>NW_010972742.1:7967300-8020227 GCF_000737465.1 Haliaeetus leucocephalus | reverse complement strand
ACTCCGCCGCCCCCCCCCCCCCCCCCCCCCCCAAATCATGTCATCCCACTGGTCTGGCACCAAGTCAAACTAACACAAACCCTGGAGGGCTCTTTCACCTGGACCCAGCCCCCACTGCCCTGGCAGGAGGGTGGGAAGGGTGGGCTCAGGTTTGCCTACACTCACATCAGGTAGGGATGATCTGCTCCTACCTTAAGTCCTCAGGAAGCTCCTGTAAGGGAGAGAAGCAGCCAGCTCTCATAACACACCTAGTGCTGGCTTCTTGGCTCAAATAAGCAGAGTACCACACCTGGCCTCCCCATGTCTCCTTTCCACAGGGAGATGCAGGATGATAACCAGAGCCATCAGTAGCTCCCTGCAAGAACGGGCAACATGAGCCACTTATTCAGAAAGGGCAAGGAAGAACTAAGGAGACAGATATCCTGGAATAGTGCATCCATAATAAATAGTCCTGGCTTGCAGTGGTGCCCATCCCAACTACTTGGAGCAAGTCTAAGAGGACTCATTTTGGCTGTCAGTAAACAACAGCTAACATCCCTTGGACCCAAATGGAAGCCAATTACCAACTCATAGGTAAAATGCCACCACAAAGACTGGCTGTGGGCAGGAGGTGAGCAGAAACCCACAGCTTCCCCGAAGGAAGTCAGCACCACGGAACAAGGCGAGGAAACCAGGTACCACCACTCAATGCCCACCAAGCCCCTGCGCAGGGACTTTGGGCACGGCCAGGCTGTGAGCCGGGTCGGCAGCCGCTACCAACGCTCGCAGACCAGAGGCAGCACTGCCCAGATGGCACTTAGCCTCTGCAGGCACTGCCACCTGGGATAACAGCCTTGGTGCTATGGAGCCGAAAGGTCATGCTTCAAAATAAGGGCAGGCTTTGAGTTAAGAAAGGGTTAATGGCAGATTACAGGCTGCCAGCATGGGCACATATGGAATAAAAGGGGGGCTGAGATCAAAAGCCTCATGGTGGGTTAACTCCATCTGTTCCCACAGGGTTTCAGGGCTTCCCCCTGGGGAGACAGTGCAGAATAGCTGCTCCACAGCATCTACTTCAGTAGAAGAGCCCTAACACATGTCAGGGACCTGTTACACATACAGATCATGTCTGGTATGCGTGGTTATAAGCAATGTATTCACCCCTAGGACTCTATGGGTCAAGAAGCCCTTTATTAAACCACCTACAACTTTATCATTAACCCCAAGCTGTGTCTGTCTCCAGAGGAACCACTTTTCAGAGCCAACATCTCTAGCTCTGGCCCATCTGTGTTTGATACGCACGCATGAAAAAAAAAAAAAAAAGGCAAATGTAGACTGAACTGAACAAAGAGACTTCTCACTGCAAAAGCTCAGTGCATATTTACACAGTATCCTGCCCTAATTCTCACCTTCTTCATTTATGTCATTTTAAGACCTCCGCAGTAGCAGGGAAGTATTAGCTGGTGTTTAACCGCGTGCGCCTGGGTTCAGCACGGCTCCCGACGATCTGCTGCTGGAAGAGAGCCCCGTGGCAGGGATGGACGTGGTGAGGTAGTGACTGGGGGATGGTCCACAGCAGAAACACCAGCCGGGAGGGCGAGCAGCACTGGGGGACACTATCCCAGCCTGAGCCCGTTTTGCCTTACCTATAAGGTGAACCAACATCAGCCGGCACGGAATGACCTGGCTATGTGACGCGTGGGATGAACCGCCACGTGCAACACCTGGACCTCCTGTTTGCAGGAGACATGAATACACTCCCCCCGCAAACCCACGCAGCCACAGTGCCAAAAGACCTGCGTGTGCCCTAGATGCAACTGCGGGCTCTTCACCCCCCTAGCTGCCTCCCCTCCAAAGCCTGCTCAATACCAGCCACTTTTGTTTCCTCCGGTGGAGGAAAAAGATGCGCTAGATAAATTACATACAGACCTTGTGGTCCATCAATACCCTCATCCCCATCCCTCCCTCCCAGCCTCCACTCCGGTCCCCACCAGCACCGCTCAGCCCCGCCGGAGCCCGGCTCTGAGCCCGGCACAGCCTGTGGCACCGCGCGGCAGCAGGTCCCTAACTGCACCCATCTGTGTTATGATAAAAGGCACTTGGTTGTAGCCAATAGCACCTCGTTATATCAAAAACACTGCAGGAAACGTCTAGAGCAGAACTGATTACGGCACAGTAATTCTTCAGGCAGTGAAAGCAGGGCAATTCCCAAGATGGGATTATTTTTTTGCAAAGCTTCACCTAATTTTCTTGATTTTTTTTCTGCCTTGCTCGCTCCTCAGCCTTCCTTCCAAACCTCTCCAGCTTTGCAGCGCTCTTTGATTTAGTCCCTCAAAACAATATTCTGCTTAACGCACTCCAGTGTAGTGCCCAGGAAAGCACCACCATCCACCAGACCTCCGGGCTTTAAACATGTAGCAGCAGGAAAAAGTCAAGAAAGCTTTCACTTTTCACTCTGTAGCCAGCAGCCTGATTTGGGGAAACCAGAAAAGACCGGACAGGTACTTATAAACATCTAAATCACAAAAGGTGAAGCTGAGTAAGCAGCAAATAAACAGATGAAAAGGGGCAACGATACAAAACCTGGGCAGCGTGGAGGCAAAGGGCAGACGATTTGCAGCTAACACACGGTCCGGTCCGGCTGTGGTCCTGCCAGCCAGCTGCAGCAAAGCACAGAAAGGTTTTCTGAGCCGATGGGCAACACCAGACAGGGTGCACCGTCCCCTGCTCTGTGCAGCGCTGACACTGTCTCTCAACTACGCCTAGCTTTTTGGTGCTTTTCACCTCATTTTGAGCTGCTTTTGCTCCTTTGCCTGGAGGTCAGGGGGCCAGGGGGAGCCTGCAGGGCATCTCTCCTGCATCTGAAGACTGCATGGAATGAGAAGGACCAGCATGGCATGAGCAAAATTACTCTGAGTTGCCTGCAAAGTGCAGCACCAATGGCTCCCTTGGCTGTCCCAAGGCCAGCAGGAGGAACAGAGGGCATTTTGCCCTAATAAATCACCCCAAGAGCCGGGGTGACATCCAGGAGTGGAGCAAATCCTTCAGGGGCAGCAGCCACAGCTGTGGGGCACCGTACGGAGTCCACTGGAGCCGATAGAAACATCACCCCGGCCCCAGCTGCTCAGAGGCAGAAGCCAAAAATAATTAACTTCATTTGTCTTCGGAAAGCGCAGCCATCCCGCTTTGCTGGCCGTGACTGTGGCTGTCCCCGTGCCCGGCCCCGGCTGCCCACGCTGCTGGGTTCAGCAGCCGCGGTGCCTGCACGGTCGCTGCCTGAGGCAGGTGACTGCCTGCCCTGGGGTGAAAGCTGAACGGGAGTTTTTCCCCTTGGTTTTGTCTGGTTTGCACAGAACTGCCTTCCCTCGTCCCTCCGTGGTGAGAACGATGTTCCTCAGCAGCAACATGTGCATCCTCCCTTCTGTTTAGCAATTAAAAAAACCTGTAAAAATAAACCTAGGGGTCCATCTTCTCCAAAAGCCCTTTCTAAGCCTGCAAGGGACAGTGTCTTCTCGCAGTGCCCTTAAAGCAGAAGGACAAAGCTCCCCTGTTCATGTCCACCTCCATTCCTGTCACCTCTGTTGAGATGATTTCTCCTCCCCACACCGGCTGTGGAGCCTGTCACGGGTCCCTGGCACACTCCCAGGAATGTTTTAGCTCGGCTGAATTTTATTAGTTTTGTCCTCTGGATGAAGTGATCCAACAGTAGTTACAGGAGGTAAAAACGAGAAAGGAGCAGCAGTCACAGTCCACGTCAGGCAAGTTTAAGGCAACTGAAATTTCATCAGAAGTGGTTGGTGGATGGTGCCAGCTCTTTCCACTAAGCTGCATTACAAAATAGCTGAAGAAAAGGAATTAATCTTTTCCCAGTGTCACTGCCCCACCTGGGACCGTATCCCCCAGTGACACAGCTAAGCTGAAGGAGAGCTGCACATCCAGACGGGACCGGGGCCATCATCCCACCCCACCCTCGAGCATCTCAGGGCCTTGAGAACAAAGCTGCTGAGGACAGCCCTGGGAGAGAGGGCAGGGGCTCAGAGCATCCTTCCCAGGTGCCCAGAAAATCCTGTCCCTCCTGCTGCTGCCATTGTCCTCCCTCCTCTGCTGTCCCCCTCCTGTCCCCAGCGACCCACGAGTGCAGCTCCCAGCCCCAGCCCACCGGCAGGGCAGTCGCACGCTCTCAGCTGGCACCAGGTGAAGGTGATGTGGGTCAGCTTGTTCTGAAATGGGAGAGGGCAGAGCTGACCCCAAATACTCTGCACTGGCTGGGGCTCAAATGCCTGCACTACGAACCAGCCAGCAGCGCTGGCCTGGCACCGCTGTGTCCATCGCCAGCAACCTGGTCCTTTCCAAAAGCACCACAGCTCCCTCCCCAGCACAGGAGAAGAAGAGGAGGAGGAGGAGGAGAGGTTCCCTGTGCCAAGCCTGACACAGGTCCCCAGCATCCCAGCACCACGCTGTCACACAGCCACCCCTGTCTGGGCCAGGGGATGAACCGCCTGGTCCCTCTCCCACCCGCAAAACTTCTAGTCCCCTTCGCAGGCAGGAGAGGCATACAAAGGCAAAGGCAGTAAAACTCAAAATAGGGGGGGAAAAAACATGATTCAGGAGAAACAGTACACACAGGCTTTATAAACATTGAGGCCATGGGGCTGCACTTTGAACAGGCAGCTACAAAAGCATGCTCGGGCCGATTTTTAACAGAAAGCAAAGGCAGGGACATAAAAACAAGTAACACCATCAAACAGGGACAGGAGAACTCCTTTCATTGAAAAAAATCCAAGTTCTGATTTCACTGCCTTGCATCACCCTTTCTGCTAAGCACACACATCAGCACAGTGTTTTAGAGCCCCTGCCTCCCCCTCCAAACGCTCTGTACTCGCCGCTTGTCTCAGCGCTGGCAGGATCCTGCTCCACCATGGATCCTCCTCCAGGCGGTTGGATGGACGGACACACAGCTCCAGCAGAAGATTTGGCGTAAGGGGCCGCTAGAGTCCAATGCCAAACCCTACTCTGTGACAGGAGATCCCAGATACATTAAAGGGAATCGCTTTGGGTGTGAGACATATTTGCATATTTGGCAGGTGGTGGGATTTTTTTAATTGTCTCAATAAATATATAAACAAAATCTGTTCGTTTGTTGGGTTGTTTTTCCCTCCTGGGCTCTGCGGCACCACGGACGAGAGGAACAGCAATCGCTCAGCTGCCAAACTTGTAGCTGTTGCTGCTGCTCCCTATGATGGATTTGCTTAAGAGCCAGGTCCAAATTTACGTCCACTGTCCCTAAGAGGTTTGATCATTTTCTGTGCAGTTTTACAGCCCAGCATCAAGACCTCAAAAAAGCAGTAGGTTTGCACAAAGGACCAGAGCACAGAGAGAGTGAAACTCAGCATTACAGTAGCAGGAATTATTAAAAGCCCCTGAAGAAGGAGGGCTGAAATGTCCCTTGGATTCTGGGCATGGTGCAGCTGGTGACGGACCAGGAAGACAGGCTGAGGGCAGCGAGGTGCCTGTGCCCTCCCAGAGGTGCTGGGTGACCCATGTTTCAATTCTGACCTACCCTAGATACTCCCTGGGCAATTTCAGCTCAAGCTTTTGTTTTTTTTTTCCACCCCTGTCCTCTCTGCCTCTATTTCCCCATCACACAACTCCGGTAATTCCTCTCTCATTTTGCTGCTCACACCCTTCGGTGGCTGCCGCAAGGTTACATCTCTATTTAGTCACCCCGTAGCCAAGTGAGACGTACCTGACTCTTCTAACCTGCTCTCATAAATCAAAGTGGGAGGCAGGGAGCAGGAAAAATCCCGGTAAGCAGCCAGGACGATGCTAAGTTGACAGATGCAGGGCAGGGGCTGGTGGCTGCCTCCCTGTAAAGCATCTGTCCTTTCCCTCCAGAGGATGAGGCCAAAGGCTGCCTTTATCCCAGTGCCAAGCACTGCAAGCTGAATCTCCACCGCTTTTTGCAAGACGACAGCGTGTTGGGGTGATAAGAAGCCCAAGCCAGAGCGGTGGGGACGTTATCTGTGGGGATGATGGTGTCTCTGTGATGTGCACAGTAATGAATTGCCTTGTTTGCAGAAATGAATAAGTTGTGTCTGGTGATGCAATGACCAATTTGCTCCATCATATGAAGCTGTCCATTCATCACGGGCACCAACTGCCAGGTGCTTGCGGTCAGTTTATTGGCACCAGTGGAGCAAGGGGCTCCGCAGGCAGCTCCCCGGGTCCCTGCTGAGGAACAGCCCAGAAAAAGGGTTTCCCCTCTCCCCCGACCTCCTGGCTGAGGGTCCTCCAGCATTGAGCATCCAGAAATCACACCTCACTCCATTCCAGGAGACAGAAAAGAGGGAAAAAAAGACCAAGTTCCCATGGCATCTCCTGCACCAAATGGCAAGAAGAGCTGGCAGGATCCCCTTTGCCTGCTCCTGCCCATACCCCGCCGGCATGCTGCCCACAGGGACCAGCCCAGCCCACCTCCTCAGCCTCAATGATGCTCACCTGCAGCAGCACCCATTTTCCTGCACTCCTGCAGATAAGGCACGAGGCCAAGGCACAGGAGCTCTGCTGCTGCTGTGACAGCGTGGCCACGGCAAAGCTGTTTCACCTCTCCTGGCCCAGATTTCCTTTGCCTTTCTCATCCACTTTGCTTTCCATCCTCCTCTGGTCCCAGGGAGCCTCACACCGCAGCGCTCAGCACCAACTTGCAGAATCACAAGTGCCCAAATCACTGCAAAGCCCCTGCAAAACATCACTGCAAATCCCTTGTAAGACTGGGGCAGTGGTGGTGTCACAAGGGCATGGCAGGGCTGAGCCAGGGAAAGCCACAGGCAGGGAGCAAAAGCCCAGCTCCCGTCCTCTACATGAGATGGGACGCATGCAGGCACAGAGCTGGGGAGCAGAGCTCTCTGCCGCCGAGAGAACTGAAAATAAAATAACAAACAAATAAAAAAAAAAAAATCCAGTTGACTGTACTTTGGCAAAGAATTCAGAGAGCAAAGGGGCTCACTTGGGAGCAAAACGAAGATGAATTGACAACGAGTTCAAGAGAATTCATTCTGCCGCTGAACACTTGTCTCTCCATCAGGACATCTCAAAGGCTTGTCAAGCGAAGGCAAGGCTTTTATTTGTTTCTATGGTTGCCATAACGATAGAGCTATATGTCATGTCAGGCGGCAGCTGAGGCTCGCGCCTCTGATTTATAGCTGCTCACCAGAAATTATCAACTTTTCTGCAGAGCAGGTGGCATGGTGAACCAGGACCACCAAGCGTTTGCCAGTGCTGTGCTCTGCCCCTCGGGTTATCTCTCCTCTCGGTCCCCTGCAGCCGGCTGTGCCCCAAGGGATGCTTTTATTATTCCCCGCAGGGATGCTTGGTGCTGACAGTGGTGGGACGCGGGGGCTGCGGGTGCGGGTCCTCCCCATGAGCTGCCGATGGGGCACAGAAGCGTATGCTGCTGCAATTATAGCGATTCCTGGGACAAGCGGTACCTCCTAAAGGGCCAAAAAGAGACGGAGAGGTGTCCAGGGAAGGCCAG
Organism: Haliaeetus leucocephalus; assembly: GCF_000737465.1. Classification (NCBI taxonomy): domain Eukaryota; kingdom Metazoa; phylum Chordata; class Aves; order Accipitriformes; family Accipitridae; genus Haliaeetus; species Haliaeetus leucocephalus. The sequence goes on along the minus strand of NW_010972742.1, from coordinate 8,012,714 downwards.
CAGAAGGATTAAATACCTAATAGTAATTTGTTTAAAAAAAATATGGACTACTGTGTTTAACACCAGGTTATGGAAGAAATACAGATAAGAGAGAGGAATGGGAGCAATGGGGAGAGGGAGACAAAGAGGGGTCTTGAAAACAAGCGAGACAAGGTGGGACTGGGAAGTATTTCTTGTCCTGGCAGAGCGTGCACAGCTGGGACAGTCTGCCCAGCCTCGGACCTGGCCTCCAGCCCAAGCCAGAGGCTCCCCAGCATGGGGAGAGTCCTGCAGCGCTGCTGGCCAACCTCATATGAACAAAGACGTCACCATTAGTGTGGCCGCCACGATCCCAGACGTGTGACCGATGTGATCATCATGTGGAGGCTCAGGCTCTGGGGTTGACGAGGGGATGCTCAATACAGTTACTGATAAATTATACATATAAGTTTCATTAACTCTAAGCACCCTCGTGATTAATTTATGATGCACAGCCCTAAAAACTCCATCACCAAGTTCTGCATACAGAGTCCTGTCCCCACTCAAGCCCCAGCACACATAGGAACATGCCCGCTGGGACATTTACACGTAGACCTTTGGCTCCCATCCATAGGAATTTTCTCTAATGACATGGCTGCAGCAGCAGGAGGAAGCTTGGGCCCTTCATTCCCATCCACCAAAGCACTGCGTACAGCTTGTTGCACTGCTCAGCGGTGAAACACACGAAGAACAGCATCTCTCTGGAGAAGCAGCAGGGAGTCAGCATTTCTCCAGAGAGCTGCTGAAAGGCAGAGCCCCACCTGTCCCTTCCGCAGTCTCAAGCACCTTCATAAAAACGCAAGGCCACATCCGAACCTTTAACCCTCCGAGTTGTAAAGACTTCATCACTTATTTTCTCCAAATCAGGCTTTCTGCAATTTCCTTCCATTAAACTCTTCAAGACAAGTGACCGCAGAGCCAAAAGGTGTCAGACTAATGAAAGGTCTGGAGGAATGCAGCACGCTCGTTATTAAAGACGCAGAAGAAATACAGGACTGAGCTACCATCGCGGTGTTACAGGACAGCAAACAGGGCACTCCAGGCGCTGAGACGCGGCTGTGTTGCAGCTGGTGTAATACAGCCCAGGATCTGGCCCTTGGCATGGGGACGTGACTGTATTAGAGCTCAAGTGCTGCAGGACCACCCGCGGGAGCTGCCAGCACCGAGGGACAGCGGTGCCACCGCCGTCCCACAGCCTGGGGAACAGGTCCCCCGTCCCATGCAGAGGGATGGCTGCATTTGAACACCTACACAATGGACAGTGTGTGTTCACCTCCGGTGGTAGGTTGACATTATGGGTCATCATCCCGACATCTGAACCACCAAAATCGCTGTATTACTGCTCCCTTGAGAAGCTATCAACACTTGTCTCAGTCCAGAGGGACAAGGCAAAGAGGCTGCAAGATAAACAGCTCTAAAAGCACCTTTCTCATTGTGTGAAAGCACCCAAGAACCTCAGAGGAGGGTCTCAGAGACAGGCCAGTGCGATGCTCGTGAGCACCAAACACAGCAACGTCCCTGATCACCAACTGCAGTGGACCTGAACAGCCCCAGCATTAGCTCCTCCACACCAGCACACTCCGCTCGGGTGGGATCACCTTGGTTTCCACCCACCCCAGGGTGCTCGGGACCCCAAGCTTGCAGCCCGATCCCCGTTTGAGAAGTGTTTAAGTTCTAATGCAGAAATAATAGATCGCTTTTCTGTTTTCACTGTTTCTATGAAACCTTCCATAATTCAACATCAAATATTTATCATTACGTTTATTAAAGTTTTAATAATTTAGCATCTCCTGTATGTAAGATACAAGTGCTGTGAACTCATCTCCCTCATTCTACCTGGGTCACTCCAATATTTATACCTGGAATTCTCAGTTCTAGTTCCACTTACAAGGCGAGCAGGCATCAGCCTCCATGCCAGAAACTCCTGTCCTGCTGCCTGGCATCCATCCCGACCAAAACTATTCCATGAGGATCAGTGCCCAGAGACAATTACTGCACTGGAGCAGAAAGCAAGCTTCCTAGCCTCTACTTCACTAACATACTTTTAACAAAGATGTGAGGAGGCAAGAAAGAAATAATGTTCTCCTGGCATTTTGGCTTGGAAAATGTTGACATAAAACAAGGCGACCCTTCACCTTCTCAAACGAAAAGCAGTAGTCTTCTTCAGACAATAAAAACAATGCTCTTAAGAGAGCCAAATTGTGAGAGATATGTACCATCAGTCTCTTTTTGCAGGAAAGGGAACAAGCACTAATTAGCAACAAAAACACACTTGGAAATGAGGACCTCTTGGATGCCGTCCTGGCTCTGCCATAGATTTTGCAGGCACTTGCCCCAGCCATAGCCCTGCCAAGATGATGGGACAGAATAATGGAAATCCACCATCCCATCGCTCTGGGAAAAGAAAAGACAGAAGGGGCCGGGGGACATAAGGATCCTGCTAGTGCCCAGGAAGATGATTCACAACACAGACAAGAATTTGCAGGTCAGGAAATTGTGTCTTGAGTCAAGAGGAGAAGGCAGCAAGAAGGAAGGGAGGGAGGGAGGGATCACAGAGTCTCCCTGGCACCCAACAGTCACGTGCTCAATCTTAATTTAATGGGGAAGAGGGGAATACACACTAAATACTTTAGGATAAACCCTTGTAGTTGACAGTTAAACCCTTGTAAACCAGACAGAAGACAATCACCACCACCGTTCTCCTCCAAGGCAGAGGCTGCTGCTCCCTTTCCAGCTGGGGCACAGAAGACAGCTGCTTTGCCTGGCTCCTTTTCCACGGGACCCCCCTTTGCCCACCCTCAGCCCGGTCTCCCAGCAAACAGCCGCTCCTTCCACCCGGGCAATTCTCCTCCTGCAATGCCCTCTTAGGTCCCACTTCTGAACTAGACTGTCACAAGTCCAATGACATCTGAAAAAAATAAAAGCCAGTCAAAATGGGGAAGCCAGAGAAATATCCGGGCATTTACTGAACTTCAGGAAGGGAAAAACCCCTCTAATTGTATAATAATTGGAGAAGGAACACGGCCTTTCACCAGGCTCTGACCTTGGCCCTTCATGAGCACCATAGCAGACTATCTAGGCCTGGGTAGATGTGATATACCTCTGAGTTTCTGAAAGATGATAGCACCTCCATACTGGTAAATGCATCAATTTAAGCTATGCAATCTAACATTAGATTTAAGCCACTTTAAAATTGCCTTGCCACAGGTTCATACCAATTTACCTGACTGGATTGGCTGACTTCAGAGCTATATGCACAGGCCTGGCCTAGACCCATCAGGACCAAAAAAGCCTGGAGGGCTATCACATCGCATTTCTTAATGGAAGAAAATTAATCAAACTTATCATCATAGAACCTACTGCATCCTCAATAACAATTTAAAGAGCAGCAGTCGCTCAAGCATGAGGAAAACGAGAAACCTGCTTCCTACCTGACATCCGCTGGATCTTCTGTCACCAGAACATCTGTCTTGCAGCTGGCAAGAGGATTGATGGAAAGCTCCACGGGGGGCACCACGAAGCTCTTACTGACAGGCAGCCACAGGCCTTGACCCAAACTATAGGTGGACCTGGAATAAGGACAAACGTGTCATATAGGAACAGAGTGTCCACAGTGAATGGTGGCCCTCTATTGCACCTGACCACCTGGAAGTCAGAGCAGCGGTGGCACTGTGGGATAATTTAGTCATTTGGTCCTGTCCTCAAAGCCAGATGAGAGAGAAATAGCTAGAGATGTGACAGAGAGAACGTGGGGATGGTCAAGCTCTTCTTTTTAGTCCAGGGGGACTTTCTGTACGCACTGTCCTCGCTTTTGCTGAGCTGCGTCTGGCTGAGGGGATGAGAGAGAAACCCTTCTCTGTCTGCAGAATATGAACAAGTCTTTCAGGTCTGTCAAAGGCAAACAACACCCATGTCCCCCAGCCAGAACAACAAGACGGAGCCAGGAATGACCAAGAGGTAGCATCCTCTGGGATGTCCTCACTGGCTCTCCCCGCCGGGATGTCCAAGCTGAACACTCCTTTGACTGACCTGAGTATCTTCTCCGGCGCCTGCTCTCCTGTGACCAAGTCGTATCCCCGCTCGAGCGTCGTGTACGGCCACGGCCTGGGAGGCAGAGAGGGAAACAGCAGCTGTGGCACATCACTTGGCAGGGAAAGCGTCACAGCCCGGTCCCAGGTCTTTGGTGCCAGTAATGGCTGGTAGGGAGGAGAACTGGGCTCCTCACCAACATGGGAGCCAGGACAGAGCAAATACACCATCATATCACTACTCACCCTTCGCTGTGTCCCCAGTCACTGCGCACACACAAGTGGCGATGGACAGGGTCTGGGGCGTAGCCTTCATGGCAGCTGCACTCTCCTAAAAGAGAAGAGAGGAAGATGAGACCTCTCTGCCCCAGAAGTAAGTCAGTGGGCCCTCCTCCCCTGCTGCCCATCTCTGCTTCTTCGTGGCCATTCTTGGTCCCTGCCGTGGATCTGGAGCACTTTGGACTCTTCCAAAAACTCCAGGAGATGCAGAGGAAGAGATGTGGAAAGCTGCAAGAAACCTGTAATCCTTCTGGAGGAGGTTACGTGATGTAGTACCTGCAGTAGCTGGGGATGGGATTTCATGATGCAAAAGGTCTGTCCTTAACCCATGATCCTGTGCACCCCTGCAGCTCTCCAGGCTCAGCAAACCTCTGCCCATGGCCTCCAAGAACACCTCACGCTCCCCACAGAGATGTGCCCGCATGGATCTGGCCCCTGCCCTGGTCCTGCTGAGCCCTGCCCGCACGCCTGGGGCCGGCGGTTCACTCTTCTGCAGGGATCGTGACCTTGCTTGAGGAGAGCCAGCGTCCACTGCCACACGCTTCCCGAGTAGGGGGACACCCCCAACCCATCCCGGCCATGTTCCCCTTCCCACCTCTGCTACTGCCACCTCACGCAGGACAGGATGGCAGAGTCTCCTGCAGCCCAAACCCCCGACCTCCGTCCTCCGCAGGCAGCGTCCATGCCGTGCCCCCGTCCCGCAGGTAAGGGGCTTTCAGCCCCGCTCCCCTCCCCGTTCCCTTTCACTCTCTGGGCGCTGGCTCACCCCGTTACACCCTTTTGACAGCAGGAGAAGACATTTCCCGCACCAGAAACCTGACCGTGCTTGGCCCAAATTGATTCCGTGTTTGGTAGAAATACATAACCCGGAGCAAGAAACGGCAAAATCAAAAGATTAATTGGATTTGCAGGTGGAGTTTCTGTTACAAGCTGCTGCCAATGGTTTTTCCCCCGCCTCCCCTCCTCTCCTTTCCCCTTTGTGCCTGACAGTGCAGCAGGCTGAGCTGTAAACACCAGCAGAGGTGGGGACCTGGGGAGGATGCTGGGGGGTACTCCCATCACAGCAGTAATGCAGACTGGCAGGTACCTGCATGCTCATCGGGATCCTAAGCAAGTTCTTAAAATGCCTCGCAGAGATTACAGTAAAGAGCTTTATTGTCAGGAGGGAGCGAGATGGGGGTTCAGCCGCTGAGAATTTTGAGGAAGAGCTGCCTGGAAAGGGGGAGGCAGCAAAAAAAGAAAAGAGGGGGGAAAAAAGAGACAGCTAATGATGTGCTAAAATGCAACAGCACCTTCATGAAATATTCACTGCCTTAAACACATCTAATATTAAAGATTAAATGTCCTGGGATTTGTCCTAGCGACTTCGAAGCACTGATTTATGATCTGTCAAAAGCTGCTAACCTCATGATTCATAACGGGAGCAGCAGGAACATTGCTTCTCCAAAGGGAAAGAGTTGGGAGAGAGACGGCAGCGCTAGCCCCTGCTCTGGCTCAGCCATGCCTGGGGGCTGGGGCGGTCTTGTTGCAAGAAAACGCAGGTCCTAATAGCTCCATCAGTGATTTTAAAAAAAGAAAAGTTATTTTTTTCCTTGGCTGCTTAGTACGCAAGTTTCCCCAGCCGTGCTGCAGATCATTAATTCCTGGTGCTTATTACATAACAAATATATGCTGTGCAAATGAGAGACATCTCAAAGTGCTTGCAAGGCAGAGCTGGGAGTCTTGGGGCACCGGCTCGCACTCAGCTCCTGCCACAGAAATTAGAACAAGTAGGGAAAAACCACGTACAGAGGTTGGCATCAAATGGCCTGAACGCCTCCCTCCTTATCGATGGCTGGAGGTGCCGGCGCGGTGAACTCCTTTCCCATGGCGCAGGAGGGTTTATTTTGTCCGCCGGCTTGTTTACTGCTCCGTCAGTTTGGCATCGGAAGGAGAAACTCTATCAACCTGCAGAAATATTGATTTTATCGACTCCAATCCTGGAGTTTCAACAGCTACAGCTGGTGCTCGAGGCTTTATTGGGAGGTTTATTGGGAGGTTTATTTCAGTAAGTGAGAGGGCAAATGGTGGCACCAGCTGAGGAGGAGATCCAGGGCGGCAGAGAGGTGGGAGACTGGGGAAAGCCCCCAGGGCACAGAGACCATGGGTACGTGCCCCTCACCAGGACCACTCGGGACCAGCTTTCCATAGGTTCTCCAGGGAGATCTGCACCCCTTTGGCAGAGTTTTAGAAATTGGATAGGAAGGCTCCCAGCACGGGATCGGCTGAGCATTGCAGTCTGCTGGAGGAGCGGGGACTCCATCTCTTTGGGACAGACAGTTTAGGATCTATTTCTGTATCTAGACCCATGAACAGGCATTTAGTGGGGTTTCCAAAAAACCTCAGCAGAACCTGCTGTGCTCTTACAGGTTTTCACAAGCTTTTGCTCTCTCCCCATCAGCATCCACCCTCCTTCTTTGGCCCCCTGAGCTACTCTCTTACTTTCAGTCTGTCCCTATCCTCCCCAGACACAATGCTGAGCCAGGGAGGATGCTGAACCAGCCAGACTAATCCTCACAGGCCAAGAAACACCTGATAAAGTCCCCCGAGCGGCAGGAATGGGGATTCCCGTACCTCTAACTCCTCTTTAAGGTAAGTGCATTTTCTGAAGAGCAGATTTCAACATGCTGCTAAAATAACCCAAACCACCAAAAGCCATAACAACAGTGCCTTTGTTCAGAGCTACTAAATCCCGCGTGCTTCTGAGACGGGCACAGTTATGCACTCAGCATTGCTCAGGCTAAGTTAGGATTCAACCTGAGCTTAAAGCCAAAGTCAACCAAAATAACCAAGTTTGACAAATAACCGCACCTGAAGCCGGATGCAATTTCCACAGGTCCTGCACATGCCTCCACGCAGCGTTCGGCTGCTGCAGGAGGACAAATGAATCAGGATCTAAAGACCGCTGTGACAAGCATCCTATTTCTGCAGCCACCAATCCGCACCGTGCCCACGGTAAAAACACAGGCGTGTGCAGTCCTTCCTCTTCCTTTGGATTTATAACCCACAAATCAGGTCGGATAATCCATGGCAAATTTTGAGCTGTTATAGCAAAAGGATCGTTGCTTGCTCAGTTTAAGCAAGAGCAGGTCCCAGTGCTCAGCTCTGGAGGTCCCCTGTTATATTTCCAGTATGTTATTAAACAAAATACGGGGAGGGGAGGGAACACCTCTGCCATTGCAGAGAGAAGATGAATAAATCAGGAAATGCAACACCATCACTCTAGCAAGAGGCTCAGAAAACCTGTTATTCATGCAACACATGCAGCTATGTGGAAAGGCGAGGGGAGAGCTGAGGCCACGGGAATGCAGCAGCACCCACGGCACTGCTCTCCATCTTCTCCTGCTCCCCGTGCCCCACTTACACAAAATCTCATCACAGACTGTGCTGCCATGACTAATTACAGGTAACATGGACTCTCCGTGCCAGTTTCTGCTCAGGGAGGGCGAACCCTTGTCTGAAGCGGCAGGACATATCCCCAAACACTGCAGGCACGTCTCACCTGCAACATCCCTCTTGCTGTGCCTTCATCCCCATGGAGGCTGGTGGAGGAGACCACTGGCAGCTCAGCCCAAAGTGCCACGCAGAGGCACACGCAGCAAGGTAACGGGCTCTGTGTGGGCAGGAGCGGGGAGCCCAGCCTGCGGCACCTGGAGAAGCGGCCGTGCAGCTCCAGCCCGCTTTGGCCCCACGACGCTGCAGGCATCACTCCTGCCCTCAGCCGGGAAGGTGAGAAGGATCTGGAGCCTGACTTGGAGGAACGGGGCAAACTAAGGTCACATCAACCTGGTTTCCACACGCAGATGTGAGCTTCCTCTGCCTGCTTCTGAGCATGAGGCTCCTCATGCTGCCCGTGCTTCACACTGGGTTTAGTGCTGGAGCTGGAGCAGGGCAGGGCTAGAGCAGTCTGCAGTCATCGTCAGCATCTGTGGCTTTGGGCTCAGGGCTGGCCCATGCTGAGGCTCGCTCATGCCTGAAGGAAACAAATCTAACACAAGCCACATCCAAGCTCATCACCTCCAGTGGCACAGGCATGGGGCAAAGCCAACTACGTGGAGGAAAACAGCCCTCCGGCTCCTGCTGCATCTTGACCAGCACAGCTGGAAGCTTTAGCTCTCTTTTTTTAATATCTGAGCTGGAAGTTGCAGAACTATTCTTCCATTTTGCCCACTGTACCATGCTGCTGCTTCTCCTGAAAGGGGGAATGGGGGAACAGGGTCTTGTGCTGCACCCTCCCTGGCCATCCCCATGCTCTGCCCAGTTTGCAGCAGAGCAGGGTTGCGGGATAAACTACCAGTGTGCCAGGATAATCCTGTTCGCTTCATTAGGGCGAGAGGCGATCCACAGTGATAATGCCGCAATATCCCCCTAATCCCCCCGCCCAGTGCACAGCATGACGTGGAGGCTCCCAGAGTCCTTGCGCTCCCAGGGAAGCTGCTCTTTGATGTCATTGGCATTTTTATTTAAGGAGTCAGAGGGGTTTTGGCGGTGGTGGAGCAAACCTCTGGCTTGTCAACCTTCTCCTGGCTGGTATCCGTGATACCCTCCTCCACAGCAGCACCTCCATCCCTGGCATTTACCCTCATCCCAGAGGGATGCCCTGCTGTGCCCCAGCTGCAAAGGCACCATCCTGGGGACCAGTCTGGACCCCAGCAGAGGTGGCAGCCTGCTCCCAGAGCCTGCAGGGCTACAAACAGGTGCCTTTTGACCCGTGCGAGCATTGCATATACCCGCTCACACCGGCTTCAGGGCTGCCTCTCCCACCTGAAGCGATGCACAGCCTGGCTCCAGCTTTTTGGGTCCCCTCCTCTCTGGACACACACACATACCAGGGGACACGCCAGCCCCAGCAAAGCACCCTCGGTGCCAGCAAGCCGTAGCATCACTTCCCCGGCTGCCCTCGGCTCTGCAGCCCAGCTGGGTCGTCCTCCCTGCAGAACCCCCACCCCAGCAGCGGGGCGAGCTCCAGCACAGCTGCCTCCCCAACACTGCCTCTTGCTTCTCCTCCTTCTACCCACCACGGCATGGGAGGAGAAAGGGTCTGCAGAGGGAGGTGGGCACCGGGCGGCAAGCCGAGGCCAAGCATTTTTCGGCAAACAGAGACGGCCGTTGAGCGCGGCGGCTGCCCGCCCCACCGGCCCTGACTGCACCAGTGTTCGCTGCGGGGCCGCGGCACAAAGCCCCTCTCTTCTGGGCGAGTGCGGAGCCATCTCCAGGGTTACCAGCCTGCTCCGAGGCAGGAGGACTGGAGGGTCCCCCCTCCTTTCCTGCTGCAGGGATGCAAAAGCCTTCACCCCCATCAGCAGCTCAGGCTGCATGGCCTGAATTCCCTCGCCAGGAGCAAAGGCTGCTGCAAAAGGCATCTCCTGCCCAGGTGCTGCTGTCCCAGCCACCAGCTCGGTGCTTGGCAAGGACAGTGTCTCCTTGTCACCACCGTCCACAGCAGAAGCTGCTGCCCAGGAGCCCCCATCGGGGCAGAGGGGACCTGGGTGCTCCCACGTTGGGCTCATGGGCTGCCTCCTGCCACCACGCAGGACACCCTGTGCTGCGCCCAGATTTGCTGCCCCTCCGCATGTCCCTCCCAAGGTGGTGGCAATGCCCAAGAGCACTGGCAGTAGCCCCGAGCACCAGCTGTGTGGCACAAGCCACCGACAGATTGACACGAGTCACCCCACCCCTCCAATGGCCATGGCCACCAGCCCCCCATAATGAAGCTGTCAAGGCCTCAGAGTCTCGTCCACGTCCGGAGGAAGCCCTGCATCGATTTGTCCTTTACAAAAGGTTTCTGAGCTCCTGGCAGAGAAACAGCCTCTTCATCCAGCATCCACAGAAAGTTTGACGAGGGTGAAATCAAACTTCGTGTCCTTCAGCCATCTGAAGCGCACGCTGTGACCCCATGGGCATCTCTTACAGGCTGTTCTTCCTCACCATTACAGAGCAGCCCGGACCCTTGGCGCAAGAGGAGGCTGCAGGGCTCCCTCTGGGGCATGCCGTGGTCCAGTGGTCCTCAACACTGTCTCCGAACCACGTGCGATGCTTGCTGCCTTGACCCGGCTCGCTCCCTGCCTACAGCAACCCTCGTGCAGGCAGATCTGGCTGCACCCCTGCACCCCATCCTAGAGCTGCGATAACCCGCGGGGAACTGCCGTGGGCCCCCCAAAGCAACACCTCTCCTTGCTGCCAGCCCTCCTCCCGAGGGATGAGTACTCTACCAGGGAAATGCAAACCCTGGGAACCGCACAAGAAATCTCAGCCACCAAGTCCTCCTCCAGACAGGAGTTTCTCTGCCTGCAGTCTGGCCTAAACAAAACCAATAAACCATCAAACTGTCTGCTAGGAGCACTCCCCGTGCCGGCCTCAAAGTGGCTGCCAGGGGTGCGAGCGCAGCATCTCATGGCTGCGTGGGTACCTGAGCCAGCGGGTGCCCCGGCACAGCTCCCCTGGGAGGAGCAGCTCCCAGCGGCACAATGACACGGGTGAGCTCACCAGGGATGGGACAAGACACACATTTGCACATCGGTTGGCACCGGGGCTTCCCATCAATAGAGGTACGGATGAGAGGAAAGTTAAAAAACACCTGCAACAAAACCCTTTCTTAAAGAGTTTGCTGTACCCCTGTGGGATGGCAGAGCAAGGGCCTCTTTCGAGAAGGAGATTCGGAAAAAATGAAACACAGGTAAGGATGAAAAAGGGTCTTACTAGTTCATTGAATTCCCAACTTCAATGAATAAGTGAAGCGTCTTCAGAGAGCTGCTGCTGGAGTCAGGCTTGGCCCCCGGCCGAGGCCGTGGCTCCTCCGACAACCACGGCAGCAGCGCTGGCTCCCGGTGAAGCTCTCTGAAAAGCTTCTCTTCTTGCCCTTGCTATCTGCTGTCCCGGGCCTTCTGGGATGGCATTTTCCAAACCTGAGTCTGCTTCATCCTGATGAGAAATGCAATTTCAGTAAAAGCAGTTTAGCTCTCAAGGAACGAGACAGGGAAAGTGGCTCCTGCCCGGCTGACCTGACAGAGTACGGAGGGAAAACCTGGAGTTAATTTGACAGTTATCCCTCCTCTCCCCCTGCTGCAAGTCACCCTCTTCACTCAGATCCACCACAGCGCTTAAGTGCAAGCTTAACTTTCACAGATTGCACCTGGGTTTACGCTCTGCACGGGTTTTATTCTCATTATCATCTGCTCAGCCCCTACGCCACGCCACCAAGGAAGATCTCCCTGGGCACACGTGCGCGGCTGATGCAAGGAACCAGTGAGAGGTCCCACGGGTGGGCCAAGGGTGGTCTGCAGTGCCATGGCTGTCATCCTCTGGGGTGAACACTACCCCAGAGCTGACCATGAGGGGGTGAGAAGCCACCTCCTGAAGCACTGGTGGGACGGGTCAAGCCAGGGAGATGAGCTGCAAAAGACACTGCAAAACTCATTCCTCTTCCCCCCACTCCGTGGTCTTTAGACAAGCATAGAAATGCCATTACAAGAACATTAGCAGCTGCAGGATTAAACACTCTAATGGCAGAAAATGAGAGTGTAAAGACAGCACAGATAACCTTAACTCAGCCCCCTTGCAGGCATGCATTTTGATTGCTGTTTATGTATAACACTTCAGCCCAGAGCTAAATTAGCTTGGGAGTTAACTGCCTCCTGCCCTGCTTGGTGCATGAGGCAAGCTGTGCCACCACATGAAAAGAAATCGTATATTACATGGTTTTTGACCAAGTTATTAAACCACATACCTTAGAGAGACAGAACCTCATCTTATAAAAGTCTAAGTCAATAAAGACACTAGGATCCTCCAACAGCGAAAATAGCAGAAGTGCACAAGAACAAACAAATATTACTTGATGTGCACAAAAGCTGCATGATATTAAATTGAACTATCGGAGAAAACGGCTGTTTTCATAAACACAAATACACCCTCACCAAGGTTGGTCATGTCCCGATTTACATGCTCAGCTCTGCAACCTCCAAATCCCCTGAACAGGTTGCCTTTAAAAAATGGCTCAATTTTAAAATTACTTTCACCTGTCTCCTGCCTGCAAGACCCCTGTCCTACCCGGACAGGAACACCATCTGTGGCTCTGGTGACAAACTAGCCCATTTGGAAGATGATGGAAACAGGTGTTTTTTTTCCTCCTGCCAATTTCCAGAAAAGACCCTTCACTACCACATCTCATTCGGTCCTTACAAGCCCATACCTACTGCTTTGGGGGGTGCCATCAATTGTGGATGCAAAGGAGAGAATTTCAATGGAGAAGTGCCGGATTTATAGATGGGAAAAAAAAAAAATTCAACGCATTTGCACCTGCTAATCAAGGTAGCTATCCATCTCATTTATGCCACTGCTCCGGCAAGCCTGACAGCACAAAATCAGAGGCTGTTTCTTCCAGCATTTGGCCCTAAGGGACCGATTCTCCAGCAGGTCTCTTAAGCGATGCCCGCAGAATGTGCAAGTGAATCAGTTTTGTGCATACAAAGCAGGTAATTGTGCTCACAAATCAGGATTTGCATATGCCGCTGAAAACAGAGGCTCTCATAAACGTTACTGGAGCTGGTAAGGGAGGCCAGCGAAAAAGCAAGCACTCCTGGATTTTACACAGAGGTATCCCAGTGCGTGGTATGAACGGCGGTGCTGGCAACATACTCCACATGTGTCCAAAATACAGAGAGCAAGGAGAGTTGACTGCAAGTCCCAGAAGACAAGAAACCTCCCCCGTTCTTGCTTCAAGCAGAACAGTCAGCACCTGCCAAGAGGATGGGGTATTTTGGCTGAATCCCTCCGGCCAAGGACCGCATCCTGACCCCGGCGAGGCGCCTGTCCCATCCGATGTGGCAGCACGTGGCGGCTGGGGCATGGCCACCGTGTCATGTCTGCAGAGGGAAGACCCTCAGCAGCATCCGTTTATATATGTATTCGCAGTCATGTCAGACCAACTGGCTTGGCTGTTTCCAAGGCAGGGGGGAAGGAGAAAGTCAGTATTTTGCTCATGTGCAGATGTTGGTGCTCCCTCTGAAAAGCCCTGATGAGCTGGTGCTTTGCAATGCGGGTTTGAAATTTGTCAGGGGGGCAGCAATCATTTAATTAAAGAGTGAGTCACACGGCAAAGACACAAGGGAAGGCAAATTAAGGTCAGGCAAGCAAAATGTATTTTGGCATTTCCTAGTGTTTCAGAGTCTCCGTTTTCACTGCAGATTATTATTCACACTGAAGTAGTACTTGGTGGCTGGAGTTATGAGTCAGCACATTGTATGGACAGATCTTATACAAAACTCCAACCCAAAAGAGGTCGTCAGTGCTGGGAAGTGGTAAGAGCTCGAGTCTCACCAGACAGAGCATACGTGACCTGGGGGCCTCTGTCCAAAGGTGTGCCAGGAGCCCTGCCACCGAGGATGAGTCCTACCCCAAGGTCCTTGGGGTAAGGAACCTTTGGGACAAGGCTGCATCCACACTGCTGAGAAGAATGGCTCCAAGGGGAAGGCTGAAGTCAGATTAGCTATAAATGTGCTGGAGGACCTCAAAGCTGGCTCTGCTGCTCTTCACAGGGGAAACCTTCAAGGCTTTCATCCTCCCGACAGGATAAACCTCAGTCCATCCTCCTCATGGATGCTTTGCCCAGCCCGAGAGGACAGGGGGCAGGGGAAACCCGCAGCACCCACCATTTGGAATGCTCACAGAGATGATAAAATCCCTGACCTGAAAAGGTTGAAATCTAGGCAGGATTTATGTCCCATAGTAAAACCACAGGCCTGCGTCTCTCACGGTGATAAAAATAAATCACCCTTAAAAATAGAATGACATTAATAAAAATAGATCTAAAAATACATGCAGTGCACCATGGAGTTACGGTCTGCTCCCAGCCTGGCGTGGAAACTTCCCACCAGCTAAGGGCTGGCCAACGATGATGAACGTAAGTGGTGCTTGGGGCTATGTCCTGGGGTAGGTGTCAAACAGGTACTTCCAAAGGCCTAATTTTCAGTGGGTGTTTGCTCAGCTTTTGTGAATTTTGGAGCTCTTAAGGGGGTCTTAGATTTAGGCTTTGAAAATCAGCAGCCCCACCAGCCAGTTCTACTCTACCCCTGTGGATCCAACAGGCACAGACAGGAGAAAGATTTTGCTTTATCCACATGAAAACTCCCAGGCTAGAGAGAGGGGGAAGAAGCTGATTCACAGATTTTGGGTGAGGAACCCGAAGGTTCAGATCAAGGCTGCTCTGCCCTCGCCTCCCATCACAGGTAAGCGGGGAGGATGGGAACCAGGGACGGGAGCCGTAGAGCAGCTGGCGAGGTTAGGATCCAGCGCAGTGCCAGAGCAGAGCACCTCCCGGGCTAACAAGCATCGCTCTCTTCCCCACAAACGAGATCTGACACATCCTGCTCAAGCGTGGGGCATCCAGCGAGAACGACAAGCTGCTCCGGCAAGCTGGGGACGCAGGGGGAGCAGCAGCTGGGCCAGCACACGAAAACAGCCGCTCCTCACAGCGGAGGCCATGCGAGGATTAAATCAGTCCTGCTCAGTGCCAAGAACGGCGTGGGGGCTGGCGAGTGGAGCCACGGGGCTCTTCCAACAGGGAAGTCATGGTCTGGCTCCATAAGGTCTCCCCGCGGTTTCTGCTAGAGGCAGAGTTTTTTCTCTCCTCCTGCTCTGAACCAGGGGACAGCTGAACGCATCTTCCCTCTCCTGCAGAGGTGGCTGCATTCCGCCGATGCCTGAAATGATCTTTCTGCTCTGTAACATCTGGATGAGAAGAGCCGCCTCCTGCCCCATCTCCATCTGCCGGGGTGGCTGCTACCACCTCCCAGCCCTTCTTGGGACTGTAGGCGATGCCCAGGGCTCGTCTACGCAGGGAATTCATCCAGTGTAATTATTCTGCTGCAGTGATGCCTGCCAGTGCCTCCATGCAGACAAGCCTCGAGAAACAGGAGTACTGAGAAGAGAACATCGTCTTGACCAGGAAAATGGATTTATGAGACCAAGTTCAGTATTTGCACCTCAGCTGAGCAGTGTGTTCATGACTCTGGAGGATCTCTTCCTCTCAAGATGCCATGTATGAACGGCACAATCCATGGCAGTGGGAGGCTTAGAAAAAGCCATCTCCTCTGTGAGCCATCCCTCTTCAAACCCCCTGGCAAAACCAGCAACCAACTTCCCTACTCAGAGCCACGAATCTCATACACAAACACATAGTGAAGAAACTCTCATTGCTAAGAGAGGAGGGAAGCAGCTCACGCGGAGAGCCGGGGCTAACCTGGGAACAGTACTTCTCAGTGAGGAGACAGGCGGGTTTGTGCGCTCTTTAGATGCAGAGCATGCCAGGAGCAACAGGGCCACTTGTCTCCATACCACCAAGAAGGCATCCCACCGGAGGTGAGGCACTGGGGAGCAGGACCAATGCTCACTGCTGCAGAGGGCACGGCACACCCCATGTTACAAAAAACCAGCAGAGACCCCGAGCCACCTTCCCATGCAAGGTCCTGTCACCCGCACCAGATGAGGAGATGTCACCTCCTGAGGGCCAGCCGTTGGCTGGGGTCACATATTTACTTCCCACCCATGCAGTCCCCCTGCCTTCATTCACTAGTTGTACGTTTGCTGTTTTCTGTGTTCCCAGCTCACCGCAGACTCCGAGATCCCCGTTTGTCACCCACGAGCATGTAGGCCAGAAGGAAAGGTGACACTTCTCTTTTGCCCGGCCCCACATCTCAAGAGTTCCAGCAGGGCTGGCAGCTGCTGCTTCACAGGGGCAGCCTTTGCATGCAAGCAGAACGTGCTCAGCAAAAAGGCCATTTACGGATGGGGAAAGATGGCAGACTTCACAACTGCATGAGGAAGGGTTGGAGGAGACATCCAACCTAGGTGACTATCAGGTAAGGGCACTAATGGGAAATGTGGTGCTCTGCGGTGGAATGGTCAAAAAAGAAAAGGGATGGAGATGGGGCAAGATCATGAGTAGTTTTTCCAGACTGGACAGCAAAATAGCACAATTTAGAAGCAGATAAACTCCATGTGACTGCAGCTGCGACACCAAAGAACTGATAGGTCCACCATTTCAAATCCTCATCCTTGCGCCCACCTTCTTTATACTTTGCTGATGGGGGTCACCACTGTGTGACCCTGCCGGTACCTCTTGGTCCTCCGTGCCTAACACCAGGCTAAGGCAGAGGTGAGCCGAGCAAGCATCGAAGTACCCAGAGACAAACCTTCTCCCTTGCATCTCCAAGCTTTGCAAGGTCTTCACTCTTCCCTGGCCGCCCTCACCTGTCTCTTGGTCACACAGTTGTTCACAGGCATCAGTGGTCCTCTGTCCACAGAGGTCTCTCACCCAGGGGGATGTGGCATTGATCTGATAGTACAGGGACAGCTTGGCTGGATTAAGCCAGTCGGAGATGTCCAAGTAGCTCCCCTCGCTCACAACGAAGCTGCTGCCTGGAAGGTGGGAAAAAAAGTGCATTAAGTGAGTGTAAAAATTAAACAAACAAACAAACCAAATGGGTGTTTTGTCCCAATATCAGAACACTCTACTCTTCAGGAGCTGCTGTGATGTCAAGATCAGCAAAATAAAACCAAGTTCACCAACACTCAGACCCAAAGAACTTCATTTGACCATTCCTCTCCATATGAACGTGCCCCAACGAATGGTCCACCAGCTGGGACACTCCTCAGCCCCTATCCCTACCCTACTCAGCATCACGAGACACTGGATTTGATTCCCAGATCTCTGCAAAAATATGGACCAATGTAATCATTCTGATCTGTCAGACTGGAGCATCACTTCCCCAGCTCATGCAGGTGGTGTCCGCAAGATGCCTGGATGCCAGGCTCAGGACACGGATGGGCAGCAGCAGCATCGGCTGTTCCCACTTCTCTTCTTTAGTTGAAGGTGAGTGAACTGGCCCAACACACAACTTCTCGTATGAGTGGTCTCGTGTCAGAGACGCTCCCTCACCCTCTTCCTCCTGAGAGTTAGAAGTGAATTGCTGCCAAAAATCTTTTCTTACAAAATCTTACGTTTCTTTATTTTGTGAAATGTATTTTTCCCCACTGGCATCTGGGAATATGCATCATCTAATTAGCCAAATAGATTTTCAGTTCAGCCCAATCATTTCCTTATCTAACATCTGAGGCCCAGCATCACTTGGGGGATTTTGCTGGCACAGAGGTCCTCATTAACTCTGATCTTCAATTACATTGATTATAAGACTGCCTCCATAATAGCACTGCACAGATCAGAGGGGAGCCAAAACCCCTCTGCCATTAAGTGGTGTTTTGCAAAAGTTACCAGGGTAAAAGCCTCTAAAAACAGGGGAGAAGAAACCTTCAAAGAGGAGTGGGCAAGGGGAACTGCCAGGTAGCCCAGGAACCCAGAGCCATCCTTCCACTAAGCGCTAGGACTTGCAAATATGAGCAAAATTTGCAATCACTATCTGAAGATTCAAATCCTTCTTAGCGATCACCCAAGGATGGCAAGTCTATAGAGCCAGGGTGTATTTTCATGAAACTTTAGTGCCTGTATCACTTAGTAAAGGACTGGGACATCAGTTTCCCAAGCACTGCATAAGATCTTAGCTCAATGAAAGCCACGCGATTAAAAAAGCAGGACAAAAAAACCCCATAGCAGCAACCACTCCACACAAACCTGCCTGAACACAAACTCCTGATTTTCTTTTGAAGAGAATCACTGATGCTTTAGCAAGAAGGAGCCCTTCTAAACCTCGTCCCATGCCACATTATCCATGCAGAGGATAAAGAAAGCAAAGCTTGACGTAAAGCAGCCCAGTGAGCGACCCCATTTTCAGGCATCCTGAGATCTCAGCACCATACAAATCTGGGCCCTAATTTCACATGAATTCAAATCTTTGACACTTACACTGTTTATACACCATAAACATATTCACAGACACATCTCTACACTCAAAGCCAATGGAGGCTGCCAAGCTACTGACTGTTCAAGCAAATGAAAATTAGACATCCAGGATCCAGCTGCTCTAGAGACACAGCAAGGCAGGAGCCTGCATCACCAAGGCTGCAGGATACATCTCAATCACACGGCAGCAGTAAATTGCCAGGTAAACTCCACAGCACCAGTGGAAAGCATCGAAACACTGAGCACAAAGAAGTACCTTAGAGCCACGTAATTTTATTTTTAATTATCATTCTTTTCCATGAATATTTAAAGATAGCTTTAAATACCAATGATAACTATTGCTGGTTTATTTTACCAAACAGAAATGCATCATGAACCCATTGGGAGTGTTTACTATTTATGCGTACGTGTCTATGTAGTAACCTGTCAATCTTGCTTTCTGCCTTATTTTTGTAGTTCCCTAATAAAGAGCGAGGCTTGGGAGGCACGTAAGCACATTTTGAGGCTCAGCTACAGACGACTCCCAAAACGGAAGAGCAAACCCACCAGCTCTCAATTAAATCCCTACTTAATGAACCCCACTTCTAGTTAAAATACAGCCAGCCTGAAAGTAACAGAACCAAATCAGACATAAAATAGTCTTATAATTAGTATTCATAAAGATGAAGGTGACTCCAGCTGGCACAGCATCCTGGCCCAGGAGCTGCTACCTGGAGGGGACCCCATGGTCAGGGTGGGAGATAGAGGGGTGACCTCTGGAGCTCCCCACCAGCCCCACGTGCTGAGCTTTTCCAGGAGGAAGCACATTCATGGCCTTGCTGCCAAATTTTCACCTTCTTTGGATAACGCAGCCTGTTTGCTGCTGGAAGTATAAAACCCCCCATACCATCTATTTATGGAAGTACCTCCTAAATCAACACCAAAACGTGACACCTAGATGGGAGCCAATAACTTCTCTTTCAGCAGAAGTTTGGTGTCTATATAAAACCACAAGTTTGGGAAGCTTGAAATCATTTGCAAATTGATCAAACTTTGCCATATTCTGTACATAGAAAGACCTTCCCAAATATAATGCACCCGTAACTTAAAAAAGTCCTAGTATTGTCAAGAATAATTACTTATTTTGATTTTAGTAAGTCTGATTGAGAAATCATCCTCAATATCTAAAGTTTAAAAAAAAAAAAAAGCTGAAGTGAAAACATTTGAATCCAAAATCCCTGAATTCAAGTTCAGTGTAAAATGGAGTTTTTCTTCTTCAGTCTAAGGAAAAGAAAACGAACCAAACCAAACCAAACCTGGGGAAATTAAATGCTTTAGTTAATTGTAAAGACTTTCCTTCCTTTCTAGGAGGGAGGGGACAACTTCCAGCAAGGAAACTTCTCACATCTTTGAAGCTGAGTCTGTCGCAGCTCGGCTGGGCAGGATTTTTAGAGCTGTTCACAAACATCCTCATCACCTTCACTCCCATTGAAAATACAAACAAACATCCCAACCTTGATCCCTTTACAGCTTGCCTGAGAAAAAAGTAACAGGAAAAGACATTCTACAAATATTTTGAAAGCTAAGATTCTGAAGATTTCAAAGCCTTTTCACATAATTTTTCTCTTTATTTTCAAAGAATCCACACATAGAAAACAGTTTTCAAAAGTCACCAGTGTGCACTTACCAAAACCATCTTGAAAAGCTCAGAAAGGGCAGGTTGAGTATCAAATCCTTTCAGAAACTACTGAGAACAAACATTTTCTAAGCAAAAGCCATTTCAAGCATCTTTAGCTTTCCAGGAACATCAGCCAAGTTTGTTTTCACCAACGTGCAATCTCTCAACGGAGGGGAATCAAGGAGGAGGGAAGGGGGGTGAGAAGAACTCAAGGGGCTCACACCGCCGGGGCAGCGGGGGGCAGACCCTGCTCCAAACCACCCTCTGAAACCCGCCTCGAGGACCTCAGACCCCACCGAATCGCCCCCACACCTGCACCGGTTTGAAGCACACCTACAGCTGCTGCCCACGGACCCTGGGGAGCAGATCCCAGCAGACATACTCTCCGAAGACACCCCGAGAGACTGTCCTCTGCTGCCAACCCTGTCCCCTCCCAGACACAAGTTTTGAGCTTCCCTCTCAAACACTTGGGGAAATCACCCTTAAACAGAGATATTTAGGCCTCAGGGTAAAGCAACCATCGGTACAGCGTCAACCAAACAAGGGAACACAACAACGAAATGGCAGCGCTCTACCCACCACCACCACCACCACCTCCTCCCAGGAACCCCATCGTAGGACACGTCCCTCCAGCGCTGTTGGCTTTACGAGCCAGTCTGTGCCGTACAGCAGCATTGCAGTGCCATGGACAACATCAGTACCCAGCTACACAACTGCCTCCCGGCTCCACGAGGTCCACCAGCACTTTGGGGGATTGATTTGTTTGGGGTTTTGTATGCATGTGTTTCCCCCACCCCGCTTCCTTCTCCAACACTGATCAAAGCCAGATCAGTTATGGCAGCATCAAAAGTTCATGTCTCTCATGCTGGGGTCTCCTTCAAAGTTCAGTGGAACTGCTTAAGCCTTGACAAAAGAGGCTTGAAGTTTTGACATTTCAAAAATCATTTTCCAGAACACAACAGGATAAAACAGCTCAGAATAGATATCCAACAAGGGAAAAGAACAAAGTGCCCAAAAGGCAGCCAAAAGGGTTTGGCTTTTCCTTTCTCTCTCTCTCTCTTTTTTTCAAGGGAAAAGATCAAAAAATATTTTTTTTGAAGAATTTATATTTCTTCTCACTCTGCTCTTTTTGTCTTCTTTGGTCCATTCACTGTTTCTTGGCCAACGAAACTCCTTTTCATCTAAAATTAGTATTTTGTGTTGGAAAGCTATGGAAGGTCATACTACAGGTTGCTATTAATGTATCTATCCCTATACTATCATACAATTACAATCCTGTTACAGGTATTTTTTTAAACACTAGAGGAAGGATTATCCCTCTTGGTCCATTCTATAGGTACAAAGAATAACATTTGATTTCTTTAGAGGCTTGGGTTTTTTCCTTGTTAAACTTGAAAGAACATTTCCCAAAGAGACAACTCCTCCCCTATCAGCTCTTTCCATTGATCAGCTCTCATTCTCCTGTCCTGGTCCAAGAGAATAAAACCTTCTGCTTCTTAAATTTCTTTCAGAAAATGCAGAAGAAACAGACAGACGTTGGATGTCCAGGACATACATATACTGACCTAAGCAAGCAAACCGGGCTTAGTGCAGGATTGTACCCACGGACTAATGTGGTGCTCAGCTTTACCAACCCTCTCCTGCTTAGCGCAAAACTAGGTAATTTTTGAATAATTTAAATCCTTCAAAGTCAAACTCTTAATTCTATATGCTAATTTGAATCCAGGGATATTGTCATACTGGGTTAAAATCTGAGCTATCCACCTCATCTTGGTTTTCAAATGGTTTCTCTCTTGAACAAGATGAAATGCCTAAACAGGAAGTTATGATAGCGAGTTTTTAAAACAACAAAAGCTTATAGACATTCCTTTCATCTACTCTTCCATCAGCCAAAGTGCATACAGTTCATATTGCGCACAGTGCTTGACTCAAGGACGTATTTTCAGCACACAACTACTTGCACGGCCGTGGGCGTCTCACGCCAGCGCTCCCCAACCCACTGATGATCAAACCCAGAGACCCCCATCTCTTAGAAATGCTGTCAGTCCTGCCAGAGCTTTTTCACTCTGGCAAAGCAGAAGCAAATTAGTGATACAAATCTGTATGTAATTATAGCTCAGACTAGAAGCATCTTTCCTGTGGGAGGAGCAGGGTTACATTTTAATTGTTAAATTGCACTTTCTTGATAATTCTGACAGACTCTTTCTTTGGGTTTTCTTGGCAGTCAGTCTTGATTTTGCCAGGGCTGAACTTCTGACAAGCAACGCACGTATTTAACTTTATACAGCACGTGATGATGCAGCCAACTTTTCCCAACCCAAGGAAGATGGCATCTTCCCACCCCTGCCTTGTGGTCAAGCTCACACTGCAATGAGATCTCCCACGGCGTTATTATACAATATAATCGTGCAGGTGTTAGTAACAGCACATCTCTGTCCTCAGTAGGCATCTGGGCCAGCAATGGCTGAGACAGACATTAGACTCCTAAAGAAAAGCTTCTCCTTAATGCTCCTTATCTCCCAACTCCCACGCTCCAGCCTGGGGCTCTTTCTCAGTGATGCTCTCTAGATTTTGGACAAGGGTTTGGGGAAATCCATCCTAAATCTAATCGCATCGCAAAGTATACGATGGATGAGTTATGATAAGCTTTAAAAAACATAAAGTGTGTGTGAATGGAGATTTTTCAGCCAGCACCAAGACCAAACGTCCTCCCAGGATGGCAGAAAACACAACCAAAAGGCAGCACGTGCAAAGTTAATACACCACGGGACCGAGGCGAGCTACCACCCACTCACCGAGAGACTGCACAACAGCAATGCTACTTGTTGGGAGAACGATAAAGTGAAGCAGCACATTTCTAGCTATGCAGCCTCAAAACTCCTCACCTCATTGCTGCATCATTGCTGCTGCAGGTACCCCATGAATTCTTGCTCGAAAGCAAGCGTCAGCTTCCCGGGACTGAGCCACCACCATGCTGCAAGCAGGCAGGCAGGGTCTCATCCTGCAGATGCAGAAGTTAATGTTTGCATCTTTCCCTCTAGGAAGGGAGCAGGTTAGTTGGTCAAAGATGTTGTGCCTTACTGTAGTTTTCCCTAACCCTCCCTCCCAAATTAGAGGGTAAATGGTGTTGGTAGAAGCTCAGTGGGCGCTGGATGCCACCTCCCAGTGGTGGGCACATCCCGCCTCTCTTGGGCTACAACAGCTCCCAGCTCTGACCTGGTCCCTGCTGACAGCATCCAAATATCAACACCAATCCCCGCTGCTTTGTTCTAATGAATCCTGCAAAGGAGAAAGGATGAGGCATTTGCCTTCCCTTGCAAACCGAGCTGTCCCGGCAGCCGGGCGTGCTGCTGGCAGGCACGTGGCTGGGGGAGCTGGGCCAGCTCGGGGAAGAACCGAGCGAGGATCACAAGCCTGTCAAAGGCACGATAAAAACACGATGTACTTCAGCCTCCAGAATCTTATTAGTTCTTCATGCAAAGTGCATTCATGCCGTAAAACCGTCTTGGAATCCCTTTGATCCACGCTGATACTGTTTATAAATTGATGTTAATATTTAGAGTTCATGTCTGGTAACGCTGCAGCCATTTGCTCGCATTTTCTTGCCAGCCAAACAGGCGCAGGAACAGGAGTGAGCTGTAATGCAGACATGGAGGTGACCTGGTGATTAAGAGCTGATGGAATTAAATGCAATCTGTAAAGCTGCCCCCCAAACACGGGCACCTTACCAGAAACATGGGGGTTCTGGGTCAGCCAGACCTGGCACCGACTCTGCAACAGGAAAGTATCGCTTCTGCCAAAGCCCTGACCCAGGTCTCCGTACAGCAAAACAGGTACCTCTGCAGCACAACGACTCCGGGGGAGGAAAACAGTGCAAGACAAATATGATTTCCATTCCCCCTGCTGATTTCAGATGGGGCTGGTGGGGCTGGGACCAGCTGGAGAACACAGGGGACCCAAAGGCAGCATCTCTCTGAAAGCTCAGATGATACCTTTGAGATCAGATCCCTTTCTCCATCCTTCTGGTATAGACCTGGGGTGCTTCACATGTAAATCAAAGACCATCTCCAGCTTTTCCTTGCTGTAAAAAGGAACGGGGAGGCAGCCGGTTCCCCACCTCCTGCTGCTCATTTCTCTGCACCCTCATGCGCAGCACGTGCTGAGCGCAAGCGCCTGAGGACACAAGCTAATGCCTGGTCACCTCTGAGGGCTGCGTAAGAGTAAGCAGGAGATGTCAAAAGCAAACAATTTAAAGCAACACATTTAATTAAAACCAAAATGAGAAGTTGTTGCGAGTCCAACAATTGCAGTCCGCAGATCTCCGGCAATCTTCGGGGAAAATTAACACAAGCTGCTAATAGCAGCATCCGATTCCACTGGTGTCTTGGTGGAAACAGTGGTGGTGGGAAGGTAGGAAATAATCGTCAGATGAAACGGTTACCAATCAGCTGCGTGACAATCACAGAACGTCAACGTTCAGATGCAGACGCACGAAGCTTAAAAGAAAAAAATAAAAAGAAGCCACAAAGAAGCTTCCTCCAACTCTGCCATCTTGTCCGACACTCAAACCCAAAGCATGGTCTCGAGCGACAATTCCACCTCCCGCTGCTCTCCTGGTTTTGCACGGGGTGGGACCGGGTTTGTTTTCCTCCCCGCGTTGCTTGCAGGGCAACGTTCGTCCTGGGGGGATTTATCCACGTTTGCAGGAGGGATGAAGCAGAAATGCAGGCGGCTGGGAGCAGAGCCCACCGTGAGGACAGTGCCTGCGGCTGCGGTGCCTCTGCTCGCTGACCCCCATAAACCAGCCAGTCCGCAGTTCAGGGAGGTTTCAGACAGAGGGATTACCACATCTCCTCTGGCACGCATCTCATAAGAGGAGAGAAGGTGGTTGCGAATGCCCTGAGATGTCTTTGAAGTGACAGAAACCTGCTTTATGCCCTTTACTTTATTTCCACTTATAAAACCAAGCCCTACAAGCCCCTAGCTAAATGTAGCTCTTGCTTCCTTCTGTACGCACTGGAGGATCTCACCTACCTCTCCCACTAAAGTATCCAGATACAAACATCCACCCACACCATATATAACTTCTTCGCAGGCTGTAAAAATGGGAAGCTTTAATTGATACTATATTTCAAACTGTTGTGCAGCAAGGACGTACTCCAGGCTGAGTTCTCTAGGGTATCTTTCTCCAGCCCTGCCTTCCCTGCAAGCCGCTCCCCATTGCTGTATCTCTACTTTTTGAATCATTACTTACAAGAAAGAAAAAAAACCCCAACAACTATTGAATGTATGGAGCTGAGTGGCTCACATATTCATAAGGGGTTTTATTGCTCAGATGGAGGGGCTCTCTTTCCTTTCTTCCCCCCTTTGACACTGCTAAAGGGTCCTTTAAATAATGCTTTGCATTTCCATACCCTCATAAAAGCCACTATGAGTCTTTCTATAAATCTGAGCCGTCTCTGAAATCAGAACGATGCCTTCTGCTCAGCGCAGGCAGAGGCTGCCCTGAAACACAATGCCCTGGAGCAGCAGAAGGGAAGAAAGGGATGCTCCCACCATCGCATCCTAAGAGAAGATTTAGAGGCACCGACCCTTCTCAGAGGCACGAGGCCCCCAGCCTTCCCCTGCCAGCCATGGCAGCAAAGAGCACAGCACCTTCTGCCAGGCTTTCCTGGATTTGGCCACCCTGTGAAATGAAGGCAGAGCAACTGTACAAACCAGGCAATAATTGCCCAGAGGGGAGAGAGGCTGAGGGGTGGGGGGGGGGAACCCCATCAAATGAACAAAACGAAGAAAATGAACCGAGACAGAGAAAGAAGGGCAATAGAGACTGGCTGGTTGCTAATACTGCTGCTTGGAATACGTTCTCCCAGCCTTTGCTGCCAGTTGGCTTCTGGTCCCAGTCCTTCCCCTCCCCGTTCCCATCCTGCGACTCCAGCGGGCTCAGGAGCTGCTTTCTCTAACACAGCTGCTCACAGCAGAGGGGAAGGCTGCTTGCCTCTGAGGCTGAAGATATTTGGTGGGGCTTTCTCCCCTCCTCCTCTTCCCAACTTGGCTTTGGCTCCCAGCGCGCTGGAGCTGGCTGGCGCCTATTTAAAGTTTCCTTCAAAGATGAGTTTTCATCTGCTAGGAGAGGGATTTCTTTCAGCCTCTGCTTTTGTTCAGCTTTTCCTGCAGAGGTGTTGGTAGCTGCTCCGCTTTAAGATTTTCCTTGGCTACTGGCATCTATTGAAATAGCGCATTTCAAAAAGGAATGAGAGGGCACCCTTCTCGCACGGGAACGTCTCCCGTGAATGCACCATCCCTGCCTTCTCACAGAGCCTGCCTTACCATCATACAAAATACAAAAGAGAACAGCTTCAGGAACCAGGCTATTTAAGTGCACGGCAACATTTACAAGACATGGTGCGCACCATCAGCTGCCACGTGAGAGGCTGGTTTAAGACTGATCAAAGCTCCCAGCCTCAGCCAGGCCAAAGACATCAGGTCTGCCGTCGCTTCGCTCACATGGCGATGCCCATGCCAACCCCCTTTTGCACCCAGGCAAAAAGCAGGTTTAAACCCACCCAGGAGGTCGCCAGGGAGGAGCAAGTCCCCTATTTTCCATCAGCATCAGACTCTGGGTGCCAAGCGTCTGCAAACACAGCCAGCCACGTTTTTCCTGGGTATCATTAAAATTTCCCAGCCTGGCTCAGTTCTGTGATGTCTTTAAATGTTTTATAATATTTTGCTGCCAGTTGGGTGCTGCCTTGGGATTTGTTGTTATTCAAAAAGAAAGGACAACTTTAAGAGCTTTTCTCTTCCCAGGCAAGGGGCTGCCATCACATAAAATGATGAGATTTCAGTAAAAGTGATAGCCACTGCAAAATGTCTTGGCTGCTTCTATGTGAAGAATCTGACTGTTTCTCATAAAAAATATTAAAAAAGTTTTCACAGTTTGTAATTATATTTTACAGTTTCATTACAAAGCTCATTTTAATTCTTCTCCAAACCGTTTTTACCAGTCCTCTTGCCACTTTCTCTTCAGAAAAGTCATTAAGTCGGGACTGGAGATCATCCCATTTCCCCCAGTTTCAAGGATATTAATCTGTTTTATTGGTATTTCATTGTCATTTCCATTCGAGTGTTCTCCATATTTGCATAATTTGCATTGCCACCCCCTTCCCAGTGACAAGCACAGGCTCAGCTTTTCACTTTCATTCTACAGAGCCTCATCGCATTTTGGTTTATTTTCTTTCTTGAGCACATGCTGTCTTTCCTGGGCCAGAACTGCAGGCCGGGAGCAGGATGCCGATGTCCCATCTCCATTGCTGCCTTCCTGGCCACCCTTCAGCAAGTACCAAACCCAGTTGTTAACTCCCAGTCCGAGTGGTGAACTGGCCAGTGCCCATCTCAAAGGGACATGAGTTAACACTGGAGCAACCTCATTTCCCAAGTGCAAAAAGAGTTTCTGTTCTCCAGCTACTTGGAATAACGACCTGTGAAGTCTTCAGAATATTTATGTGCAGCCTGGATGATCCTTAAAGTCTTTCAGAAACAAGTCAAGGTGTAGACAAGTCCCTTGTTTCAAGTTACGCCTTTTTCATGTCTCCACTCCACTGATGTTCAGTTCCTCCAAACTGAGGCCACAAAGTAGACACTCTCCTCACTTTCCTTTAAGGACCAAGCTCTGACCGCTGGGACAGCCCATGAACCCAGAGACTGGCTTGTAATTTCCAGAATCAGCGGCTAAGGAGCATCCTCAGGGATCAGGGCAGAAGCACCCTCACACACCAGCATGGGGGCATCAACCCGCTGCACAAAACACCTGTCCCATAAGCATCGTTAGGCGCAGACATAGGAGCGGGGTTAACGAGGCAGAGAGGGTCAGTGGTGGGGCTGGGGAGAGCACGTGCTCTGTCAGCGTCGCAGTGCAGGCAACATCCTACAAATGTGTATCATGGCCAAGAAAAAAACCACTCTTTGAAGTAGGATGCAGCCCTGCTAACACGCTGGCGAGTCCCTCCCTGCCACAGGGTGACGGCTTAAGCCCCTCTCCATCACCCCCTGCTGCTGCTGTGCCGCTGCACCTCTTTAACCATCTACCTTCTCCCCAAAATATTAATCCCTCCAAGAGCTGTCCTCCACCCCAGCCCCCAAAGTGGGGGGCTGTAGAGGAGCTGGCCACGCTGGGACATCCCAGCAGCTAGGGATGCACCAGCTCCATGCAGCACGTTTCTGGCAGAGAAAAAGTGCCCCTTCCGCACGCCCCAAGCAGTGAGACGAGTGCAGAAGCTGAGGAATTGGAACCGACTGAATAATGGGTCCCGTCTGCTGGAAGAAAATGAAATTTGCCCTCATGTTACCGAAAACTTGCACTCGACGCTCACTGCACATTATAAAGAAAAGGTCAGTGAAACACAACAAACGCAAGGAACCCAGTTGGAGAAAGCAATAAATAGTGACAGCAGCCCTCATCTAATTTTTCAAAGCATCTCTGTCTTTGCTCAAACCCTAGCAATTTCACTCTGTGCTGCTGCAAGGGGCTGGGACAAGCAGCTTTGCTGCTGCAGGATAGGAGACATCTGTCTGTCTGTGCAGGCTCCCAGGGCTTGTCAAGAAGTTTGGAGGAAAACAGGAATTTCCATCAGACACTAATAATAAATAATAATAATACTAATAATACACGATTGAGATTTTGGCCTCAGGCTCGCAGATGTGCTTTGCTCCTCTGGGAAGGGGGATCCCTGCAGCTGAACACAGCTGGGGCAACTCCCAAAGAGAGGGACCCCCCCGTCCCAAACACGGCCGGTGGGGCAGCAGGGTCCGAGTCCCCGGAAGGTCTTACCATCCGCGATGAAGTGCTCAGGTACGTGAAGCGTCACCTTGACGGTCAGCGGGCAGGAGAGCTGGGAGCCGCACACCACGGCCAGGACGCAGGAGCTGACCGCGATCAGGGTCAGCGCCGTCTTGTTGACGGGGCTCTTCATCGAACCTGGAAGGCAGAGAGAAGGGTGGGTGGCCAAAAGGCAAAGTTATTATTGTACCAGGGTCCCACTCGGCGTGCCCCCTTCCCTGCGTGGATGCAGGGGAGCCCCAACCCCAGGGAAGGGCAGGCATTGAAAACAAAGACGTCAGCTCAGTAGCACTGGAAGAGCTCCCAAGGTCTGCAAATCCCATCATTCCCATCACGCCTTGTTTGGCTGGGTTTTAATATTCGTGTTGTTTCACTCACTGAGTTACATCCATCTTGGGGGCTATATTTTCCTAGAGGAGAGAGAAAACTGCTCAGAGCCCGGTACAGACCCTCTCCCTGGGAACCCTTCCTCCCTGGAACCATTCACCACCCCTGCCAGGCTCCCCCGGTGAAGCCGCCGTCACTTCTCATCAGCCATGGTTTATTTGGCAAATCTTGTCAAGTCACAAAAAATAATCAAGCCAAATCCGAGGGCTGCCTGGACTGTGGCATCGTTTGCTTTCCCTTAACACCAGGAGAAGTCTCCAGCCGTAGATGTTATATAGCACCAATAAGTGTTAATTATTTACACAAATATATATAAATATTCAGTCATCACAGGGGGGCTACACTGAAGAACAAAGCGACCTACAGAGCCAGCCGCTTTTGACAGGCAGGAGATACTACAAAACAAGTTTGATTTTGTCAGGTGCAGAAACTCATGGCATCTCGCACAATGCAGCTGAATATTTTCTGACACATGAAAGCCAGCCACTGAAGCAGGCACCCAGCCTGCCCCGTCCCCAGTGGGCACCTGCACAGCACGTGGGTCACTCTCAGACTGCCGTCCCTCCTCTTGAAGGCCATGTGCCTGGCACCAGGGCTAAGGGAGGCCTGCACCAACAAATAATCCTGCGAGGCTGCGGGGATCCCATCGCCCTGTGGCTCCGCTCAGACCTGCACGCTCGGCCAGGCTTGGTTGGTGGCTTCTATTTTATTTGGATTTTTTTTTTTTAAGCATTAGGTGAAAGCCAACAAGGAGCTCGAGCATCTGCAGGTCTAGAGGCTGGCAGCAGGTACAAACCCACCGGGGAACCCTCGTGGAGCAGCGTGACATTAAGATGACTGAATCACTGTCAACTACAGTTGGGTGGGACAGAGCATCCCCCAAACTCCGCAGGGAAGGGGGTGAAGCTGGGCAATACAGGGTCATCAGGAGAGACCCGGCTGCCCCAGGAGATTCAGATTCTCTTGCTGGGCACAGGCCAGGAGTGCCCACGTGTCCAGATGAGACCCTCCACTGATGGAGATGACCAGGACAAACTGTGCCCAGGCCACCGCCAGCCCACCAGCAGGTCTCTACTGCCCAAGAAGGGAGCAGCCCTGGAGACCACAGCTTGGGCCACCACTGCTCCCTCCCTGCCCGGCCTCTCCAGACCCAAGGGGTGTCCCACCACTGCTCCAACTGCACCACATCCCCCATGGCCACCTTGTCCGACACCTCGCACCAGCACTCTGCCTCGCTCGAAGCTAACGACAGACATCTCGCAGAGCAGCCTTCTCTGGTGCTCGGGACACCGATTAAAAGCCACTTGGGGTGTATGGCAATGCCAAGGAGAGGGCACAGCCCAGCAATTAACCCCAGCTGCCGAACAGTTTATTACAGTGCGGCTGAAATGACCGAGCTCCCGGCAGACCTGACCGCATCCCTGCTCAGGATTCAGGCAAGGACGCTTATTTATTTTTGGAAGTCAATCCAGCCTCTCCCCCCTTGCTCTCCGTCCCTCACCATCTCATCAGCAAAGTGAGATTTAAAAAGCATCAGTTTGAAAATTGAACAGGAAATACATCCAGCAAGTTAGCACTTGCACACCCTGTAATTTGACTGAAGCCGCTGTTACGAGATGCTGGTGCCAGGGCAAGGATCTCACGCTCGACACGACCTGCGTTTTCCAGGCAGGGCAGTGTGTCCCACCAAAGCATCCCAGGCTGCAGCCTGGGATTTTTTTGCAGGGCAGGAGAAGTGGCTGATCTGCTGGAAAATACCCCCATCACTGCGACCAACAGGAGTATGCAAATTGATTATTTATGACGCATCTTTTAATTTCCTTATGCATACATCATCTAAACAGCCTTCCCACCCCTGTTTCACAGCTTTATCGATGATCTCCTGCGCTCTTCACCTTGTGATCCCCTTTTTTTTCTTCCCAATCTTTATTCATATCATCAGCATAAGCTAGCACCTCCTTGGGAGGCAAACTCATCCTCTCGCTGGGCGTACTGTGCCTGCCACAAACCCTGCATTTGCTTGAAGTTACTACACAAATGCAAAAAGAAAAAAGAGAAAGAAAAAAGAAAAAACAAGGAAAAAAGCCTCCATCAGGGTAACTGGACACAGCCAAGTATACAATAGACCAGAGAACACTGGATTTCACCATTATAAATCACCTTTCAATCCAGGGTCTTAAAGTGCTTTGCAAACAATAAATCACAAATCCCTTACGAGTTAGACAAGTATTATCCCCTTTTCACAAAGAGCCTGAATCACAGGTATGATGGCAGCTTTCACCATTCTGCAGCTGGAGTGGAGCTGGAAGAATTAGGATCTGGGAGCTCCCATCCCCGCCAGTCCATGTGGCTGCTTCTTTCCCTGTGACTAAAAGGAGAGGGGCCCAGGAGCTTGCAACAGCAAAAAGCCCATAACAGCTCAATGAGTTTGAGTTTGGCTGCCCAAGGAAAAGGACAATGTGCTACAAGTCTCCTGCTCCACAGTCGTTTCCATCACGG
The DNA here is from genome assembly GCF_000737465.1 of Haliaeetus leucocephalus. Classification (NCBI taxonomy): domain Eukaryota; kingdom Metazoa; phylum Chordata; class Aves; order Accipitriformes; family Accipitridae; genus Haliaeetus; species Haliaeetus leucocephalus. The sequence continues at coordinate 7,981,119 of NW_010972742.1, read as the reverse complement.
CGCTAGTTATTGACCTCTAGAACTGCCTGATGTTGGCTTTGACCAACTGAACCAAAACAACAGGTCTTCTGCTTGAACAGAAATTGGATTTCCAGCTCAGCTCTTTATTGCTCAGGGCCAGTTTGCTGCCAGGTTTGAAGGGAGGCAGCTGGAAAAGCAGATCCTTCCCTCATTCTTTAAAGAGAGGGACATGGTTCCCATTTTCAATCCCATTGCGTGCTCTTCAAACCACTGATGCTCCAGCAGAAGCACTCCTGTGCTGTGTTTAAACACCCATCTGGAGATAAAGCAGCTTCATGCCAGGCCTCTAAAACCACAAGAAAATGTTTTCTTAGCAAGCCACTGCTAACCAAGCCAACCTCAGCAGGTTCACCAGGGCTTCACACTTCTGTTCAAGAGGTGAGACAAAATGATCCATTCCTTCCTTGGCCTGGGGAGGGGATCCAAACCAAGCTCCGTAACTCAGGCAGCACCACATAAACCACAATGCTGCAGACGGGAGCTCTACCTGGCTGCAGCCTGCTCTTTCCCTCCTCTCCTTGTCACCTGCAGGCTTTCAGAGAGGTGTTTAAAATGCAGATTTGCAAACCCAGGTCCACCAAACAAGCTGGCATCAACTTCCATTACCAAGAGGAGGAAGCTTGTGGGGGGAATGCCAGATTTCATGGATGGCTGATGGGACTCAGGAGCCCCAAGAGCCTCAGCACCCAATGCAGGTCTTTGTTTGGGTCTTGTGGGGTCCGAAAAGCCCAAGAGGAAGGTGGCAACCAGGCATGGCTGAGACCAAACTCACTCCCCAGATTCCTCTGCCCTAATAAATCCTTCATATATTGAGATGACCTCTCTACAATTAAACACGTTTCTGTTGTGGTTTTGGATGGTTGCAACAGGGTGAGTGGGTGCCCAAGTGCTCAGCTGGGCTGTTTTGGAGGAAAGCGATGGCCCACGGGGGCTCCTGGGGGAGGCAGACCCAGGCAGCCTGTGCCCAAGGAGCGAGCGCACGATGAGGATGAAGAATAAGAAGAAATTACTTCTTTCCGTATGGGGAGAAGTAACCTCTCCCCCCCCAGCCTGTGACAGCAAAGGAGAGCGAAGTAGAAGGGAAAGGCAAACTGCTCTGTTTTAGGGCAGAATCATACCTGAGATGCTTCCTGCTAGTGATCCAATCAACGGCAGCTTAATTAGACTGGAAGACAAGAGGAGTAGCCAGGGCTGTGGTCAGAGGGGCTCCTGCCACCACCACCTTTCCCACCCAGGATTTTTTTTTTTTCTTTTCTTAAACACCAGTACCAATTAGTCCAGCTCTAGCCTACCAGAGAAGATGCGGGTGCCTCTGCAGACAGCTCAGAAACAGCTTGCAAAGCACCACATTCCCCTGAAGATTTTGCACCTGCTGCAAGATGAAGATAAATTCAAAGCCACTGGTGTAAACACTCTGCAAACAGCCCCTCCAAATACACCGTGTCTCCTTTAAAATATCATTTCCTCGTGCAGTTAATTACTCGCTGCTTTGTACACTTTCCCTTGCCCACCTAAAGGACAAGGGGGGGAAAAAAAACAACAAAACTCCGAGCTCATTTCTTTTTAATACTGGCAGTGCTGCCTAAATTTAGGAAGGAAAAAAAAAAAAAGGTATGTTCAGAACACGTATGGATTTATGAGCAACACAAATATCCCGCGCTCTTGGTAATATGATGTTTCTAAATCAGGCTCATAAATACATGCTTGGGAGATTAGTCTATAAAAAAAATAAACTTTAATTACCCCATCTTTATCAGCACACAGCCCATGGTGTTAGCCATATGTGGGTGTTAAACGCCAAGTGCTTTGCAATCTTCCCCACCCCCCCAGAGATAATAGCATAATACAGAATGTTTCGCGGCTACTCGGATATTAAAATGTATTTCTACCACCCGAGGAAGACGGGGCTGGGGAAACCAAGCGGGAGAACAGCGAGTGCCTGAACTGCTTAGCAACGCGCGGTGCAGCCGCCAGCGCCCGGCCGCCGTGCCGTGCCGCATGCAGAAGCACCCGGCGTGGGGCGAGCGGCACCCCCGGCACCCCCGGGGAGCGGCGAGCCCACCGCAGCCCGTCTCGCGTCTCCGTGCTGCTCCCAACGCACGCCAATGCTGCCGGCGTGTCAGAGTGGGGCACTCCTAATGATCCTTCTTTGTGTTCCAGCGGAGGCTCATTAATACGGTACAACAGCGTTTCCAGGACACCCTCACACACAGAAACATCTCAAGGTGTTTTACAAGTGGGAGATCATGTCAAATCAAATCAAACGCCAATTAAGACGAGCAGCGGTGTTGGCAGGCGGCTCTTGCCACGGAGCACCCCTGTGCCGGGGAGCAGCGCTGCCCATCTCCCCTCCCTGCCCTGCACCAGGGCCTCCCCACCCCTTCCACAGCAGGATGGTCCCTCTTTCTCCAACACACCAGCCACACGGGATGGGACGGGATGGGACATCCTCCTTCCAGCCAGACCCAGCTCTCCTGCACCACGGTCCCCACCAAGCCTTGATGGACGACTCTGCCCCAGAGCCACCTCCCTCAGAAAGGAGGGGGTACTGATGCAATGAACCCTCCAGGCAGCATCTGAGCAGCGAGGTGAGAGCGCAAGCAGGCATTTCATTGCGTACCCTCTCTACGATGCCTGGCCTCAGCCCCTCCTCGAGCAGGCACCTTCTCCGTCACTGCCTTGGACAAATCCCAAGGGATAGTGCTCGTATCTACAGTCTGGATCTGGGTCAGGGCACTGGGCTGTCTCCAGCGTCATCCCCAGAGTCAGCAGGATGGGGATCAGCCCCAAAGTGGTGGCTTTGCTCCCCTCGTGCCAGGGGAGACCCCCGGGGAGACTCCGCTCACCTCCAAGGCGGCAGAGGGGGCACACACAAGAAGGGACGGGAGGGAAGCGAGGAGGACAGACGGCTGTGTTGTGCAGCAGAAGGGTGAGATCAGACTCTTCTGGATTTATAGAGGATTTGATCTCGCTAAGCGCATGCTGAATCAGATTACTACTATTAACGTTTATGAATTACCCACTAGCAATTAGCCGAGGTGTCCTCTGGTACGGCGGGGGGGGTGCAGAAAAGGCAGCCCTGGGGTGTGGGTCAGGGAGAGGAGATGCCGAGGGGTGGCACGGCCACCGTGGGGAGGTCGGGGTCAGACCCCATGGCGAGCCAAGGGTTTGGCAGCTGAGCTCCGGTATGCACCGCAGCCTGCAACCACTCGCCCCGGCGAGCTCTCGCACTCCTCCAGTAGCCCGAGCCTTGGCCCTTTATGCGCTCCTGGAGTTTTAGTGCCTCGTGTACTGAATAAATGTATTTACTTCCTATTTATACAGTTACCGGTGGTGCTCCCCTTTTGCTCTAAAACGCTGTACCTGCAGCTCGCAGGGAGATGCCACCAGCAAATTCCAATCAGGAGGAGGAGGAGGAGGATGGGGGGAAGCGGAGGGAAAGGAAAAGCCCTGAAGGCTGGGCAAGGAAGGGGCAGCAGAGGGGAGGGGGGACAATGGAGAAGACCGAGGTGGCACAGGTTGAGATGTGGTCTTTGCTGACCCACCAGCCCCATCACCACCAGGGTCACCACCTCCACCCCGGTCACCCTGGGCAGGGTCTCCTGCCCGCATATCTTAGACCTCCGCCAGCACAGCAAAGGGGGAAGAATTTGTGCAAACCCGATTTGGTCTCCTGGCGCTGTTACATTTTTTGCATTTCTCTGGGCATGGACAATTAAAATCAATGAAGTCAGTTTTGCTTTCATGTTCTCGGTGCTGAATTGGTTGAGATAAAATCACATTAAAGAAACAGTTACATATTTAAAGTCAGAGATTGCCTGCACTGGAATTTTCTTTCACGCAAATCAATGGAAACACTTCTCCTGGAATTAAGGCCTGATCTTTTTTTGTTTTAAACTCCAAATGAGTCCCAATTTTACAATATACAAACACAAAGGCAAATCTGAGTGGAAGGCTTCATTTTAAGGAGGAGGGAAAGCAATTTTCAATACAGTGTAACGGAAACATTATTCCTACAGGAGAAAAGAGAAAAAAACCTCATCATTATCTATGAAATAGCTCCTGTTGAGTCACAGCCCAGGGAGGATTGTGCTCGGCGAGCAAAGGGCTGGTCAGACAGCTGAATTGATTTTGGAGATCAGGAGAGAGCAGTGATGGAGGCCAGGCTGCCAGGGAGAGCTCAGGACCTGGCAGGAGATGCCCCAGCACCCGGCGAGCTGCCCATGGCTGCTGGACCTCCACCACACTGCCCATCCAGGCCCTGCCGGCTCTCCCATCGCCACCCTGCAGGCAGAGCTGGGCTGCTGCCTGGGATCTGGGAACTGGCCTGGGATCTCCAAAGACAAAAAAACCCAAACCAAACCAAAAAAACCCCACCCAGACCTTTCTTTCTGGGGATCTTTCCCCTCCCTCCACTATTCTTAGAATAAATGCAAAATGACCCAACAGGATGAGAATAAAAATCTCTGCTCTGCAACAGCTCCCCAGAGTCGGGGCGTATCCCTTCCATGCCTCAGTTTCCCCCACAGCCAAGTGCCACACACGGATGAGCTTCACCAAGGCGGCGTGACGTCCGCAACCCTCTGCCTCCTCCCCCTACTCCAGCCAGGAGACAAATCCATCGCGTCACGGGCGCGCCGAGCATCAGCACCAAAACGCGTCTTCATTTTCCAGCCGGCGCTAACTCTCGCCCTCCTCCCGCCTGCATCCAGCACCGTGTTTATGTTCCGCTTCCTGGGAAACAAGAGGCTCGTTACGATGCGGAGGGCGACAGCAGAGCGATTAGTGGAATTTGTTACCCACATGCTCTGAACAAAATTAAATTAAAAGTGCTGCTTTGCTGTCAAGATAAGGGCCAAGCCGGAGAGATAATTTTTCACTCTCAAACACTCAATTACTCGCTGAGGCTGTATCAGATACAATCAAAAAATAAATAAATAAATAGAAAGACCCACGCTGCCTCCAGGAACAGATGTAAAAGCCATTATCTCCAGCACAGTCCGGGGAAGTTAAAAAGCCTGCGGCTGCCGCCGCTCCACGACCGCTTTAATTGCGGACCCCTCTGCTCCCCAGCTCACGCTTTGCAACCACCTTGCCACAGTGGCCCCTCTCCCCAAAAGCTCCGTACCCAGGGCATGGGCAGGAGAGTGTGTGCACCCCTATACGTACAGCCACCGGGGACTTACGGGACCAAACAGGCTGCTGGAGCAACCCCAGCCCAGCTTCCCTGCACAGATGGAGTCTAACAGGGATGGAGAGGGGCTCTGGGTGGGTTTTATGTGCTGATGCAGCGCCTGCTTGTTCTGCGAGCAAAATAAGCCATCATGCAAAAGCACCGCATATGTTTGCTTGCTAGAAAAGCAGCATCCACGACAGAGCTTTTTGAGAGCTGAGAAAGGTTGAAAATTAACAGCATCCCTCGTTGGCACCACCGCCCTGGGGCATCGCAGGGGTCTAGGCAGGGGCTGTGCTGCCGGGGTGCAGCCTGGGGGCGGGTGTACCCTGGTCCTCCGGGAGGTAAAGATGGGACTTATATCATGAAGGTATCTTATCCCCAGAGATTTGGGGATGTCCAGGTTGCATGGGACCCCAGTTGTCCCCTCTGGGGTGCTCTTCCCTGGCCTCGCAGAGAGCTGCATGGCTCCACGTGCCACGAACCAGCTGGGTGTGCACCGCGCACCAACGCTGAGCCGTCCGTCTGTCCCTGCAGCGAGCGGCAATGCATCCCCTTCCCGGGGAAGCTGGGGCACGGCCGGCTGCGCCACGGGCTGACCCCACAACACGAGGAGGGGACGGGCAGCCAGCACAGGGCTGCCAGCAGCGGCAGGGAGGGAGAAAGCTCCCCGAGCACAGACAGACAGCACGAGGCACGGACAGACCCATTACTCCCTCTTGCTACTGTAAGCAACCCAAATCAACGTGTTTGCTTTATCGCCTTTTGTCTCCCATTTGATTCCCGACGGCGTCTCCCCCAGTTCGAAGGCTGCCGGGATAGCGAGCTGAACCCAGTGCGGACCCGGGGGGGATGATTCCCTGAGGAGCATGGCACGGCACAGATGGGGCGACACGTTGCCCACAGCGTTTACTCAGCCCCAGCGGGACCGGGGGCACTGGCAGAGCATGGAGAACGGTACCCAAATTTCATTCTGCATTTCGTTTAGTCCCCCATGAAATAATAAGTGTCTGCTGCCTCCGGAGAGAGGAGAGGATCAAAGCGAAGCTTCCTCATATGTAACAGACTCCGAATACCTAATATTCCCTTATAAAAGGCCTTGTTTTAAACACCAAATACAGAGGCAGATCAAAGCTCAGCTTCTCATTTCTCTAACAGCCCTCAGAAGACTTCGCCAGCCAGCAAGGCACACACATGCGCGCGCACACGCGCGGCTGACACCAATCCAAGGTACATAATTGAACTCTGCTAATTTGTCTAAACCATCACTGCGTGCTATGGAAACAGCCAGATGCTTTGTTCACGGAGACCTCAGCCGAGGAGCATCCCAAAATCAGGTCCTCCCTTCCTTGGGCTGCTGGGGAGCTCTCCTGGAATGGCAGCAGGTTGCTGGATGGGAAGGTACCACCCGAATGAAAGCTATGCATGGAAACAGGGTGGGATATTTCCCTCCTCCTCCTTTAGCAGGCTGCAATAGAGATGATGCCAAGAGGGGTGAAGCGATCCCAGGTCCGAGCGTGGAGGAGCAGGCTCGGGCTGGTCCGGCTCAGACTGAAGCAGATGCCAGAGCCTGCTTGAAAGGCAGCAGCCAGCTGAGGACGTTCGATGAGAGATCCCAGCTGGGTCACTGTGCTGGGTGCCCTCCAGCACATCTCAACCATCACGGTATCAACGGCATTGCTTTGCGCTTGCACCCAGCGCTCCATTTTGTATTTGCGTTTCCAGCAACTCTCTGGACCTGACCTTTCTGCTGATGTGAGGAGCGAGATCAGCCCCAGCCCCAAGGGCTCACCAGCCGCCACGGAGACCCCCGGCAGGTCCCAGGGTCTCAGACAACGGCCAGGCTGCAGGAGAGGCCAGAGGCTCTCCGGGTCCCCAAGATGAATGGGGTCAGGATGCTCAGCCCCTCGCAGGGTCTCCGGATGATGCCATCGCTTTCCCTGCCTCAGTTTCCCCTGACCCAGGAAGCCACACAGCATCTGCCTTGCAGACCCAATGCGATGCCGATTTACTCTTCATTCATCCCTTAGAGACCTTCTCCTAGAAGGGGCTTTAAAAGAGCAGAATCATTTCTGTGTTACAGAGCAGCTGCTCCAGGGCCCGAGGAAGCAGACGGAGGTGGAGGCGGCTCACTCGCGCCTCCCCCCTCTCCACCAGAGGGGCTCATTAGACTCACCGAGTCCTTGACGAGCCAGGCAGCACAGAACACAGGGGCCAGCCCACCGCTGCAGGGAGCCTGGTACGGCCTTGGAGTTCTGATGCTGCTTCTTTTCTCCCCCCCCCCATCTTTCTCTCTATTTGAATAGCCATCGGGCAGGCACTGCATGTGACCTGCGGCGCTCAGGGCTGCAAAGCCTGACCTGGAGCTGGATATATTTTGCTGGGCAGGAGGCAAGCACAACCCCAGAGCAAGGAGGATGGAGCAGAAGCAAGGCACTGTGCAAGCGAGGTTTGTGCATAGGGCTCTGCCTCCCTGGTTTGGGTTTTTTTTTTTTTGCTACTAATACTTTCCTCTCAAACTCAGAGGGAGACCTGACTGAACACATCCCACGCTGCTCAGCAGAAGAGAAGAACCAAGTAGTATCAAAGCTTGGTATCACCCGTGATGGGCAGCTGGGAATGTGGATTAGCATCTCTACAACACTGGCAGCTCTCTCTTGCAGAGACTTCAGCTCTGGTGAAAGGCACGATGACTGACAGCCCTGGAGACAAGAGCCATCCCTGTACCACAGCCGGCACGCAAGGAGGTTCCCACGCTTCCCGATTCTCCCAGGGGAGTGGGAAAGGGGAGAGCCAGCCCCCACAGCAAGCAGAGCCCTGGAGTGCACACAGCCGTTGTGAACAGGTTGCAAGAAAAACTAATTTCTGGAAAACCTCGTGGAGTCAGTAATGTGGGTCAGCAGGAAGGAGCAAACCAGCCATCCCTGGCCCCAGCTGAGGGTCCCTCCAGCCTCTGAGCATGGAGCTCCACATGGCCCGACAGCCTCTCTCAGTACTCGTTTCACTTGGAAAAGCAGGACATTAAGTCCAAATTCCAGCTCCCTTGGGACTGCAGGCCAGCCCTGCCATCAGCGCTGCCACCCAGAGCAGCGGTCACACTGATCCACCGAAAAGAAGCAGAGGGTGGAGAGCTGGTGTGGGCACAGGCACAGGGCCGTGGTGAAGAGAAGAGATGCCTCGCTGCAGACAGGTATGAACAGAGCACTTCTTGGCATGAGCCAGCTCCCCAGAGACACCAGTGACCAGCATTGCCTCTCCCAGCTGAAATCCCAGAGGTGGGGCTGAGCCCAACAGCAGACAAGGACCAAGGTTCCATAGAAAAGCCTCCTCTGTGTTATTTCTTACACTCTCCCCACCTCTAACTTCTCTGGAGACTTTCCAAAGACAGGAAACATAAGCGTCAGGGGATCCCACAGACCTAGAAGCTGGGAAGATGCGTGGTGCGGCATGCTGGGACCCCAGAAGGTGATGCCTTGGCCGTCCCTGCCTCTGCGCCCAGACTGATCAGATTTACTTCTCTGTGTATTCCAGCACTGAAAACCAGGTATCAATGGGTCTGCTGCTCCTGAGCTACCAGAACAAGCTCTCCCACGCATAGTATTTACCTATGGGAATGTCCCTCTAAAATACCTTGCAAACACACTACAAAACCTGCAGTCTTTCTTCTACAGGTCACAAAAAGCCCACAACCACTTAACCAGTTGGCTTCAACAAAGCTCCAAGTAAAACCAAACCTACGCGCCACCTAAGTGAAAACTTCCCATTGCATCGGCTGGGATCAATGCCTTGACAGTATCAGTAATTAGGCTCAATCCTGCAAAACCTCATCCAAGAAGAGAAACCCCAAGGAATCTCTCTCCTTGGACCTGATAACTATCTCACAGCACCTGCAATGACACACAACCATGGCAAAATCGATACAGGAACATCACTGTAAGAATTAACCGTATCTGACGACACATCCTTCTCTATTAGAGTTATGATCTCATCCAATTATGGATCTTTGCTGAACTCGTAATTATGAGTTTGGTACTGTGACTTCCCACTAAGCTATTACCTTCCTTCCACGAGGGAGAGAAGAGTCAATGAAAGGATAATGGAAAATTCCTTTCAAGGACACAGCGATGGCAAAATTTAGCTAGACAGGAGGGGAAATTCAATGGGGACTTTATGCAGGACAATTCCCTCGGTTAACCAGCACCAAACATGAACAAACCAGGTTCTCGCAGCATCACTCAAACGCTAACGTAGATCTAACAGCCAGCTCTGTGCAACCGTGCAAGGCAGCTCTTCCTCCTGAATTCCCTTCAAACCCAGCCATCAAAGCTGCCCAGGTGAACAACAGCTTATTCAAAGGAAAAGAAAGGAATTCTTCCCATTTATCTATTCCTTTATATTTGCCCTACAAGGACGCTTAAACAAACAACCCAAAGGCAACGTATATGTCAATAAGAATATCTTTGTACCCGGCATCCAGCATGAATGTGTTTCGAGAGACTGACTCGACCTCACGAGGAATGACGTCAAAGCAGCAGGAAAGCAAAGATTTATCTCTTTTCCTTAAAACACAGTTTTCCACACCTTGCTTGCGCACTATCTCTCCCTTCCCTTGTGGTGGCTGAAAAAAACTCAAATTTTGGTGACTTTTCCAAAGTACCCAACGACTTTAACACCCAGCCCAGTATTTCAGAATAACTCATCAAAAACCTACTTCAGCACTTGGGAAATTTTCCTCCCTGCACCAGCAACTTTTCGGGACCATTTCTTTTGTCCCTGTTTGCAATACAACCAAGTTCTTCCTTCTCTTGCACATCATTTTCCCTTTAACACAGCTATGCTTGTACTGCAACAGGTAACTAACTCACAAATTCTCTCCCTGCTTTCCATCAAAAGTTCATTTTAAACTTGGTGAGAATTTCTTGTAGTTCTAAAACGCATGGGGGAAAAAAAAAAAATTAATGCCCTGCCTCTCAGCAGGAACAAATGCAATGCACCCCTGTGCATGTGTGTGTTTATTCCCATGTGCAATCATCAAGCTGATCAGAGGTGTTGAGGTAATTTCACATTCAAATAAACACCTTGTGAGCATTTATCGGAATGCCTAATCATTGAAACAAATGGGGCCGCATTTGCTGTGGTGGGCGCAGGCATCTATCTGGCGTGCTGTGCTCTGCCAATGCCCGGCTTAATACAGAAAACAAATGGAGGGAGCAGACCCACTGTGCAATTTTTAAATTGCTTCCCAACGTAGTGATTTCCTGACAGTGATTTTTCAAATGCAGCAGCAGCAGCAAGGCTCGCCCTGTCCTCCGCCAAAGAGCTTGGTCCAAGGGTCCCGAACAAAAACGATCCAGTGTGGTATGACCGGAGAAAACATGGATGCTAATTTCAAACTGCAGATGATATTTCAGTTTCTCAGCTCCTCTAACTCACAAAAAAGCCTGAAGGGACTCCGGTCTACAAACCCCTGCCCCAGCCCTCATTTTGAATTTGTTCCTTTTAATTGCCTTTGTGCCAAGAGGAAGGCTGGGAAATTTCTGTCCAACTAATGCTTTGCATGGGAAATAAAGGGCAGAAAACAGGAGTCTGGAGCAAGGAATTGCCAAGGTGACCATCCCCAACAGCTGCAGGTGTCCCACCAGGACTGCCGCCGGTGCAGCTTTAGGGAAGTGCCAGGGCATGTGTAACGTAACTGATACTAGAAACCATCAAAGAAACCCAGAACCTCAGCAACATCACTGGGAAATGCTATTTATGGCTCCTGCATGGTGCTGCATCGCACAAACAGCATATCTTGGGATATCCTTAATACTATGGACTGGTATTGCGGTCCTTACCTAAACTCATGCAGTATCAGACAGCATCAACCCACAGAAACAGTTAAGGTGCTTAACCATTTTTTTCCCTCTTACACCCATACACATCACCAGTGCCTGTGTCATTTTTGTACCTTTGCTTCGTCTCCGGCTCCGATACTGCTCAGTGTAGAAGGTTAGCTGGGTTTCATCGTCCGCCTCTGAACCAGAGTTTCCTTTGGCACGTCCAAACCCAATCCCACCTGCAAGCAATAGAGAGGAAAAAAAATCAGCCCTGTCAGCTGGGATGCATGGCAGCAGGGGGGAGCTGGGAGCTCCTTGGCAGAGTTGCTGGATTTGGCTGGCATCCACCGCTCCCAGCCCAGGTGCTCTGCTTGGGCTCACCAGAAGTGACCAGGGACTTTGCCACTCGTGATTTCGCTGGTTCCTTTTTGCCCTCGTTAAGAATCAAGACCCCATGGTGCCAATTGCGATGTGAATGTAAGAAGATGCTTTCTACCTCCAGGAATATATTTTGCAAATGTATTGTAATGTATTTACAAAGAAAAACTCTGAATGTAGAAGCTGCTTTCCCCAAGGACACCTGCATAGTGAAGCCCAGTGAATTTTAGGTCTTTGCTTCAAAGCAAACCCAGCAGAGACAAGCAGCACGGGGGGAATACAGCACTCGGGAGGTGCTCAGGACCCCGCTGCATGGCAAGGGTCCGGCTTCCCTCCCTCAGCACCCACTTTGGTCCATTTGCTGCACCAGCTCGCCATGCCGGCCAGCAGCATGCATCCCTGCAGCGGCTGGTACCAACAGCCATGGCAAGGAGCAGGACTGGCCCACGGTTTACCCGGCATCTCCCTCCCGGAGCTGGAGAGGGTGCAGAATGCTGGAGGAGCCTGGCTCGCTTCAGCCGCCAGACCCACCAAGGAGCGACAGATGCTTAAAAAGTGACACAGACTCTAACTGGCAGAAGTCCTTCAATCCTTGCAGAGTTTAAAGCAGAGAGGCCTCTGGGGGTTGACAGTGGCCCTTTAAACTGCCATTAAAATATTTTACTGTTTTTAAAAAATCCTTTATTCTAGGCAGAAGCACAATTTCCCCACTTCTTGGCAGGCGAACAGAAAACGAGCAGTGCCTTCTGCCCTCTGAAATCCTTAATCACCGTGATGAGAAGTGGCTGGCAGGAGCCAGAGGGACGCCGGGAGCTCGGCACGTGGCTCCTGGCCCGTCCGTGCCCCAACCTGGCCGCGCAGTGCCCTTGGACAGGGGGGTCAGGAAGAAGCTCCACCAGCTCCTTTCCTCCTGAAAGCAGCAGGCGAGGTGTCAGTGCTTGCACACAGCAGCATTTAGTGCTTGGACATGGGGGCTGGGGGCAGTTTACAGGCTTGCACCCCAAACCCTAACCCACCACCAGCCCCTCTTCAAACCCCCGTATCACAGCGAACATCCAACGTCACGATGCACCCCCACGCCAGGGACTGGGGTTTTGAAGGGCACAGCAAAGTGGTAAAACCAATAAGGCTTATTCGCATCAGCGAGGAAAATCTTAATTAACCTGGGCTTCTAATGCAGGCCCTCGGGCAACCAGCCAGGGCTGCAGTTCTGCTGCACATCCCCTTCTCCTGCTGAGCAAGGGCTGCCCAGGGCTCTCTCCCAGCCCGGGGCCAGGAGACAGACACCAGCTACCGGAGGGTTTTCCCCCCCACAGCTCAGCAGAGCCATCTCCTCTGCCTGGGAGAGGGACCTGGACGTCGCCTGCGCAGGCGGCACACGGCACGTCCCTCTGCCACCTTCCCATGGGCCAGACCTGGTCCCTTTTGTGCAGGCAGATGGCTGGGGATGGACAGAGGCAGCGATCTCCGGTGCTCACTCTGCTCTCGAACCCCACCGAGGTGAGCAAGGCAACCAGTGCAGGCAGCAGCCGCTCCACCAGCCACCATCCCAGCCCCCTCCAGCCGCCCCGCGTTTGTTTGCCGGCTGCATCTCCGTGATGGATGGCGCTGACATGTTAAATTACTCAGGCTGGATGTCTTCGGAGAGCTGGTGACAGCGATATTGCATTTTCTGATTACCCAGCACTGCACAGGATGTATAAATACAGGAGTTGGGAGACCCGGCGCAGGTCCCCAGCCCGCAGCGGAAACGTCTCCTCTGCCCCAACACGTGGTGGCAGAGGTCAGCCTGGAAACACGAGCCCGGGGCAGAGAAACAGCTGCAAGGGATGCGCTTTTACCCCTTCACGCTGTCAAGGGTGCTGGAACACATCTTGGCGATGCTTTTGGGGGTCCCGGAACCCAGTCGAGGCAGGCTGTAGGATGCAGGAGTGCTGATCCTCAACCGACCCCGCCGTGAACCTCATTTCACCTTTAACTGGCCCCAAAATCTTGCCAAAGCATCCCTGCGAGATGCTTGCGTTTGGGGCAATACCACCTGCACCAGCTCCGCCGGCTGGCCTCGGTGGCAGGCTGCTCGTGGGAGCACAGGGCTGAGGATGCTCACAGCAGACAGCACCCATGTGAACAGGGATGAACAGGGAGAGTACCCAATTAAAGCCATACAGCCCTGCCTGCTCAGCCCTCTTTTTCTCTTAAAAAAGAGAAAGAAGCCCACCAAGTAACAGAAAAAGGATCCTAATCGCCGCAACGGATTACAAAGCAGAATAAGATGCTTAAAAGAGAGAAGGACAGGGAAACAGCAACTTTGCACCTGTAACACACCAGCAACTGTCTGCAGCGGCTCCCCCAGGGAGCTACACCCCCTTTACACCCAGTTTACTCCTATTTAGATTTGAGAAAAACCAAAGCTCCCCCTCCTCGCCCG
>NW_010972742.1:7927899-7967167 GCF_000737465.1 Haliaeetus leucocephalus | reverse complement strand
CCACACCCCCCCCCCCCCCCCCCCCCCCCCCCCCCCCCCTCCTGCCCCATTGCCTGGGGACCAGGCACAGAGAGGAGGGGGAGCTGGAGGAAGATGCTCTCCTTTCTAATCCTGTTTGCAGATTTACAAGCTCGTTAATCCGTTCAAATAGATCGCAGCTCAGCTACACACTGGGGCAGGGCGCTCGTTTTGAGCGCGACATTAATTTAGCGGGGAGTAAGGCGGGGTGCCAAGGCAAACACCTCTCGTTATGGTGTAATTAAAGATGGTAGCGTTAATGCTAAATGGGAACTAAGGAAATAAAATTCAGGAATTAGAGGCTCTGTCATCACCAAAGAGTTTGTTAGGTAAAGCCATGTGTATTTTTTAAAGGTGCACTTTTGTCCATTAAAAAAAAAAAAACCCCACAAAAAAACCCAAAACCTGATATTTTAAATCCCTTCCTCAAAGCCAAGAGGTTACAGAGCATCTCAGGGAAGCAACTGTGGACGCAAAACAAATCAAAACTGAGTTAAAATAAAGAAATAAGTTACAGGAGCTGTTTGGATAACTCCTGTCTGAGGCCACGTTGACCTGGGATACGTAATCCCTCCAAGCTGGATGTTATAATAGAAGTGGGAGCTCATGTTTGTCCCCAGCAGTGCCACCCTGGGTGACACCTGTGTCCATGCATCCCCCCACCCCGCAGCCACAGCCCCACTGCCAATCCATAAGGATTTTCTGCATCACTCCCCTCCAGAAAAAGGGCCAAACCCTGTAGGCACTGCAGCATTAAAGACCCATGACCTCCCTACTCGACCGTGTTCGGTTCACTCCACCTCCACGCTTGCTTGCCCCATGCAATGCAGTCCCCTGGGTGTTCAACAAGCCCCCCTGCTCCCATGCTTCCCAGTAAAAACCAGATGAGGAGTCCCCTCCCCACCTCCCCAGTGCTGCGGTGAGGTCCACTCACTGAGGGCTGGCAGGGTGATGCAGAGCTATACAATTAGCTAAGTAGAAATTTTCAGTTTAATTAATTTACCCCTACCAGTCAACTGAAAAACCAAACATGGCCAGAGAAAGGTAAATTAGATGCAGTTCTAGGGAAGAAAAAAATACACACAAACATTTTCTTTTGAAATGTATCCAGTCAACGCAAAAAAAAAAAACCCAATAAAGAAAAAAAGCCCTTTAAAAATGAAGCACTCTGCTCTGGTTTGTCATTGCAGCAGGGGTACGCGCGCACACACACTGGCTTCAGATGGTGAAAATTCTTCCTCCTCATTGATCTTCCCTTTTCCTTCTGCCTATGCCCAAGAAACCACACTGGGGCAGGTGGTGCAACACCCAGGTGACG
The DNA here is from genome assembly GCF_000737465.1 of Haliaeetus leucocephalus. NCBI lineage: Eukaryota > Metazoa > Chordata > Aves > Accipitriformes > Accipitridae > Haliaeetus > Haliaeetus leucocephalus. Next base: position 7,965,831 of record NW_010972742.1, on the reverse strand, counting down.
GCCTCACGGCTCCCACCATGGAAAACTGGGATCACACCGATCCCAGATGACAGCCCTCGCACAGCTGTGAAGGGTTTGATTTTCTGCAAGGACCAACTCAAGGAGCTGGATGCGATGCGTTGCCTTGGATGAGGTGAAAGCTCCCGGCTGAACCCCAAAAAAGCTTCGCCAGCAGAACGCGATGCTCCGTGGGTACTGCGGGACAGACGGACGGGGCGAGGGGGGAGGCGGAGGGGTCCTGGCGAGAGCAGGGACCGTGGGCTCTCCTCCCTGGGCTAACTTTGGGTAACTCATGGCTCAGCCAAGAGCTCTAAAACACGAGAAGCCGCAGCCCCGATAAACAGCACATCCCTTCTCAGGCAGAAGGAGCTATTAACGGCTTATTTGTTCTCAAAGCCAGGGTGCTTTTAAAGGCCTGCCCCAGGAGAGGGCACCAGACCCCCTCTCTGCACAAACCGGCCTCCCCCCAGGGCACCTCCCAGCCCCGCACCCCAAAATCCCACCCAGCCATGGGGAGGGTGCGCAGGGGGGTCCATCGGCCGAACCCGCATCCTCAGTCCCTGCACCGCCACCTCTCCCCACGGTTCCCAATCGCTTCCCAGTTTAAGCCCCGCTCCTCCGACGCAGCTGGGTTGGGATGCTCCGGGTAGCAGCCTGGCTGCATTTTGGGAACCAGTACACCCAGACCCTCTCGGATGCAGCATCCCTCCCTCCTGCACTGCCACCCTCAGCAGAGATATCCTCCTTCCAGCACCTCAGCTCTTATCATCCTCTCTGTCCCTCTATTATTTATAAACTCTAAATGCACTTCACTCGATAAAAGTGTTTGGGGAGAAAGTTTGTATGAAAAAGGCATTAGACAAAATAAAGTTATATGGTACTGTAAATGGAGAGGGTGGTATGGGTTTTTTGGTTTTTTTTTTTGAAGTCGATCTTCTCCGCAAAATACGACCTTTCTCAGAGCTGTTAGAAACACTTAGTGCAGAATCAGATTTAATGACAAGTAATAGGCAGCAGTTTAAATGCACTTAGTGCAGGGAAGCAAAGCAAGGCAAAGCTTATCCCAGATTCGGTTTTGTTGGGCTGGGGCGTTGGGTTCTTTGTTTTCTGGTTTGGTTTCTGGTGCAGGAGTGGCACTTAGAGCCCTTTCAGAGCCTTTCCATAAAGGAGGAAATCCTTTTGCTGTGCATGGTTCCTGCAGGGAGAGCGCTCCAGCTGTAGGGCTCTGACGAGGTTAAGCATTAATTAAATTGAACTGTGAGAAAATAATTACACACATGCATCCGTCAGGCCGGCTTGTCACTACCCAGTAACAAAGTTGGATGCAAACTCCATCAGTGGAACTGTCATGTGGCTGTTAGAAGGAAATAAATGCATCCCAAACGGACAATTTCATTTAGGGGGAGGAAAAAAACCCATGGATTGCAAAGGATTAATGAGGCGAAGGGTTTGTGTTTGCAATTGGATGTAAAATGCAAACATCGTGAGTTGTGATATCATGGTTTAACCTTAATGTTCGATAGCACTCCAACCGCTCGCCCGCCAGAGGGACCGCAGGCTGTCAAAACAAAACCTCCAGCACAGGAAAGGTGCAGGAAAAGGCATGGATACGGCCTCAGCAGCAGCGCCCAGCCACGGCTTTCGCAAGTGAAAAGAAATTTAAATTAAATGGAAAAAAGGATGGGATGGGGCTGTGGGGAGCGGGATCTCCACTGGAGATGCTGGAACTGGCTTGCTTTTTGGGGCTGCTCACTGATTTCTGATGATTGAGACCTTAAAATCTTTTTTCTAGGGCATGCCAGTGAGGGTTCCCATAAGAAACCCAAGGAAACCACGGTAGGCTGGGCACCAACACCACGGGGACTCACCCTGCTCCCAGTGCAGACAAGGGAACAGCCGCGGCAGCACCTTCCCAGCTAACCTGGGTCCTTCCCTTCCAGCCATCCTCTTCCCTCCTACCAGAGCTGAGCACTGGGGTGCAGTGAGACACCCCCACCCAAATTTGCAGCACCTTTGGGACCACTGCAACCAGCTCAGGACCGGAGCAGCTCGAGGTGCTGGTGCCCAGCTCCTCTCCATCACCTCCCCTCGCCCGCAGCTTGCTCCAAAACCCTTCCCCAGCCCCACGACTCGGCGTGCAAGAGCCTGCCCGGCGCGGGGCTGCTGGAGCAGGCACCCCGGCATACCTGAGACGCACACCCAAGGCCCCGGGGAAAGAGCCAGAAAGCAAAATATAGTGACAGCCACGGCGGGGAAGATTTGTGGCCGGGCAGCTGGGCATGCTCTGGCTCCCGGGGGAACAGCGCAAGAGTCCCAAGGGAGACAATTTTGTTTTCTCCACCACGGGTCTGGGCGAGCCTGCTGCTTTGGACCTGCTGGACAGCCCAGCTGTAACTGCCCGTGGCTAAGGACTGCCGGCGGCCGAGGCAGGGAGGGACGGAGGGCGACCTCGCTGAGCACCACGAGCAGGTTGCCACATAGAACCCAGCAGCCAGAGGGGAAATTCGGCTCCTCATCCCAACATTGGGTGCAAGTTGGTCTCCAACCCTCGTGTTGAGGAAACACAAGTCTGGGCAGAAGTAGAGAACAACCCAAGGGCTTTCTTGTCCTGGTATCCACTGACTATTCCCGCAGCCACTAACGGACAGAGGGACCCTGGGGGGTAGCAGGGATGGGGTGAAGGTTGGGAAGAGCTCCCCTTGCCCCGGGGCACGCTCTGGCGTGGTGCAGACGGGGATTTGTGGGGAGGCAGGGGAGCACCAGCACAGGGAGGTGGGAGATGGAGGGTGCGTGTCCCTAGAGATGGGGGACAAGCCGGGCTGGCTCGGGGCCACACTCTGCTCCCACGCAGCCAGGGGCTCTGCCTGCAGCCCGGCATCGTGTCTCCTCCTAAGCTTGGCTGCGTGGATTAATTGACTTGCTCTATTAGGGACTAAAAAGCCTCTTACCTTCAGGCAGTTCAAAAGTGAAATAAAAACAAACAAACAAACAGGCTGGAGTAGGGAATCAGGGAAACTTCACCAGACAGTCGCTGTGGACCCCAAAGCACCTGCACACACACACGCCAAAATCCAGATACACGTATTTGAGTAACTACTAGAAAACAAACCAAATAATTTAAACCAGTTAAAGAGTCAGAACATTTTCTTCACACTAAGTGAATAATTTATGGGCAGAGCTATAATAAAAAAAGCCCTCTCTGGGCCTGTATTGCAGGAAAATGTATCCAGAATAAAAGATCACATTTCAGACTCATAAATAAATGAAAAACAAAACCAACAGTAAACAGAAATAAAAGTATTTCCTCCCCAGCCCCCAGCACTGCCACAAAGACCGGCAGTGCACTGGGCAGTCCATGGTCAAGGGACCCCCTCCTGCCCATCATCTCTGGAGGGACCCTGACACCTCTTCCTCCTCGCCAGCTAGAAATCTGGACCCAAACCCACTGTACTCACTGCTTAACCCAGAGCCATTACTGTTTTAAGCAGCGACAGCAATAGGAGGCGGCAGTTTCCCTTGTTGAGAGGCAACACAAGGACCAAATCTTGCTCACAGGGCTGTTCCAGCCAAACCTCCTCCTGTTGCTCTAGCGCAGCTGGCAAACAGGCTACAAATGAAACTCAGCAGCCCCCAGCACGCTTTTGCATGGTACAGCCTTTAGAGCCATGAAGGCTGCTCCCACGCTCTGCGTGGCCCCTAAAAAAAAAAAATTCAAAAAAACCCCTAAGCACTGGGAAAGTGCAAAAAAGAGAGGTCCCAGTACTGTGAGTTACCACGAAAATGAACTTCACCCCTTCCTCCGAAATCAAAACTTGCCAAGAGACTGCATTTCACTCCCATCAAACTTTGGTTAGCCGGGGCAGCTGGCAGGGACCCTGGACTTGCAGCAGACCTGGATAAATCCCTGGGGGACCCACGAGGTGACACCACTCCCCTCAGGCCATCCAGAGGATGCTGCGTGGGGTTTGCCCCTCTTCACCCCATCACGGAGCAGCTCTGGGGTCCCCATGCTCAGCAGTGAGGATGAGGAGCTCCTGCCTTCTTCCCCAACCAAACTCCTCTGGCCGTGGCCAAACCCAGGGCACCGGAGGAGCAGCCGGTGACCGCGACAGCCTACCTCGGGGCCGGCTCCGGCGTTTCCGTCTCCCCACGGACGTGCTGCGCAGCGCAGGCTGGAGCTGCCCGATCTCAATGGGCGTGTTGGTGCGGAAGCTCTCCTTGAACTTCTGCATCAGGGACTCCACCGTCTCCTGCGTCACCTCGGGAGCTGCAACACCGGCAAAGGGACTGCGGTTAAAAGAGGACCGGGCCACCACGTCCCCGCTGCCCGTACAACCCCTTCCTCGCAGAGGACAGCGTGAGCCGGAGCCAAGTCCTTGGGCAGGAGCTCTGCCAAGGTGGGACAGACCTTGAGGTCACCCTCCAAAGTCACCCACGGGGACCCATCCAGCACTTTTCCAAGTCCTACCAAAGCCACAAAAATTAGAAAATTGTGAGTTTACGGAAATGGCATTTTTCACGCTGCTCTCCAGTGTTTTGGATTATTCCTTGCCTCTTCCCCCATGTGCATGCAGGGCACTTGGAAGCATCGTGCCTTTATCTAAGCTACAGCCTGAAGGGTTAAAAAACACACAGGAACCCCCCCGGGCACTGAGCTGGCTTTGGGTCAGGTTTAACTCTGCCCCGGGAGCTCAGAGTTGAACCCCAGGCTTGGCAGCCTTTTGGGGGGGTCGGATACTCCCCAGCAGGCAAGTTTGGGATTACGGAGCGATAGGCAAGGCTGGGGTGGGAGCCAGGCGAACAACGTACAGCTGGTCCAGGCATGCTCCGAGCTGCAGCAGGAATCCCTGGGGTCTTCCAGGGGCTGCGCTCACATGGCAGGCAGCAGCACCTGAGCTCAGCAAACAGCTTGCTGCAACACCCCACAGCACATCACAGCTTGCTGATATTTAAGCAATTCCTCTCCTTGCTCTCCTCCCCCCCCCCCCCCCAAATTGTCCTATGAAACTCACCACCCACCCGCACAACAGGCAGTTATGGGAAATCATGAAACCACTCGCAAAGGGCAAAGATGAAATTCAGGATCAAAAGGTTTGTCATCCTGCAGGCCACAGAGGTCTCCCAGGTTTAACAATCAGTTTGGCCTCTGTCGGCTCCTTGAATAAACTCATTAGCAGAACATAACCTCTGTCCTGTCTCCATCTGGAGACACACGAAGCCCCTCCGATTAGCTCCTGAAGCTCTCCCTGCCCACAACACGCCTGTGCAGGGCTGGCAGGCATCACCAGCCCTATAGCCACCCCACATCCCACTCGGGTAAGAAATGAGCACCTTGGAGGTCCCCAGCCTGCCGGGATGATGGGCTGATGCATCATCCCACTGCATCTCCCGGGTCCAGAGACACATCAGATCTGTATGGAACTCCTCGGGCACCCGGTGAGCTCGGGGTGTGTAACTGCTCCGGACCATGGACTCTAATTCCCTTCGCAGCAGGTCATTTTAGTGCGAAATGAGAAGCTGGCCATGCAGGACGAGGCATTTGTAATCCTAGACAAGGATTTGACTTAAACGCATAGTCTGCAGCAGACTCCTCCAACAGCCACCCACACTGCAGGAGCGGAGAGCCCCGACCACCCCGTGCCGCAGGCACTGCCACACCAGCCCGCAAAGCAGCTCCCCCTTCCTTCTCCCCAAATCCCGAAGGCGATGCCCCTGGCCTCCCCAGGGTTGAGAGCCTTTAGACCACCCCAGGGTGCTCTTCTACCCCCGCAGGCTGCAGAGAAGGTACTGAACTCTCCCGGGGGCATTGGGAGAGGGAGCGCCGAAGAAGAGCAGAGTGGCTGTTGTGCCCGTGGGCGCACGTGCATCGGGAGGGCTCGGGAGAGGATCAGACTCACTGGGCGATGGAGAGACGAGGATCAAACCCGCTGCCTGCGTAAGCACCGAAGGTGGGAACCATTTCGGGAGAGCTCCAGAGAGAGGGTGGCCTAAGGGACCAGCTATGTTACGTCTTCCAATTATTCGACACCAGGCTCCCCCAGGCACCATGGATCAAAGGCAGAGCTCCCCAAAGTCCCCTACATTTACAGCAGGTGCGGCCAGATCCTGTGGCATCGGATGTCCCAGCAAGCAGCATCATAGGGGGAAAAAAAAAAATTAAAAAAAAATAAAATCAAGAGCAGAGAAAGGTCTCCAAAGAGCACCTAGTCCCAGCACTGACAGCACACATCCAACCCCTTCTTGCAGGGCTCTTCCGAGGTGCCGGGGAAGGATGCTGCAGCAGCACTGGTGCAACTCAGCACCCCGCCGCCGTGTTTGCGGGAGAAAGCCCATCCCTGCAGCTCCTTCGCCTGGGAGCAAGCGTAGCAGGGCCTCCCCACAAACAGATGGCAAGTTATTTGAACCTCGGGGCTGTGCGATTTATAACGTGCGCAAGTGGAGCAGGGAGCTCGGGAACCACACGGCTGAGGCTTATTTACCGAAAGGAGGCCAGAAGGAGAGCGCGGGAGGGGAGGAGGAGGGGGCCATGCCTTCAGCTAGCGACGGAACGCGGCGAGGTCGCAGCTTTCGTGGTCCCTGCTTGGCTGATGGGAGCAATCAGCGCCACGGTGATCGTACCCCATCTGGCCACCACGCTCGGCACATCCATCCAGAGGCATCTGCTCGCGCGCTCGTCAGCGGAGCGAATGGAAAAGCGGGGGGGCGGGGAGCATTACCTTCACGGGGAGAGGGTCCCTGCAGTCACCGGCTATTTGCGATGATGTTACAAATACTTATTCCAGGAATGGGAGGAAAAAGCTGGTGCATCTCACTGTTCTGCACAGCTTGTGTGCCAGCACATCCTTGGCCTCTTCATGCCCCTGAGCTCGGGGGTTTGGAGTAAAGGGAAGGAAGAAAAACAGGGAGGAAAAAAAGAAGGGGGAGAAAGAAAAAAAAAAAAAACATGGGAGGGAAAAAAACCGAGGGTGAGAAAAAAAACAGGGGGAGGAGACAAAAAAGGGGGAGGAAAAAAGCAAACACACCCCACACAACCCCCTTGTTGACATGATCTCGGCAAGTGGAGTTCAACATGGCCAACGTGGAGAAAACCCTCACTGACAAATGAAAGGTAGCTGGGCTTCAATTGAACGAACATCAAGGGTCAAGGATAAAGGAAAGACCCTTCATGCACTGCCAACTGTGACAACAGGGAGGGGGAAGAAACCAACGCACCGTAACGTAATGAGGCACGGCACTCACCGAGGCTGCTGGGACCCTGTTGACTATGGGGTGTCCATCACATCCATAAAAGCGACACAGTCCACCGCAAACTGCCACCTGGGCTTTGCCACCCGGGGATTTCCATAGTCAGCCATCTGAGTCTGGACAGCCGAGGGTAGGAACCCACCTCCCACACCGATGCTTCCGCGGGCATCACACAACCGCATGGCAAACACGAGTTCGCACACGCGCGGCACGCGTGCTTGGCATTCCCGTCTCCCCCGGAGGTTTTAATTGTTCTGAAAAGGATAGGAACACACACTACCGCAGGGTAGTGCAAAGCTTCAAGCAGCCCAGGCTGTGCGGGCCAAGCAGGGGCTCAGCCGCCGGCTCCCGGCGCTGCCGCGGCACCCCCACCCGCCTCCCCGCCCCCGCGCCCGGGCACCGGCTCCTCCCAACGATGGCCGAACACGATGCAGATTTAGAAGCGATAGGACCGTCCCCTCCTTGAGCGAAGCTTGCCAAACCGCCTTCTCTCCCATCCCCGGTTTCCAGGAGCTAAACCCATCAGGGCTATTGAGCTCACAGCTTCGTCACCACATTGAGAATTTCTGCAGCCTGGCAAAGGGGGTGAGATCCACCCCGAGGTTTGGCACGACGCTATGATCTTAATCTCACCCCGTCCTATAGCAAGGGCCTTCGACAGCCTAACAACCCCAGGAACAAGCTGAAGCAGACGAAGCGCGAGGCTCTTCAGCCTCCGCAAAAGTCAGCTTCCATCTCCGGCAGCGATTTAAGGACACAGCTGAAGGTCACCGTACCTTTGTAAAGCACATTACATGTTCCCAACGTACACCTCCCTCCTGTCCACCCCCATACGCTATTTTGAAAGCGATTTGCTCTCCTTAAGGCTCCCTTATTCGTTTGCACGTCTCCCACAAAACAATTCATACCAATAGCCTTTTCTTCCTTCCTTCCTTTTTGCTGGCACAAATTGCAGTGGGAAAAAGACGTTGTTTGGCTTAAAAATTACGACGACAACAAAAAAAAAAGTTGTCAACTGAACAATATGAGCAATGTTTGGGTAAAAATACATTGCAATGGAGATGGGAAGCGGCAGTGTTCGTTCCACCCCCAGCGCAGCCAGGAGAGCTGTACCCTTCCCAGACACATAGGCTGGTTATGGGGGGCTGTTTTGAGGAGGTACCAAAACTAGTATCTCAGCAGCTTCAGTGGCCAGGACAGATTCTCCAAAACAGAGTCCCAGGCTTGGATCGGCGCAACCACCCACAACCTGTACTTAAAAGACGCGCTAGCTGTGTACTTCCACTGGTTGCACTTGGATGGTGCCTCCACCATCCCAGGACGTTCCTGAGGGTCCAGCACAAGAGACAAGGAACTGAAAAACCCCTCTGACTGTGCAACCTGTTTTCTGCCAGCTGAGGCAGGATGGAGCTGGTGGTGATAGAAATGCTCTATAGCCCTTGGAAACAAACCCTCAACTTCACGGAGATATTTTAGGGTCTTCAGATGTGGCCTCAGAGGATGCCAATGAAGCAGCCGTACCACTCACTGCAGAACTCCCCTCAGGCTAAGCTAACACTCCTGCACCCCACAGAGACCCTATATCCACCGAGGACCTGGCAGCCCCACTCGATGCTGCACGGGACCCTGGTAGGGCAGGGGAAGGGCAGCAGCTTCTCCCCAAACCAGGCTCGACACCTCGTGCTGCTGCTGGGAGAGCTGGACAGCCCCACAGCTTGGTTTTTGCAGCATGTTAAAACAGAGCAGTGAGGCTTAAGGTCTGCAAAAGTGCCAGCTTCCCCAGGTCTCCCAGTCTTTGGTGTCTGGCTTAAAGTTTCGGTCCCCGGAGCCACGACAGTCCCTGTACTCCTCACACAGCACTTGCACTCCTATAGCTGCAGGGAAAGACTATAAAGGCAACAGCAGCTTCTCTTAGAGCTTCCCACACTAGGTATTGAGTAAAACATATTTTTTAAAAATATAGGTTTTTAAGCATCTGATTTTCCCATCCCTCTCTTTGATTTCTGAGAGTCAGAGGGCAAGTTATCGATTCCTCAACATTACCAGTGCTTAAAATGCTCCCAGAGTTTTGGAGAGAGGAGTAACTCACAGAGCGGCTCAAGAGCTGCTCGACTGAGCACGCCGCTTCACTGGAATCAAAGTGTTTTGCAAGAACACGTCAAACTCAATCAAGGATTAAATAGAAAAGTTTGGGTGCAATTAGAATTCAAGGTTGGTGGGATTTTTACCTCCTGACCCGTGCACGCATTCGTGACGGCACCCACGGCCATGTGTAGGACATGGCCCCCCCATCTCGGACACCAGCTCTTCTCCATGCCCACCTCCTGCCCTCTCACTAACTGCTTCCAGTATTTTTCAAATAAGCCACTTTTTCTAGGCACAGGGGAGGGTACTCTCCTGGGAATCGCTGACGCTGGCTTGAAAGGTCTAATGCATCATCACATCCGTAATGCACCACGTAAACATCAGGTATGTGTAATGCAGTTTAATAACATTATAATTGTAACCTCCAAATCAAACCTCTGAGTTTCAATAAGCTTATTTTGCTGTTTCTGGATCGATATTTTGGAAATTTTTATTCTACAAAGTATTTCAAGAAATCGACTTTCTGATCCTATTTGGGATGAGCATAAATTTCACAATACTGGAAGTCTTCCACATGGTGGAAACCCTGTTTTCTCACCAGCTCTAAATAATGGGTGTTTGTTGCTTTTCGAAGCATGAAATAAGCAACGGTGTTTGTTCTGAAACTGGGATGTGGACTGATTTTCAACAGTGCCACCCTGAAGGTACTAGGCTCCAGAAAGCAGAGAGCTTTACTAGCATAAAATTAGGCAATTACACTGATGCCTATGTGATGATGGTGGGATAGATTTGTACAACAGCTTCACACATGTTGGGATGAAAACACATTTGGAGAGCAACTTCCTGCCACGGAGCGTGATGGATATGGCAAAAACATGAGAAACACTGAGAACTGTAGCTCTCCATGTCTTTCTCCAGCCACCAAACACCTCTACCACCTCTCAAGCAAGAGTCTCTGTCCCCATGGGTCCCCTGCTCTCCATTAGTCCACATCACATGCTACGTGCAGGCACACCGTGTCCAAGAAACACTGGGAGACTGCTGGCTGCATTCCGCAACCAACGTAGGAGATATATATATGGATATATATATTTAAAATAAAAATATATATACATAAAAACACCAAAACAAAGCACAAATAACCACACATACCGATACATCAGGGGACCAAGCACCTCCTGCAATGCATACATCTCCAAGCCATCCTTAGGCAAACCCATCAGGGGAAATGACATACGTGGCACCGCGCGCTTTGCTGGAACTGGCCCCCAGCCCAGCCTGCCAACGCGGCGCGAGGGAGGATCAATCTCTCCCCGAGAAGCTCTTTTACACAGAGGGGTTTTCAGACGCGGCAACAGAGGGATATGGGAACCCAGGAGCATTTCGAAAACAGGCTTGTATTCCATCCATCTCGACTTTTTCTTTCTTTTCTCTCCTGGCCCTTTTTGTTGAATTTTAAAATAGAGAAGGTATAAGTTTTTTGAACATAAGTATTAATATATAGAAATTAATACATTAATAGGTTATTATATACATTAATAAAACTCTTGCTATAAAAATAGATTTTCATACGTAAAAATCTAATTTTAATTGCAAATTGGAGGGGGAGGGTAGCAGAAGAAAAGATAAAACTATATTCGAGATGTCTCCTTTGAAGGAAACTGAACAAATGTACTTTCCTCCTTCATATATTCATGAGATGACTGCTTCCCTATCCCGTTCTCCACCACCCTCAGCTCTGGGCTTGGAGCCAGCACAGTCCTTATCTGGTACGAGGCAGGGAAAAAAAAAAAAGACTGATAGGATCAGAAGTTTTCAGTAGTTTAACAAATCTGCCAAAAAAAAAAGTCTCCATTAGTTTTTAATAAAGCTTGGGGCATGTGACAGAGAAGGGGGGATGCCGGGAGAGGCTGGTGTGCAGCACAGGAGGTGGATGGGGACCTGCGCTGGGTCAGCGTCCTACAATGGGGACGGGGACCCCAGGGAGCACGAGGGGACCCCCACAACCCCCCTGACCACACACCCGCTCTTTGCTTTTCTTCTTTATTGCAAAGCTTTGCCATTCCCCCCATCGACAGAGAGCAGGAGGTAATATCTGCAGCTCCTGTCCTTGTCACAGCAGGGTGAGCTGCTCCTCAAACCGGCAGAACCCAGGGAACACCCAGCCCTCCGGGAAGGGGCACCCGGAGCCAGAGCACACGGCAGCACCCTCCCAGCACCGGCTGCCCTGACCCTTCTTCATCCTCTCTCCAGTCACGGTGCTCAATCGCTTCCCAGCTAATTGCCTCCACTCATGTGTGCAAACTAACCGTTTACTGGAAAATGCCACGGAATGTTAATTTCATTCGGAATTGGGTAATTGCAAAGCACTTCCATTTTTTTATTATAGGAAATGAATAAGCATTGTATTAATAGCATCGTTTCCAACTCCGACCACAATCACGGCCCCATCGACGGAGGCTGCGAGTTATTTGTCACCCTGCACTTCCCCTGCCTTTCTACCTTCCTCCTTGCCCTTCCACCCACCATACTCCTGACTTCCCATGATGGTAATTAAGATAACGCAATATAATTATAAACACATCGCGACAGACCAAACGCTTAAGAGCCACCGTCCAATGGTTCCCACCTCTGCCTTGCACCTTTGCATAACAAGCACCTTGCAAAAGCGGATGGGTCTCTTGTGCTCCTTGGGCTGCTACCAGCTGGGTTTGACCTTCGCAGGAGCTGTTTCTAAGCAGGAAACCCACCGCTCTTTTACGGGGCAAAGACTTTTCTAGCACACCCCTCCCCTGACACCTACAGGGCACTGCAGATTGGGATTGTTCAGCCTGCAGAAGAGAAGGCGCTGGGGACACCTTATTGTTGTCCTTCAATACTTAAAGGGGGCTTATAAGGTGAGGACCGACTTTTTAGTAGGGCCTGTTGCAATAGGACGAGGGGCAATGCTTTTAAACTAAAGGAGGATAGACTCAGACTAGATACAAGGAAGAAATTTTTTACAATGAGGGCGGTGAAACCCTGGCAGAGGTTGCCCAGAGAGGTGGTAGATGCCCCAACCCTGGAAACGTTCAAAGTCAGGCTGGACGGGGCTCTGAGCAACCTGATCTAGTTGAAGATGTCCCTGCTCATCGCAGGGGGGTTGGACTAGATGACCTTTAAAGGTCCCTTCCAACCCAAACCATTCTATGATTTGTTCTTTTACCCCATTTCTTCTGCAAGCAAAAGTCTTTGGCCATGGGACGCTGCCCCATCTTCCCCTGCCCCAGCACCACGAAGGTCCAGGCCGCCAGAGACTGCTTCCCACCATCTCCGCTCTAATGAAACCGTTCACTTACAATTTTTTTATGAAACACTGCAACTTCTTCGCTTACGTGGTGAGCAGAGAGGAGCAGGGAAGATGGGCAGACCCTCAGCAGCAGCTAATGCTCCTCAAGTTATAAAATAATTGAAAAGTTAAATAAGAACACCCTGGAGAAAGCTTCCTGATTTGGTGCTAACAGGCACATGAAGCGGCCCAGGCTAATGTTGCGTGGAGGAGAGACACCAGCTTGAGAGCACAGTGCTGACCTCCAGCTCCCTTTCTCCATCACACATCTACAACTCCACAAATCCAGAGGAAAAACTGCCCTGTGGAGCCAGCTGGGGCAGAGGCCCACCAAGGGCAGGAGAAAGCCCCAACCCCATCTGGCCGAGGAACCGCCGCTGGGCGATGAACCTGGAGGCAGCAGCACTTTGGCATCTGTAAAATGAGCGTGAGCGAGTCCCAGCACCCCTAGGGATGGGTATGGGCAGAGAACAGCAACGGCCAGCAAACTGGGGTGGGAAACGTGGCACAGCAGCCCCTCTCCGGTCTCAACCATTACCCAGCTCCCTGCTCGGCAGCGCGGCGCAGAACAAATTTGTTAGTCGGAAATTAAATTTCCTTTGCCCAACCAGCAAGGTGATACCTTCTCATGGTACCAGCAACCCTGTGCCACACGCTGGGGAGAACAAGGGAGCAACGTCAACCCCAAGAAGGGCAAACCACCAAAACCCCGTATTGCAATGGGGCCAAGGAGCTTCAGCCGTGCATGCGTGGCAAAAACACCACCAGAAGGAGACCCCTGCCGTGGCAGGGACCAACCGTCCCCCACACCGGGAAGCACATGGGTGCAGGAAAGAAGGAGCCGAGAGCCGGTTTGTTAGCTCAGGAGAAGACCTGGAGCTGAGGGAATGCCCAGAGAGCCCAGGCTATCAAAAGCAAACTATTTCCAAGCCAGAGGGGTGAGGCAGAGAGGCCGAGCACAGCCAGACCCTGCAGGACCCCACGGGTGAGTCACAGCAAACGCTGTAACTCAGCGGGGCCGTCAGAAAGGATTGATTTGAAGCACCTTGTTAATAAGTTTCCTCTCCCGCTGGTCCTTCGGGTAGGTCACTGCCTAATGATAAATGGGGCTGGAAGGTGCCTGCAGACCTAATATCAGCGCAGGTGCCCGGCCTCGATCCATCTTCCTTAGGAGCCAGCTGACAAAACTAACTGTCTCGGTGCCGTAGCCAGGTAAAACACAACTGATAGGAAGAGGAGATGCAAACAGAGCGAAGAGCTGGTGCTGCAGCTGCCCTCCCCATAAAACCCATAAGCCCAGTACAGACCGATGGGCAGAACATCTTGTACAAACCGACCGGCAGAGCCGCAAGGCTGCTAAAAGCCAAGGTGAAGAAGCACTGAGCATCATGGACTGAGACAAACGCATCGCTCTCATGCAGGTAACAGGACCTGGAGCAGCCTCAGCTCTAAGCCACGCATCCCAAGGGCTGCCCGAGTGCTCACTAGCATCTATATATTTCCAGCAGAAATGGGGAACACTGTCAGATTGTTCTCCTTCATCCCAGACCCCACACCCTCTTCTCCTGGTCACCCTGATTTCAGAAACCGGTAGCAGGTTTTTGCTCTGTGCTGACACCATGGAAGGACAGCCCTGGGCAGAGCTGAAGCTCTCCCAGGTCCTCTGCGTTGCACGCAAGGCAGCTGCAAGATGCAACCCAGCACGGAAACCCAGGAGAGGAGAGGACACTTGAGATCCCCCAAGGTTTCCCAAGGGGAATAAAGAGCCACCATATTTTTTTAGATTTTGCACTGTGGGGGGAAAGTAAAAAAAAAAAAAAAAATCATCTTAAAGTTAATCCTGGTCAACAACTGGCCTACAACCCAGCTACGCCTTAAATAATGTAGTGCTTTATCAAACATTCATAGCAGTGCACAAAGTGATGAACAATGCGCGCCTGGCATTTATATAAATATAGTTCCTGATGGCTTGTTTTCCTTGGACAGCCAAAACTTCACAGCTTATCTTCTGTGAGCTTGTGATTTAGCCTGGATGAAAAACACTTTGGACATCTGGGAAAACAGGGCTATTGCACACGCAACTGCCACGACATCACCAGGCATCAGCAGCCCCACAAAACCCAATAAAAACCCACGTTAAAAGAGCGTTGCTGACCTGAGGAGTCACAAGCCACGCGGCTGTGGCTGGGAGATGGGGATGACCACAGGTATTTCTTCTCACAAGATGTCCTGCAGCATCGGGGTGAGACCAGCCCAAGCCTCGCAAAGCGGTGATAAAATAGCAGGACTTCAAAAAAACCGCCACCCCTTCGGGATGTTCAGCAAAATATTAGCATATTAAAACACCCCTTTCCTCTTCCATTCCCTATGGCACCACCAGAAGCCACTTTTCCGTCTGCTTCTTCCCTTCTCTGTCTCATGAAATCAGTGAGCGGGATACAGCAAAGGGAGGGAAGAAAACCAAGAAAACCACATCAGGAAATCCAACCTACCAGCCTTTTCTCAACAGCAACACTTGCTGTAGGCCAGGAAAAGCCCTGGCTGGCCTGAGATGTTTAAGCCTTAGTCAGTCATTAAGCACATACCAGCACAGCATCTCCCTCGGCCAGGGGGACGCAGGACCAAAGGAGACCACCAGCCCCCAGGAGCTTTCCCATCCCTTCTGACCCGCTGCTGGAGGCAGGAGGCACGTCGGATACGGCTCTTTTTGGGGAGACCTCCTGGGCACGCTCCTGCATGTCTGTGATACTGCCTTAGGCCACTTTCTTGGGGGACGTAAGGGCTGGGGAGCGTGTCCCGCAGGACCACCAGGCCAAGAGACCATCATTCCCTCCCCCGACGTTGGTGAGGACAGCCCAAATTTGGGATGGAGGCAACCAGTTCGATGTGATAGGATGATCAAAACAAACCTAAAACTCCAGCCTGGCAGCTCTGCATTTAAAGCTTGAAAGGAAATTAACATATTAATATATTAATTATGACTGTGTTTATGTCTCTGGAAAGCAAAGCTTTTTCCTGGCAGGTAGGGACATTTTCAAATCAACATTAAAGTCAGAGCTGGCATCACCATAAAACTGAAGGACCCAATGGCATATCTGTTGTAACCTCTGCAACTGGAGCCCCTGTTCTCTTCGTTAATGCACTCAAATCAGTTGGAATTAAGCATGTTGGACTTAAAAACCCGTTTAATTTCTCTAATAACTAGAGACACTGGCTAAGCATGTGCTCAAATGCTTTCCTGAATTGGGACCCAATTCCTACCCTGTTGGGCATCATTTTTTTTTTTTTTTATTATTTCTTTAAAGCTGAAATTTGCAGCAGGGTTTTTCAGCCAGGAATAGCGGACTGCAAAAAACACTTTCCACTGGCAAAGCTATGTGAATATACATTTTCAAAGGTCTCTGTAAATTACGCAAGGAGTTGGCGGGGATTAGAGCTGGGAAAAGCTGATCACGTACAAAGAGGGTCACGATCCCATCAGGTCACTGGAAAGAAGACAGAGCCCCAAGACATATCAGATGCCAGCCTGACGTACTGTCCCATTTTAGCCTCCAGTCCCAGCAAACATTAAGCTGTCGTTTTATTTATTAAAGGCTCAGAAAGCCTCTGGTTAATGCTTGGATTCGGGGTGGCACTGCATCTGCCTACCCGAGTGAACGGCAGCTGCAGACAGCAGCTCCCAGCCCCGGCACGGCGGCGTGGGCACCAGGGACGCATTCCCCGGCACGGCGACGATCTCCCTGCCAGGCACTGTCCCCTCGAGGATACTGGTCTGTCAGCTCGGGGACGGCAACATCAGGCCAGTCATCTCACTCCTATTGCCCATGGGCTCTCCATTCTCCATCAGGGAGGACACCACCACCGCCCTGTCCGTTACAAGGGCATCGCCTCTGACTTGCAACCTGTCTTTAAACCTCACCTCCAAGATAGAGCTCGTATATCCATAATGAACAGCAACTCTAGGGCACAGCTTAACTACCTGCCCTCCTCTTCCACATCTCAGCCCCCCAAATGTCCCTTTTCCCAGCCCTGACACCGTGCCCTCGGGCCAGAGCGCTGCCTTACCTCTCCCTAGAGGAGTCTTCACTGGGAGGCGAAGATGATGACTGAGATGCAGCCATCAGAACAACTGCTCCAGTGTTGGCAGGAGGCATAGGAAGCTCCGTCTCCTCATCCCCTGCCTGCCTTTTGCTGTTACCGCAAACCTAAGCTATCTGTCTCCCCTGCCAAAAGCCCTTCTCCCGCAGTTCCCCTGGACTGCATCACCCAGAGCAGTTTGGCTGGGAGGGTGTTGGGACCACAGCCCCTTACATTAGCAGTTCTCGATGTTTCCTCATGCTGCCCTGTCTGCTGTCTGGCTTGGTTCCCCTCTCCAACTCACAGATGAGGACTGGACCATTAAGTGACATGACATGGGTTACCAAAGCAGCCAGTGGCACAGTGGAGCTGGAGCTGCATCTCCAGGTTCACTCTAGGTGCCAGACCACCTCCCAGGCATGCTCAAAAGCCTCTCGCTATTGCTACAGAGAAAAGCATCCATGGATTAAGTAAGAGAAACTTCAGAGGTTTACCTAAGTTAACACAGCAAGTGAGAAGAAAGTCCAGGAGATATGAATTCAAGATGACTGCACAACCATGCCTTTGATATGCCTACGGTATTAATCATTGCTACCATCGGTAATAAGTCCTGTATCCTGTCTAGACTTGGAGGCCATACCTAGACTGCAGAGTCTGTGAAGCCAGCACAAAGGCTGCTTGAAAAGTTCTTTTTTTGAACATGAAAGAAACTGAGAAAATAAAGATGGGTCCTTTGTTGCAGGACTGGAATTGCAGATACTCGATTTTCAAGTCTGACATCTATTTTCTCCTCAGTTTTCACCAGGCAGAAGTTCTGCTTCTCACTGATCCTTAAGAGATTTGGTTTGGCAAGATCTTCTCATTGGGAAACTTGTGGGTAACCCCATATTCAGGCTTGCTGGACTTTTATCTGCCTTAATTTTAATAATTCCATCTCTATGCATCCAACGTGTCTCATCTGGAGACGTAGTGGTGCTGCCTGGAATGGACTGGGGGCTGAACCCCCTCGAACAGCACTTGATGGACAGAAGCAAAGGGCTCCTGCCGCTGTAGGATGAAACTGTGTCGGTAAAGATGAGCGCCAGGTGTGTTAAAAGATAAAAGCAAGTTAGGAATTCCCAAAGGGCTGGAGAGCTTGAGGCCATCTGCTCAGGAAAGGCAGGAGAGCAGAAATCATCAGGAGCATGGACTGGAAACTACCCAGAGAAGTGAGGACAGAGGCAGTGAGGACAGTGACATCAGCTGCACAAATTTACCCAAATCCCCTTAATCACGGAATGCTGTGTACGCACAGGGACTGGGTTTGGACATGGGGGTCTCCCCAGCAAAGACCAAGACCCCAGAAACCTCACCCCACACCAGCAGACCCCACTCGGCACCACGCACGCCCACAGGGCACGAAACCCCTGGAGACCTTCTAATTGCCAGAGAGAACCCAAAGCCACAAGGAGAGGGCATGGCTCTCTTTCCACACCAGCACAAAGGCATCCTTTTGGCTAATTAGGACTGCCTGGCTATTGCCTCCTTCCTCGCTCCATTTCATTTTATTATATTAATAGAAAAAAAGACTACTTTTCTCCTTAAACTGCCTCAAATTTTTCTCCTGTCTAAATTCATCTGGGCTCTGCGCAATGTCACCAGGTCAGTTTGTGCTCCTGCTGCAATTCTAATTTTGTCAGCTTTCCATTTTCTAGGGAGTTGGGGGATTTTCCCCACCCCCACTTCCCCCCAAGTCAAAAATGATTTTGCATAACAGTAATAATGTTAATGGCCCTGCACAGCGCATCCAGATTACAACTGCAGCTAGGGAGAAATAAACATCTCATCTTTGCCCTGCTGTTTATCTATCCGCAGCAGAGCCTGGTATCAGGTCAGAACCTGTAATTTCATTAACTTTATCACTCAGATGCGCTTGTTACTAGATGTCATTATTCAGCACATTGCTCCCGTGTTTTGTTTGTGCTGGGCTTCACTTTAGATGCTCCGGCACTGTGCAGGAGCAGCCCTCCCATCTGCATTGCTGCAGAGCGCTGCCTCAGACTTGGGAGGAAAGTTTGGCTTGCCGATCTGTGCTCTGCTTGCCCATGATTTGCAAAACATTTCTGCTGCTCGACCTCCCAGGCAGGGACTTCTCTCCCGTTGCGCAGGGCTGTACATAGAGTCATCCAGTACAATTCCCTACCTGACCCGATATATCCAGAAGCAACACGTGGGGAACGAGAAACCACGCTCTTCCTCGCGGAAAGGGCAATCGAGCCCAACAGCCGCACAGCGCAGGGTGTGCAAATCCCAAATGATGGAAAGCACCCGCCGCCAGCACAACTCAATCACTGCCCAGCACGTGGGGGAAAGCAAGCAGTGCGGGCAGGTGGAGGGCAAGCCAAAATGCTCCATCTTCATTGGATTTGCCATCCCTGGTAATTAATGCTGGGAAGTGACACTTGAAAGAGCCTCTAGTGACAGCCCCAGTGATGATACCATTTGGAGCCCGCTGACAAGTCCCAACTGATGTCTTATCGCAACGCTACACTGCAAGAGCAGCAAGAAGAGCTTTTCCCTCCGGCACTGACGGACTCCCTGGGATGCGGGCACAGCTCCTCACCCAGCCCCGGTGATCGCACCGAAACCTGGCGGCTCCAGCCATGCAGCCGGGCACCAGAGGGAAGGCTGACCCTGTCCCTGAGCTAGGGCCATGCTCCAGCTGGGTTTCCCTTGACACATTCATCTTCGATCTACCTGTAAAACTGTGCCCGAGCAGAACTGATTTCCAGCCCCATGGGATCTCCAGGTACGCGGTGTTTGCTCACACCAACTGCAGAGTTTCTCCACCCCACCTGCCGCATCCCGCGGGAATCCCAGCTGCATCTGCTGCTCGCGGGCAGGTCGAAGCGCCTGTGTGCGCAGCACATCCAACGCCTCCCCAGTCGCTGTGTTTCCCACACGTGTGCAAACCAGGCCAGAGTGCAAAGCCCACAGCACATATAGTTCTATTTCTAGTCTAGAAATCCTAGATCTGAACTACAGCCACCTTGTCCTTGGCAATCCAGGCTCTGACCAGCTTCAGCAGAGACGAGTAACTAGCGCGTACCATAGCTTGACTCCTTGAGCAAAGCCTCACCCAAGATGGAAAAGTGCCCGTCTGGGAGGAAACACAGGGTGAACCGGCTCGGTTTGGAAGGATCAGACCAGGCAAGGCACAAACCTGCCTCGATCCAAGGTGCAAAGCCCGACGGCATCACAACCTGAACTGGTGGGAGCATTTGTGAACATATTTCACAGCGTGGCATAGCTCTTGCAGCCCCAGCTTGGGGGATTTTTCAGTCAGTATAAGAAGTTCTTTATTGCCAATTCCTGAAGCCCTCAGATAGTTTAATATTCTGCCCTAGATCTTGTTTACTATTATGTTTTGAAGAGGACTGAAATGCAGTTACTGCTGTCTTCCCCAGTCACACAACTCTAAATAATTTATAGAAAAGCAAAACAAAGAAGAGAATATGAAAGAACAAAAAAGGTAGCTCAGTTACGATATATGAAGGCATTCATTTGTTCATTCTCACCGAGCAGAGGGTTGGGGAAACATCTATTAACACCATGGGCTGGTAACAGCCAGCCGTACACAAAGGGGGATGCCAACAGGGATGCTCAGATCAGCACTCGAGCACGGCAGATGGACCCCTGGGCACCTCCGTGCTTGTTTGCACAACAATAACCATCGCCATCATAATAATCTTGTTTAAAAGAGGAAAGAGTAAAAAGCACTTTATGGGTGAAAGAAACACAACCTCAGCCACCACTTATGACCATCACAAGCGCAGAGACCTGCTTTCCAAACACAATGCATCATCTGGGCTCTCCCTGGCTCTGTTGGTTGGAGCCGCAATCTTCTCCACAGAGCTGAGGAGAGTCCCTGTCCCCATCCCCGTCCCCCAGCACAGCCATCGTGGGTGCTCCAACAGGGACTGTTCAGGCTTTATGGGAATCCCGCAAGGTCACAGAAGAAGGGAAAGATGGGTCCAGCGTCACCCAAAAGCCCCTTCCCTGCACAGAGCAAGCCGGCACATCCCTTCCTTGCTCCTGCTGCAGTCACTCAGCAATTAGCACTAACGTACTTTGCTTTTGTTTATTCACATATATTTTACTGTTCATTGCAGGTGAACAATATTAAATGGCTACTAACGACGTTTCAATAAGCAGAGGTGGGTATTGCAGCTTCTGAGACAGACTTTAAAAATGCAGGCAATCAAGTGTGCATTAGCTGAAACGCTCTGGGGAAAGCGCTGCTCTTCTCCACACAGGAGAAGCATCCCCCTCGAGTCACGTAGTTGTACCCATGCAGCCTGCAGTCCTTCCATCCCTGTGCACAGGCAGGGGGGCAGCACCCAGACCCTGTCTGGCCCTCTCGGCGACAGTTCTCCAAGTGCAGAGAATAGAGGAACATGGTTCAGCAGCACGAGTTTTATTTGCGGTTAAGAGAATAACTAAATAAAGAGAAGCCAGTCTAGACTACTTCATACAGGCTCTCACACTGGCCTCCTCCTAGAGCCCCTGAGCACCGTCCAGTAGTGCGTTAAGAGACACCACCAGGATCTGTCACCCACGGTTTGGTCTCTCCTCCTCTCCCAGGAGAAGCTGTCCAGGCAGGTAACGTGCCTCTCCAGCTGCTCAGCCTGCAGGAGCACTGCTAAGCCCTGTCCATACGGACTCTCCTCTGCTCCCACATACCTGGTATGGCCAGCAACGGGTGCCATCACGTCCACTGTGACCAGAGAGGACCCTGTCTCTGTCCATCCTATTGTGTCCAACCTTTGGCTACTCGCTGTGCCTACACTGGACCGCTTTACCCCATCAATACTCTCCTTCTGAGCTGGGCAGAGCTTTGGGGAGGGGGAACCAGAACTCCTCCAAATCCCAGCCCTGCACCTTCAGGGAAGGCACAAAGCATCCGCAGCACCTCGCCTGCTCAGGAACAGGCACCCCAGCCCAGCTTTTGCTGCCCAGCTCCCCGCGGCTACTACCAGGGGATTTATACCTTCCAACAGCGGCATTATCCAATATTATACCTTACAAGCAGTCAGCACCATAGGGACAGGCAGCAGCCAGAACCCACACCTATGGAATTGTATAGGCTTCTTTCTGATCTGACCTACAGATGCTATATAGCACTCTACCTGCCATGCCAAACACCACGGGCGGGAAATGGTTCACATTTGGGGTCTGTATCCATCCATCCATCAGATCCACATGGATTCTGCTCTGAGCTTCTTCCCGCAATGAGAATTTTCTGATCTGCCATTTCCAGCTCCACACAGGGCTCCTATGTGCTTGCCTTAAATCTACAGCCCTGATGACTTTGTTTGCGGGTGACTACAGGATCATTTGTCTGATTACTCAGAGAATAAAGCACAGGGGATGTTTTGCCGCTAGTGGAAAATACAGCTTTATGGAGCAGCTCTCCGAGGAGCATCAAGGCTCAGCAGGCTGGCGGAGCCCCAGCGCACCGACACATTCGCTCGCTAGAACTGATGCCCTACTCGACAGCAAGGCAATGAACATCTCTGCCACCTAGAGAGTAAAGACTGGCCTGATTGATGCCCATGTGCTAGCACTCACCCACGGCAATAAGTCAGGATGAATCCCAGCATTCCCATCCTGTTGAGGAGACAGGAGTTCCGGCGCTGCTGGAACAGCAGAAACAACTCCTCTGTGCTGCCCCGTGCACGGTGCTGCACAAATCCAGGGCAAAAGAGCAATTCCCTCCCTGGGGAAATGCCACCTCTGCTCTGCCAGCCAGGCATTCCCTAACCCACTGGGTGTTTCACAGCGGTCTCTGCTATTACTAGGACAAGATATACCACCAAGCCTGAAAGCAGAGCCACCAGCTTCCCATCTCATTATGCTGGGCAGGTTCACGTTGGAAACAGGAGACTGGTTTTGGAAGAGGATGTTGACAAAGGAGATGGGTCAAATCCTATGAATCCATATCTCCATGGAGCTCCCAAGCACCCAGCTCACACGCTCCCGCGGCACCTGAACCACCAGCAAAGCACAGTCAGGGAGTGCTGCGAGAGGAGAGGACCTGGTCCTTGGGGCCGGCAATGACAGCTGAGAGCTCACAGCTACTGTGCCTCAGTTTCCCCAGCACCATCCAGAGGCAATTCCCCTCTCAGGAAAGGCAGCTCCAGGACAAGGTCTGCAAACCACCTTGTAGATGACAGCTGAGGACCACAGCCTGGAGAGCCAAGTGCCAGCGACAGGGGCTATATATGGACGAGCCACCCTCTAGGTGACACTGCACAGGACAGACACCCTGGCAGGGGATGGGAGAGGGAAAGAGAAGAGGGAAAAAGCCACAAACCTTTCTTTTCATAGTCAGGCTTCTCCTCTCCACCCCGGCCCAGGCTCTCCAGCGTCCGCGTCACCTGGCTGCCAAATTCATCCTCCCTGGTGCTGGGCTCTGCCCGCCGCGGGGTCTCCTCCTCCTCCTCGTCCTCGTAGTCGTCCAGGATGGGGGTCTCACGGATGGGCACCCCGATGACCGAGTTGTGGGCCTGGAGGCGCGAGTTGCGGAAACTCTCACGGGCCTGGGGGCCCAGCAGCACCGAGGGGATGTAGTGGATCTCGTGGGTGGCCTCCGTGCTGGCGCTCTTCTGCGGGATGCGGCGGCGCTTGTGCCAGCGCCGCTGGGCATACAGAGCCACCATGAAGACCAAGAGGAGCAGGAGCAGCGCAATCAGCCCGCCCTGCAGAGGAGAGCAAAGAGCATGGGTCAGGAGAGGCACGGGGCACAGGGATGGGTCAGGAGATGCTGCAGCCAGTGTCCACGGACCCTCTCCCCTTCCACCCCCAGAGCACCCTTTCATCCACACCCCACGAACCGCACGCAGGCGGGTTCACAGAGCAGCCACCTCTGGGGCAGGACATCACGGGCAGGCGGAGCAGGGTGCCAGAGGTGTCCTTTAGCTGGGGACAGCACAGCGACACCCCCGGCTCAGCTCTGCCCGCTCTCCCGGGGACTTTGTTCTTACCACACACCCCTCGGGTCCCCACAGCCCCCCAGCTCACCCACACGCACAGTGGCCCGAGGTGGGCGAGCCCCCCCTCCCACCCCGCACGGGGAGATGGGAAAGGAGGCAATTGCATCCCACCACTTCGGAGAAAAAAAACTCATTAAAACAACCCAGCCACCGACATGGGAGCAGTAAAGCCTCAGCAGAGACACACAACATTTCACACAAACAACGGTGCGTGGTGCCATTTGTTGCAACCGCCGCTCCCCAGGGCACGGTTACTCCGGCTCCATCACTTCTGGTTGCGATTTGCCTATGGTTTCAACGAGACTTCACCTGCAGACCTGGGGGCACAGCACAACGTATTCCAGACCAAGACCTTCTCTGCAAAGCTCTCCTCTTCCCCCACCTCCAAATTTTATTCAATACCACTCCCAACTACGTTACCATAAAAAATAAAAAAAATAGTATCTTTACCAAAAAAAATAAACTTCCTAAATATCTATATGTTTGTGGAAGTGTCCTCCCAAGGGAGCCAGGCTGGGAAGTGCCAAAGGGAGCCAGCCCTGCATCTGGCTGTGCTGGAGGTTAAATTCAGCCAGTCGCTCAGCCCCGCACCGGCAAGAGCTGTGCCTGTGCCAGCTTCCAGCCTCTTAATCTCCACAGCGTCGGAGCAATTTTATCCCGTGGAAGACAAGCAAAGCAAGGCATGTAAATCAGGAGTGGTGTGAGCAATCGGGGCTTTGCAGCATGACACGGAACAGCCAGGGCAGGGCAGGCGTTTCTTTGGCACAGTGGATGCCACAGCCCAGAACTTTACAGAGCGTGCAAAAGCAAAGCGGAGACGTGCAAGTATTTCCTCTGCATTTGATACAAAGCACCATGCTGTACCCAGAGCACGGCTCCGACTTGTAAACAGGATCAGCTGTAAAGAGGTGGCATTCAAAACTGCAGCTCACAGGATGAATTAGCTGGGGAGAGGCCTCGGGAACAGGAGCAGAGGAGAGATGCTTCCCTGGACCATCCCGGCACCACAACCCACCACAGAGAGGAACCCAGCCCAGCATCTCCCACCAGAACCCCCCGCCTCTCCCCCGAGATTGGCACTAACGGGAGAAGGGCTCAGGGATTCAGGAGGACATTGCTCAGCTTGACTTCCCTAATTTAGGTGACAGGCACCATCAGGAAAGGCAGCTTGGTGTCCAGGAGATGCTCGGGGATCTCTGTGTGGGAGAAGGGCAGGGCTCGCTGAGCTGACCGGGCTCATGCCCTGCAGTACCAGAGCACCTGAAAGACCAGTGGGATGAGGACCCTACCTGGCCTTCCACACTCAGAAGCAAGAAACAGCACAGACACCTCAGTCTGGAAGAGCAGAAACCTGTTTCCTCGGGTCTGCAGCACCTGATGCACTGAGACCCCCGAGCATCACAGCAGCTCCCCAGCACGAGCCACCCGCACCCCCGCAGCACTGAATAGGGGCCATTTCCTTGGAAGCCTGCTTTGCAGGAGAGAAACCACAGCACACCAGACCCTCCAAAAGGGAAGCCCAGTGACAAGGACACAGCAGGGCCACAAAATTCAACACTATGAACCACACTTCAACATCAGGTCTGGCTTGAGTGCAGGCATCCTTCCAGCAAAACGAGGGTTCTCGCGTTATGGAAGCGTTTCAGAACAACACTCGTGGATGTGACTACTGAGAAAAGCCTTCTCCAAGGCCTCACCACCAAGTCCCCTAGCTGGAAGTCGCCCATCGTGGTCTCTGCAACTGCAAAATGGCTGCAGGGCAGAGCACTCCGCTCCCACAGCCACTTGCCCTCCCTGGGAAAGCACAACCCGAGACAACCCAGATGCTCGGAAAAGGCCAGGGTGACTGAGAAAGCCCTGCACGAGAAGCAGCTTTGCCAGCTGGACCCAGGAAAGGGGTCCGGGCACCTCTGGCAGTGCCGGGGCCGTGCATCTGTCTGCCTGGGCTCACCTTGTGTCTGCCCCCAGGAAACGGCTTGGAGCAAATAAAGCTGTCAGCAGATTAAATTAAAGATCTCTCTGCTTGGGAGAAATTACAAAAAGGCGTAAAGGCACAGAGGTTATTAGCGTGTTGTTCCCCCCCCCCCCCCCCCGCAGCTCGGGAACAACAGGGTTGGCTCAAGGAAGCCAAGGGCTCCCAGCCCAACCCAGCCACGGCTCCTGCATCCTTTGGGGATGAGCCGGAGATCTCTGCTCTGCCAGCCACTGAGACGACGGTCCCCTCTCTGCCTGGGGAAGGCCAGGGGTGCCCGTGCCAGCCCCTCGGGTGAGCACTCATGGGCTCATAGCAGGCAGCTCAGTTTCAACGTGCTCCTTTCGTCCCTGACCCCGTGCCAGCAGCTGCTTGTTGAACCACACCGCACGCACTGGGAGAGCTTCCTGGGAAAACGGAAAAAAAAAAAAAAAAGAGAAAAAAAAAAAAAGAGTCAAACTTAGGAGGCATTCAAGCCAGCCTCATTTTAATCTATTTTTCATGTTAAATTATCCAACTGAGGGAGCGGGAGAGAGAAAGGGGAAGGAAGGGATAATATGAGAAATGTTTTATTTGACAATGTGTCATTTGGAAACTGATTATTTCTGTCTCCGAGCTTTTTAATATTCCCAAACAATGGCCGAGCCGCACGGGGATTTGGTATTCTAAGGCTGGATTTATAATACTCTGTTCTGCAGTGATAAGAACACGGGCCTTTAATCCTCTGAGCTGTGAACATGCATATTCTCCCACGTAATGTCCTTCCCGACGCGCTCCCGTGTGCCCTGCGCCGGCCGAGCAGGAGCCACCGGGCGCCGGAGGGCTGCTGGGACCCACAGGGGAGGAGGAGGAGGATGGCGGAGAAGGCGGCTGGCGGGGACAACCCCTGCGTCTGCAGAACCGCAGGGCTCACGGCACTGGAGCAAACCTCAGCTGAAGCTGCAAAGCAGCAAGGCTGGGACTTATTTGAAGTACAAAAGGAAAACCGATGGAAGAAGCCACCTCGAAGACCAAGAGATCAGGCGCTCATATAAATTATGAAGGCTGGCAAGCTGCCCACCCAGAGGGCAATCACTGTTTGGGCATCCGTCCGACATGCTGAACAATTTCTGAGCAACAAGAGGATGCACGTGCTTCTTCAAACACAAGCCACCACCCTTCCCTACCAAAGCCCTGAAAGACGAGGGAATCCTGCTGCTCCTCTGGGATCTGGACAAACTTGCTTGCAAAAGGCTCTGGCCTTTCCTGGTCAGCTCTGCTCCCCATCGTAGGGTGGACGTGGCGTGGGTCCCCGTAGGAGTCCGCCAGCCCTGCAGCTTTGCAGTCAAACACAGCACAACCGCAGCGACACAGCCCAGCCGTTACGAAAGCAAGCCCTGTGGTCTGCCAGCCACCGCGCCAAAAAGGGCTGAAGTCACAGAAGAAGGTCCCAGGCTGGAAGAGAACACGGTTTGGGCTGGCCAGACCTGTTACACCAAAGCATCCCTTCTGCAGGTCAAAGCGAAACCGGTGCAAAACAGCACAGCATTCAGCCCGGCGCTGAGCTGAACCCCTTCTACTGCTTCTGCTGAACACTGATACAAGGTTTTGCCCTGGGTGAAAAAATATCCTGATTTCTTTTCTAACTTTGAAGCCACTATTGCTCCCGCATGACATCCAAAACCAATTATTGCCCCACATTGTGCTGACAACCAGCCCCATCGCTACCTACCCGCTGCTGGGTGAAACGGGGCTCTCGCAGCCCAGGGCCATCGCTCACTCCAAGGACGGTCCCCCGGGACAGCCGGGCTCTGCCCAGCACAAATCCTGCACCAAAGGCCCCCCCATCGCATGCTGCAGCTTCAGAGAGCTGGGGCGAGCAGGACCCCGATGCCAGAGCATCACATCGCCCTGCGTCGTCCCAGTGGGTGAACCACGGTAAGCAAATAGGTATCAGCAATAACCACACAATCATCGGAGCTCTTCACGCTGTGTACTTTTTCCTTTCTTTCCTTTTTGGCCATGAAGGTAATTAAACACTAGAACAATTTAGCAAGGGTTGTAGTGGATTATCCATCACTGTCAATTTTTTATTTTTTTTTTTTTTGTTTTTTAAATCAAGCCTGGATGCTTTCAGAAAAGTTATGCTTTATTTCAAACGAGAAATAAGGGCTTCAGAGAGTTCTTGTGCCTTGTGTGGCACTGGAGGGCAGAGCAGATGACCCCACAGTCCCTTCTGGTCTTCCACTGCCCCAATTTTGTCCTTCCCACATTTCAGCTCCATAGCACCTTACCTCTCTTTCAAGCATTTCATCCCCTCCCAGGTCAACCCAGACACAGAAAGCACCACCAGACCCTGAACACAAGCGGGCAGGTAAGGCACGTCCACCGAACGGCACACCGAAAGGGGAGATGCCACCAGCACGGACCAAACCTCGGACCTCCGCAGCTCGGTACACAAACCTCTCCTGGCTCATCTCTGCCATTGCCGAGGGCTGTAATAAAGCAGCGCTCAATGAGCAAGTGTAGCAAACATTTGCATTAGGTTTTAGCCATGCTGTAATTTGAGCTAACGGATTTCTAATTAATTTAACTAAAAGCGATGGCCAACGGCAGCACAGAGACCCTATAAATGCCGTTTCACCAGGCAGAGGCTTGCTCCCGGGCACAGATCCTCCAAAGCCACATCCCAAGGCAAACCACAACCAGAAGCAGAGCTCGGATCACCCGCATTAGCCATTATAACAGTGCCTGTTAATTGGTAATCAATTCTCACGGCCAAACCCTCTGCTGCAGCCAAACTCAGAGAAGACACCCATCGGTGCCCAAGCTGGCTGGGGTGCAGCCCCTGGTCTCTCCATCCTCTCCCAGCTCCACCAGCAGGTCTCTTTGCCAGGCCAGACTCCAAATCAGGACCCCCATGCCTGCACCCCAACCGAGCTGCACTCGCAAGAGCTTTGGAAGCAAAATACCACATTTAACATGTTGGGTTGCACAGTGTCTGCTTCTTCCCTTTCCAGATCAAACCTCCGCACCACACTAGCTTCTCCCTAGGACTCCTTTGCCTTATTGCTCTTTTTCTCTTTGCTGCACCTCTCAATTTAAATATTTCTCCTGCAAATCTTAATTAACATGCTGTTTGCACCTTCTTTCAGATCATTAACGATGAAAAATAAGGCTGATCTCTGCAGACATCTCTCGGAGCCTTCCCTCTCCTGCGCACTACCGTTTATCATGACCTCCTCTGCACCCTGCTGCTTCCTCGCCCTCCCGGGGCACAGGACATACTCGCAGATGGCACACGATCCCTTTGGCTTTAAAGAAACAGCAGGGCTGGGGAAAGGAATTTATAGTGTGCTCTTCCCTAGAGTGGGGATAACACCAGCCTCCGGCTGTCATGCCCATAATGGGGGAGTTTGGGCTGTTCCCTGCAAAAACAAGGTTTCTGCACCCACGGCACCTCCGTCTGCCTCTCCGTCCTCCCCCTCTTGTGTCCGTACACAGTGGCCCATTGCAACCAAGTCTAAAAAGGCAAAAGAGGTCCCAGAAATACCAACAGCCCTTCAGCTCTGTGATAAGAGGAGATCGGCAGAGGAAAGAGGCCCCGGATCACCCCGTCCACTGACGCAGGTCGCACACGAGGGCAGGGAGGAGTTCTCAGAGCCAACCGAACGCAGGCGAGGAGGGAGAGGACAGCAGAGAAACAGGGCTTTGGGAAACAGGCTTTGCAAGAAGCAGTCATGTCTCCTGCAAGAGGAAAGCAGGGCTCGTGGATAGAAATGGAGCAATAGCACCTGGAGCTGGGGAAGGTGCCGGATCCTGTCGCGGGAGATGCTCCCGCGGGCGCAGACCTGACCAAGCCTGCTCGGTCCTCGCACAGCCTCTGCCAGCAGAAGCGATGTGACAACGTAAACCAGGGATGGAAAGATGCTTACTCTCCTTCCTGCGCGGATGGCACAAGAAGTTGGGAGCTTGACTTGCAGCAAGGATCGTTCGAGAAGAAATGTAATGCCAAAAAGCATAACGCTCCCGGGAGAGCTGGGACAGCTCAGTCACTGGAGGTCACCTGCCCAAAGTGCAGAGCGGTGCTGGCACGCCTCGAGGATGCGGGGGTCCTGCCAACTGCCCCTCCTGAGAGCAGGCAGCTTTTGTCTGGAGGACAAGTTGCCCACCCCATCTGCGAATCTCAACCACCCTCTGACAGCACGTACCCCCACGCGCTGCGAGGCTCAGTAAATGAGTCCATGGGCAGGTGAGCATCAGGCAGGGAAACTGAGGCAGAGCATGACGATGAGACCACCAAGGACAGACAACAAGTCAGCATGAAGGATAGTGAGGAAGCTATGAACACCAGGATTTAAAAAAAAAACCCCCAAAAAACCCCAAACCCAAAAAAACAACAAAAAACAAAACCACACAAAAACCCCAACCCCCTCAAACCACCAAACAAACAAAAACAACCAACAAAAAAACCCCCACACCACAAAAAAAAAACCCTCTAAAGAGATCTGGATCCAGTCCTGATCTCAAAACCACTTGACCCCACCTCTCCATAAAAGACAGCAATGCTACAGGGCAAAACTACTAAAAAATACAGCATTTTCTCCCTGTACGCTTCAAATCCCCATTTGAGCAACGCTTCACCAAGGTGCTTAACCACACGCTTAACTTTAAATCTGTGTTTAATTCCCATAACAGTCCATGAGACTACAGCATACGCCTCAGCACTTTGCTGAGCAGGAATGGCTGCTTGAATTGTGGCCCGAAGAGAACTGTATTATGTCTTTTTTCTCCTCTTTCCACAGCTCTTACAACATCATCAAGCTCCAGCGATGATGGGCCACTGTCTTCTGTTGTTGTCGTTACCACAACCATGTCACCTAACCGTGCCCAGAGCCAAGAGCACCCATGAATCACCCTCTCCAAAACGGCTTATACTGGTGCAAGGGAGTGCAGGATCTGGCCCAGGGGTTTAAAAGGAGGGGTTCCTGCAGGTTTGCTTCATCTGGCCCGTGCAGATCCGTCATACGCAGCTGCTCTGCTTGCCATGCTGTATGTAAATGCATTGGGCATAAATTTAATAGCATATACAGTCCTGCAAAGTATAACACACGCACAAGAGATGAGAATTACAGTTGCTGTGGGAACCATAACTTTAAAATCTCTGACTCTTCCACGTTAAAAAAAAGTAACGAGTCAGGAAAAAAAGTCACATTTCCATATAATTTTTTTTTTTTAAGCCACACTGAATTTTGTTTTGCTGTTTCATCCAAGAACAGAAACAAAAAGAAGGAGTGAACCTGCCAATCAGCCTTTCTATGCCGTTCAGACATGCAATGTGATGTTCCAGTAAATGTTTATTTGAATGGTCTCCCAGGCACCGGCTGTATGCAAGCACCAAAATACACAGCCCTCAATCACACCGAACAAGCCTGCATATCCCGAGCTGCACATCTTGCTAGGATAACAATTCAAAATTACTCCTAATCCATTTTTATGATGTTAAAAAAAGGGCATTTATTTGCAGTGAACTGAAAGAGGAAAGCTGGAGGTGATTTTATTAAGCACCTGATTGCTAGCTCTTTTTAAAGCCAGAGCGCAGATTGCATAAATTGTGATTTTAATGCGTGCTAAACGGTTCACCTAAATCGGCTGACCTGCTAACCCAGAGCTTGCCCTCAGAGAGGGAAGATTTTAAAATGCATAAGGTCTCGTGCGTTCGCGCTCATGTTTCCCTAATGTGGGCAGGCTGGCTGAGTGCAAAGCTGAGACAAAAACAAGAGCTTTACCCCCACAAAGAGTTTCAGTTACTGAGCCCCATCCCTCCTCCCCACCGAGCTTCCTAGAGACCCCTGCACACCCTCATCCCGCTCAGCTCATTTACACCCGGTACCTGAATAGCATTTTCCAAAGGGGAGGAAAAATTCCCTTGAGTTAAGAACAACCAACCCTGCCTTCAAATAAAACAGGTCACCACATCCACGGGAAGTCTCTCCCAGCGCAGGCGAGGTCTCGCGAGCGCGGACCACCACGCGTTGCAGGTTGAGAGCGCCCGGGGTTCACCAACGCACAAAGCGCCTCGCAATTAAACACGGGGTTAAAGGCAAGGCCCTCGAAACCAGCAAGCACGGAGCCACCACCCACGCAATGTCCCTCTCTGCACCGTCTTCAGACCAGAGCCCAAACCCCGACAGCTCGTGGGGACCCAGCTCGGGCAAGGAGCATCCCAATGGCCAGCGGAGCTGCCCTGCGGTCGCATCCCGGCAAAGGTAGCCCCTGCTGGGAGAAGAGCAAATGGGAATCCACCCAATATCAAGGAAGACCACCAAAGAGACTGTGTGTGGCCCTAATACCTTCCCAAATGACAGAGAAGAGCAACGAAGTCCTCCTAGGCTCGGTTTTGGCTTGGTTTCACTGAAATTGCCAGTAACAGCAACTTGGCCACACCTGCTTTGTCCGAAACTAGTGGGGAACATGTCCCTGCCCCACCTCTGCTCCCTCCAGAGCTTCCCATCTTACAGCAGAGATGGTCACTTGGGGATTCCTCCTCATCGGAGCCCTCCAACAGACCTGCAGATTTGCACCTCGCACCCCTGGGCAGGGAGAGCCGGTCCCAGGGGAGCCCGAACCTGCCTCACCCTGCACACCCCTCCTCCTGCTTTGGGGACAGACAGTGCTGCCTACAGGAACATCTCATGGGGTTTTTCCAGACTTTCCTGCCCTGAGGTGTGGACCGAGCTCTGCCCATGCAGGTGCTCCATCCACCAGCAGAGCATCTGGCACGATGCCCTCGGCTGCAGCAGCCAAGCCACACTGCTCTGTGTTTTTCTGGAGTCACTTTTATCACGTTCATGCTTTACCCATTGCCCAGCGGAGGCCACAAACACCTCCACAGCTTCTGCCCAAGCTAGTGCCTTCTCCTCCACACAAAAAATGCAGAATATTCATTTTAGCATCTGATGAAGCCAACCTGCCAGTCAGTTGGCCCCAACGGACAGAGCAGCACGGTATTAGTCACAGCAAAAGGCGTGTGGAAGTGGCACGGTGAAGGAGGGATGCAGCTAAACTTGCTAATTAAAAAAGGGATAAAACTCAAAGCAGCTGCACATTTTTTAGGACCCTTTGCCTCAGGCTGATTTCAGACCCGCCGAGCGACCACCCACAAACCTCAGCACCTCCACTGCTCAGTGTCACCCCCTCAGAAAACACGGTGCAGGTCCTGCCTTTGCTCCCACCCCATGTTTACCTGCTTTGTTTGGACAGCAAGTGCAGGAGAGCATCTCCCAGAGCATGTGTACACAGCTTATCTCTGGGGCACCCAGGCATCAGTTGGGGCCTCCGGGAGCCACCACAGACTCGAGTGGCAGTTACCGTGGGGCCCCCCAAAATCAAAGCCGCTGCGGGATACCTGAACTACCCAGCTGCTTCTCACCCCTTCCAAAGGTTTAACAAATGCTAAAGCAAGGTCTCAAATTACGAGGATTATTACAGTATCTACCAGCAGAGCATTTGCTAGCAAGTGATGAAATATAATTAAAAGTAAAGAACACTTGTCAGATAAATGAGTAACATGTACTGCTGTTGCAAAAGTACCTTTCTTGGTTTTTTAATAATTGTGTTTATCCGCTTCCTCACTAATTTACAAAAAATGCAGTTAATTCTCGGTGGATCTCACAACCATTAGTGCGAATTAATGCTGTTCCCACTGTATATTCTGCATATATTAAAAAAACATTAATCTAATAAGAGATGCACATCTCCGGATGAGGGAACATGAAGACAATTCACATTGTGCCTCCAGCTTCCAAGTGCTGGTGAGTGACACGGTACAGCATCCTTTCTGCTCAATTAACCAGCCAGCTTCTGGGGACTGCCAGATCTTGGACAGTGGTCCAGAAAAGGTGGCAAAGCACGGAGAAAAATTCACCGCAGTGTTAAGGAACAGGGGCTTCTTGGAGTAGCCCAACACCTCCAAGCCCCGTTGATGGGGTCTCCTCTGCGTCAGTGTGTGCTGCTGCTCTACACAGGGTGGAGCGAAGACAGGCAAGAGACTGCAAAAGGGGTTTAGAGTTTATTTATGGGCATCTCAAAACAATTTATAGAGCAAGGAGCTGATGGGAAGGTGCTATTGTGCACACAGGAATGGAGGGAAAGAGCTCTTTTTGCTGTTGGGGTTTTTTTTTTTTTAAAGGTTTATTACTGAGCCCATAGCTGGCAGCTGCTTTGGGAACGATCCAGCCTACTGTGTAAAAAAAACCAAAAAAACCCTGTCTTACCATATTTAAAGTGCAAATATTTCAGCATAATGAATGCCTTTCTGAATAGCAGCAACACAAACCACTACTTTCCAGGGGGAGAGGGAGGGTATTCAAACACAAGAACAGGGATAAAAGCTCCATGCACGTGTCTATGTAGCATTTGGCATCTTTGCAATTCCAGTATCACAACTCACACTGCAGGAGTCACACACTGCAGCCCCCGCTACGCCAGAGAAGAGCCTCTACTGGTACCTCGGGCAGTGCACATCGGGAAAAGAGAAAAGAGTTTATCAATTTGCATATATGCAATTTGAAAAATGCACCGACCCCCCCATGCATCACAGAGCAGGCAAATCCAAGACTGATTTAAACACAAGATCAAAAAGCTCAGCAAGTCCACAAATCTGCTCCTCTCCCAAAACACCACAGCTAGTCCCATCAGGTTGTTAAGAGTCCAGTTAAGTACAGCACTTAACCATACACTTAACTCCCATTAACTTCACCAGGACTTTGCACATACATAAAATTTATCAAGTGTTTCAGGGCTTTTTTATCTTCTTGCCCAAGAACACAGAGTTCCCGTTACCCAGCCATTGGTGCGATACGTCCAAACAACCTCGGGGCTCAGCACGGCGGAAAAGCAAATGCACGGGGACAAGAGTTTTCCTGCCGTACAGCTCCCACACTCGTTGCTTATGCACCTGCAGGTCCACAAAAACCTTTTTGTTCCACAGCATGTCAGACCACGCTAAGCTGTCTCGCCAAAGCTCTGCTACTCGTTCACCGAGCCCTCTTGCTGTATTGATCGAAAGCCGAGAATATAAAAGGACGGGAACGCACCAGCTTTGTTTTGCCCGCTTGTTTTCAAGTGGCTTTGAAGGACACGAGGCCAGCGATCTTGCAGGGGAGGCAGAGCCGTAAGCGGGGAGTGCAGGGCATCCCGCTGCCGGGCTGGGAGGGGAAAAGCCGAGTTTGCATCTGCCAAGAGGCCCTTTGCACCCACGGGGTGCAGCCGGAGCAGCTTCAGCTCTGGAGAGCTCTGCACACCCAGGGGACAGTCCCCATCCCAAAGCACTTACAGCTCGAGGCACCTGCAATTCAAGTCCCTCTTTCTTCTGTATGGGTATGGGACATCAAAGATGATGGGAGCAGAGGAGGCATCAGAAAGCAGGGCTCCTACCTACCTCATTCCTCCGCTGCAGGAGGGACACTCTGAACAGGTACCAAGACGCTGGCACTTCCAAAAGGACATTTCCCTGTGCATTTTGAGGAAGGACCAGTGATTTGGGGCAGCCCAGTCCAGCCCTGCCATCCTCAACAGCCTCGATTTAAAGCACCACAATTTGAAAGCCTGTGACCATTTCTGAGCCCCCCACCAAGCTAACCTGCACCCTTACTAGAGCAGAGCTTGGCAAGAGGGGACCTGAAGGGACTCCCTGGAGACCACCCAGCTGCAGCCCCCTCTGGGGCAGGGCTCACAACTGCACCCCTGCTCTCCAAAGGGACCTTTGCAGAGCCGTGAGCTTTCACTTGTGCTCTCACAAAGCGAGAAGCAGACCTCAGCTCTAATTACAGCCACCTTCTGGCAAAGAGGAGACAGACCTTTAATTAAGAGAAACTGGCACCAGAGCAGGGAGAGGCCAGTGGGCAGCAGCCATGGCTCAGAGGGGCAGACAGGGTTTGGGGGAGCTGGTGGGCTCACTCAGTGCCACAGACACGCATCAGGGTGCTGGATTTTCTCTCCCTGCATCCTCGCAGGCAGGATCGATGCCATCCCCTGCAGGACAGGGTCACCAGCTGCCACCCCTCCCACCTTTGCTAGGGCTGCAGGGCACTGCTCAGCGCCCCGAATCTGGGTTCACCCAACGTGGACATCTCCTCCTGTGTGACCAGCTCAGCAGCCCGCCTGGTGCTGCAGCAAAGCCCGGGTGAGACCAGGAGCAGGCTAAGCAGCAGCAGGGGTATAGACTGCTTTTATTCCAGGCACACAGCTCACAACAGCCCTGAGCATCCTGCACGCAGACAAGGCATGCCCGCTCAGCCCTGGGGACCATCATCTCCTGACTCCATCCCCCAGCTGCACCCCTTGCCCACAGAAAGCAGCAAGTATCACTGTGATGCCACCTGGGTGCCACCAAGATGACCGGCCAAGCTCGCCGGTACACACCGCTCTATATGCTTCAAGGGACTGAGACAATTTGGGACCTGCACTCCCCAGCCTAGCTGTAAACAGGGGGTTTGGAGAGCATCCGAGCAGGGTGCATGCGTGGAGAAATGAGAGCTCCTTCCCAGATGGAGAGAGGACTGAAGGGCACTGCTATTCCAGCCGGTTCACTGCAGCCCAGCTGAACCGTGCCATGAGGGTCCATGACGGGAAGGCTGCAGCCCCCCCCCCATCCCCATACGACAGCCGCTGCGAAAGTGTCCATTTGGAAATGGGAAAGAACTCATTTCAATTAAACATGCCTGGTGCTCCAAACGAAACCAATTAATTCTCCCCATCTGAAAGCTGATTAGCCAGGATATCTGAGTAAATGGATAATAACAGGCTAATAACCCCCCTCCCATCCTCGTGCACGCGCCGATGCTGCCGTGAGGTTTTTGACACGGTGTCGCCAGCGTAATTGCAGCATCTGTGAATAATTGCGGAGTGAATTCAGCCACCGATGGCAGGCAGCACCATCCCTGGCAGCAGGCAGGGACTGGGCAAGGATGGCCACTTTGGAGCCAGCCTCACACCCAGTTACCCGCTCCCAGCCCTCTGCACCCCCCAGCAGCATCAATCGCAGCATGAGCTCTGTGGCACTGGGCCCCCCACTCTGCAGCACCCCATCTCTGCTCACCCACCGAGGGACACCAGCGGGGGCTTGGTAGGGCCAAGCACAGCCATACTGGTTGGGTGTTCAGCTGATGAGTAGTAACTCATTAATGCAAGCAGGCTTTCAAACAGGGCTCTGTGCAAGGAAAGCTGCCCCCCCAACCCCCAAAACCTCCTTCATTCCCCCCAGGAAGGCTCTGTGGGGCAGCCCTGGGCACAGCAGTTCCCAGCTCTCCAGCCCTCCCCTCTCCCCGTGGTTGTTATTAGCCAGTGTTTAACTCTACTCTTTAATTAATTTCCTCATCCTTCCCCCTTGACTCCTGCCCTCCAGGATGGGCTCCCACCAGCCTGGCTTGGGGACAGAGGGCGGACGCATCAAGGTGCTGGGGTTAACGAGCAGGGGAGAGCTCCGCACCACCACCCCAAAACAGACTTATAACCCCCCCAGTTTAAGCATCCCCCACTAACCCAAGCACGGGACGAGCAGCTCTTGGAGCTGCACCGAGGCTCAGCCACCGGCATCCTCAGGGAGTTCAAACGGCTGAACCCAGACGTGGGGAT
This sequence comes from Haliaeetus leucocephalus, assembly GCF_000737465.1. Classification (NCBI taxonomy): domain Eukaryota; kingdom Metazoa; phylum Chordata; class Aves; order Accipitriformes; family Accipitridae; genus Haliaeetus; species Haliaeetus leucocephalus. Next base: position 7,928,474 of record NW_010972742.1, on the reverse strand, counting down.
GGCAGCGAGCAGGAGAGGACGGGGGAAGGCACAAAGCCATCCCACCCTCTTCTGCGTTCCTTGTTCCCTCCAGTCCCCATCCATGTCATCCCCAACACCACCGCAGCCCCAGCCCCGCAGCCCGACCCTCCAGGTCCCTGCTGAGGGGCGGCCGCTGGCTGGGGAGCTGGTGGCAGAATTTTCCAACTCTTCCCCCCCCCCCCAGTTGGAAAGTGTTGATTAGCTAAAAAAACACTTTCCAATAGGGTATTTTTGGTTAAGAGCAATCTCCGAGCCAAATCGCGTGCAGAGAAAAACAAAGATCTCAATCCCGCTGCCATTTTCTAATCAAATTTCCTTTTACTAATTTGACAGGCCTGTTCTGAAAATCTAAATTTAAAGCTAAAGTAAGTTAGATTCCACAGCTAAATGGGAATCAAGATGAAATATTTCAAATGGAGCTAATAAAGCCCTTCTACCCACACCTTTCAGCTCACAAAGCACCTCTCCGCTCCTTATTTGCTACTCCTGATGCAGACAGTGGGTATTAAGCTCTGGTTTGCTTCCTCACCGCCCCCCCCCCCCAACGCCCAACG
>NW_010972742.1:7927446-7927889 GCF_000737465.1 Haliaeetus leucocephalus | reverse complement strand
CCCCCCCCCCCCCCCCAATGCACATGCACGCCCCGACAGTTTGTTTTTAGCTTCTGGGAGGCAGGAAAACCACCTCCTGCCCAGCTTCAGCTCCATCACAGCTCACCCCGATGCAGCGCCCGTCCTGCCAGCCAGGCTGAGTTCACAAGTGCACATCTAATCTAAATTAAGCCCAGCCCATGCAATGCTCCCATCTTAAGAGGAGACCTGGCCTCCTGCAGAAGAAACAGCTTTGCCTGAAGGGCAAAGCATGAATGGGAGATGAAAATACAGCCGTATGTTCCTGAAGAAGCTTGCCTGGGTGGCAAGGGGAAGGCGGGCAGCGAGGCAAGGAGAGAGCCCTTGGGTAGAGAGAAGCATCCATTCGAAAGGCAGCACAGATCTGCATGGGTTCCTCTGTCTTTCAACCCCCCCCCCCCCCCCCCCACAAAAAACACGAGCTC
>NW_010972742.1:7870229-7927436 GCF_000737465.1 Haliaeetus leucocephalus | reverse complement strand
CTCTTACCCCCCCCCCCCCCCCCCCAAACAAAAAGAACCTCTTGGTCCCCAGGCGCTCAGCTGATGTCCTCAGCATCCGACCTCCTTTCAGGCTTTCATCACAAAAGAGTCATTTCCCACTGGATGAAGGAAGCCAGAAAAAGAACAGAGTCCATAGTATGTTGCATAGGCAGAGCACTGGAAACCTGGTTCAACCTCCCTGGTCCATGCCTGCACAGTCCTTGGGTAAAGCCCCAACTCAGGATGCCCAGGACACCCAGTCAATATACAAAACACTGGGGCAAAGGCAACCTTCCAGTCCACGGCTGGAGAGCACCTGGATTGGAGACCCAGTGAAACCAGTGCCCCACACGCCACCGCAGCAGAGTGGTACCCGAGAGGATAAGGAAGCTCCATGGCTCTTCACTAGCCACCGCTCTGGGCGATGGCACCCTACACCAGGATGCCGTTCACCAAGAGCTTCACTCGCAGCCAAGGAGGCATGGTTCTCCTCCAGTCCCTCCTGCTGCACAGCCCCACCCCAGCCTCCCTCAGGGTTTTGTGGCCAGGCTTTCCGTACCGGTGAGGATTTTCCAGGGGTGGCAGGGCTCACCCACACCCCCAAGCCCAGGATCTGAGGTGCCGTGGAGGGGACAGCCAGCACTGCCCCGCCAAATGGAGGAAACCCTCTCTCCAAGGCAGGCAAACGTTTTCCATCAAGGAGGTTTCAAACAAGCTCTTCTCTCCTGGCAGCCTCAGCAGAGGGCTGGGACAGGCTCCAGCACGCAAACAGGACCTCAGGAGCCCAAAACGAGTCACTACATGTAAGAAAACAATTAAGAAAACAAGGCCCACGGCTCCACTCCCTCTCCTGTATCCCCACTTCAAGCGGCAGCACACCCTTCCCTCCTCCCTACCGACTCCTGCTTCCACCACGGCCCCTTCTCCCTAACTCATCCCAGGGCACAGCCGAGGACCTCAGCCACCTCCAGCCACCATCAGGGCTGGGATGTGCCGGTCCCCTCCTGCCCCTCTGGGATGCTCAGCCCCCCGGAGAAGAGGCAGAGCTGCCGACACACAGCCAGTGCGGGCAGCAGAGGCTGCAGACTGCCACAAGCCCTAAAGCTGCTCTTTCCTATCGCCAGGTGCAAAACACATTTATTGTTTTAACATTCCCAGCGACAGCTCAGGGCTCCCTTTCCAAAGGACACTTGAGATAAAAATCTATGTGACGGCCGAGCAATTGCAGCAGGCAATTTAATGTGATAGCCCCAGAGAGCACGAAGCGAGGAAAAGCCTGTCCCAAGAGCACCAGGTGAGTAAAGTTACACGCTCGGCGACTGTGTCCCTGCCTGGCCCATAAACGCTCACTGCGGAACAAGGCCAGTCTGCAAAGAGAGGGTTAAATACCCCCTTTGAGTATTTAAAATGTGGGTGCAACCCCGAAGAGGGGGGCTGGCAGGGTCAAGGCTACTCCAGGGAGATTTGCCACAGGGCCCTGAGCCACACCATGGATGGGTCTTGCCAGAGTGAGATCTCGAGGTTTAGGAGATCTGAAGATAGTTTCCCATGACTCCTCATTTCCACCCTTGTTTTCCTCCTCCTCCTCACACATCTCAGTGATGCTCTTTAACAGTGCAACTGAGCCTGAAGATCCTGCCCAGCCAATACAACTCTACCATGAACTTCTGCCATGAGCAGTTACCCCGTACCACAAAGCAGTTGCCACCCTTAGATCAGAGAAGGGACACATGGCACTAGTAGGTACCAAGCGACCCCGCAACACTCGCAAGCTGCAAACATGCAGGGATGAAAACAGCAAGACCTACAGCCCCACAAGAGGATCAAGAACTTGCACCGGGCTTCAGCTTTTCACTCTTCTCCGTGGTGATCCCCCTGCCATGCTGGGTATGCTTCTGGGCTTCTCCCAAGGCGAGGTGACCCATGCATTGGCAGAAGGACACCGAGCATCAGCTCCACCCGTTGAGGCTGTAGAGCTCGGTAACCCAAATGCTTCATCGCACCTTATCGCTGCCCCGTGCACAGCAGTTCTCCCTGCTTTATGGTGACCTGCCACCACCCATGACTGCCAGCTCAGGACAGAGCGGGACAGTAGCTTCTATCACAACCCCAAGAGAGCCCTTACTCCTGGCTAGGGCTGCCAGGCATCTTGACACCAAGCACTCCATCACCAGGACCTTCCTATGCACTGGAGACCCCGTGGGAGGAAGAGGAACAGCACCCCTGGGAGGCTGCCCAGGGTCACCCCTTGCCCAAATCACTTCCAAAGCTCACGGCTTTCTGCTCACTGAGGAACAGGGACGGCAGCCGGGGGGGTCAGGGAGCTGCACAGCTGTGGAGATGCTGTGTTCGGTTCATTCAAAAGTCATTCAATCCCTGCACCCCAGTGTCCTTTGACAACTCAGGAACAGACCTGCCCCTGTTTCATGGGAGCAGGACGAGAATAAATCTATAAATCCAAGGATAAATTCAGTAGGGTGTGCTGGGAACCACAGAAATGCGGCTCAGTTACTTACCTAAGACCAGGTACCCTTGCACAAGCCGGACAGGGGTTCTGTTTTAAAACCAGATGCTGAACGTGTCTTGCACAGACAAAAAAGGAGCCCCAGGGAACAAAAGCCCAGAACCGAGGGCCTGGGCAATCTCTGCAGCTCTCCACCACCCCTGCCTCAGGCACCAAACATGCAGGTCAGTGCAGGGACCAGCTGCAGGAGCAAGAGGAACAGACGTGGCTACATGGAGCATGGGCATGTCCCATTTTTTAATGGTCAACTTGAAAAGAAAAGTACTTAGACCTCTCCTCTTAAAAAGCAGCAGCAGTGGTAGTCCTCCACACGCATGTGTGTCTGCAACCTCTGACCGAGGAGCCGCAGGCAACACGAGGGCAACGGGAGGATGCCAGCCTGCATTCCTGCTCACTGCCGGGAGTGAGATACTTGAAGCTAAATCCTCAGAGCAAAACATTTACAGAAAAAGGATTTCCATCAATCACTTCAAACCACCTGCTTATTTAAATCAGTCCAAACATTGTAAAAGTTCTTTGAAATACTAGGCTGTTGCAAAGTTGGGCTGAAGGCAGCGTGCTGGAAGGGAAGCGTGTTTTGGTGGGGGTTGTAAGGCTGCTCCTCCCGGGGTCAACCCCAGTCCAAGCCCAAATCTGCGTCAGACAGGCTGGAACAACCGCCGGCGGGGACACCCAAGCCTGGCAGAACAGGATAAAGGAACATCCATCACCAGTGACAAAGGGTTATTGATCCTGCCAGAGGGCAGAGAGATGGATTTAATGACCTATCCAAATCCCTTCCACTCCAGCGATCCCATGGAAAAGTAATCCTCATCCTGCAAAACCCTCAAGAAAGGTGGTACTCCCTGGAGTATTCCAACTGATGCCAGTGCCATCGACAGGCTAGGCACATGGAGAAGGTTTGGGGTGTTGAAAAAGCAACCCCCTCACTTTAAAAAAAAAAAAAACAAACCAAAACCCCAAAAAAACTCCAAAACCCCCAAACAAAACCACCCTGCAGTCACAAAACACACTTTCCAAAGCCAAACCACTTCAGCATTAGCCTGAAAAACTTGTTTAAGAAAATGACAATGAAAAATTAGCACGGCTACACTTGTGCAGCCTGGGGCGTGCAGGTGAAACTTGCACCAGTGTCTCACCAACCTCCAAACCCCAGGGACAGAAGGCAGCTTTCCAGGGAGGTTCAGTACAATGAAAGATGCTGATGGGTGCAAAGATAGCAAGGGTCATTTGCTTATCCACTTCATGTTTGAGTTTTCAATATTTGCGTTGTCAGGATGTTTTCCAGTGCAGATAATCGTTTAAACCTGAAACTTCTCAGAACAAAAACATACAATTAGCAACTGCCCACCAACGAGGAAAGGAAGGAAGAAGTCCAAGGCACAATCTAGGTTTGTAAAAAGCAAAACAAAACAAAGAAGTAGCTATGTATGAATGTACTTAAATTAAAAAATAAGGAAGTCATAGTTCGTATTTCTGTACATGACATCCTTCAGATCCCAGCTCAGTAAAAAATATATATGAAGTTTGTATTTCATATATGTCCAGGCACACACATATACAGAGGCATATAATATACACAAAGTGCTTTTGGTCATACATCAGCTCTGCGTATTTGCCTGCTGAAGAGTCCCGGCGGATACCCAGACCCGCGATGCCGAGGGGCGGACGGGACCCCACGAGCTGCGACGCTGAACAAGCGAGCAGGCGCGCGGGAGCTTGCATCAGCTGTGCTGCGCAGGTCAGGGAAGCATATGGCGTGCACGCCAGGCGCTGGAAGGAGGACAACCTCCTCCTCCTCAGCAATTTTTAAGGCCTTGTGCACCGTGAGCCAGGTCTCCAGCTGCCCTCGCTCGAGGGGAAAAGAAGAATAAGGATGTTTTTCTCTGCTATCAAACACGACACGAGACTCGCACGCATCCTCTGATGTGATACAGCTTCAAGGCTACAGGGTTACGCATTCAGGGCTTGTCTCAGCCTCGAGCCTCAGCCCCCAGAGCCCTTCTCGGGGACAGCCACGCTGCTGTCACGCCCCGCAGAGCCTCGCACGGGGTCAGGACTTTTAACTGGCGAGAGACTTTCTGAGACGCATGAGCAGCAGCCCAGGCAGACGTCCCACCTTTCAAATCGAGTTTGCGCCACAGAGAAGGTCAAGCTGTTTCTAAAAATCAGGGAGGTTGTTGCACCCAGCCCTCCAGCTTCTCCACGTATTCACCCCTCCTTGTGACATACCGCTTCTGCACCCTCCTTTTTTGCTCCTCATCCCTCCCCATGTGAAACAAGGATGCTCCACAACCTTGCCAAGTGCATCGGGAAGATCCTGAAGGACATAAGAACAGCTCCTGAAGAATGACTTAGTACCTATTACCACATTAGCTGCTCTCCTGACCAACATGCCAGCGCTGCCGCCTGTCATCGAAAGGATGTGGGAAGCCACAAACCAGACAAGGAAGATGGGAGGAGAACTATCTCCCCATCCCCAGCTTCTCAGCCCTGGGAGCCAGCGGAGCTCTGTCCCTGCAGGGCCACCTTGCAAAAGGGGGAGCAGGGGGTGAGCAGAACCACCCCGATAATGCAGGGGCTCTCCCCGCTCTGGGAGAGGACCAGCTTTTTGAAGACATATGGCTCCTCTTCATACTTTGAGCAATGACTCCACTACGCTTCCAAATTCCAGCTGCCTAAGCTGTTTTTGCAGATATTTCTTCTTTCTTTGCAATCATTTGGCTAATAAGATGAGCAGGTTGGGCTCATTTATTTTGGACACTGTTCTTGGGTCATTAGCGGAAAGGCTAATCATTGCATTGGCAGAAAATATCACTTCTGCTTCAGAGCTGGCTGCATAGCATTGGGAGTGGGAGAGACAGCAGGAGCTTGACAAAGCCTTTAAAAAAAAAATAAAAATACAAAAACTAAGTTACATGCCTGTAGAAGTGGAATTTTCCTCTGCTGTTTCCCAAGATACCTACCACTAGGATGAAGCGGGCAGACTTCAACGCCTGAGGCTGCTCTGCAGAGCTCGCACTCTCTCCCACGCACGTGCCACCTCCGAGGGCCCGGAGAGAGAGCAATGCTCGTGGCGGCAGCCCAGCCTCGCTGCCTCCCTCGCCGAGCCTCAGCAACATGCCCTGGTGATGCTCAGCCCTCCAGGGAAGGATCACCTTCCTCACCCACAGGCAAACCAGGCGGGACACCGAGAGCCCCAAAGCACAAGGCGCAGGAGCCCTTCCTGGGATGGTTTGGGTTTAGGAGAGCGCATCAGATGCGATGCCTGTGCTCTGTTCGCAGCACCTGAGCGCAAAAGCTACCTATAGAGAGTTGTTGGAGGCATTTAAAGAACAATTTGTATTCGGTGGTGAAGGCTGGAGGGCCAGTGGGAGCATTGAACCGCCGGGCATTTGCAGAGCTGAAGCCTGAATTTCCAGGGGAGACGGCAAAGCTGAGCCCTTTCCGTTTCTCTCTCTTGAGAGGAGAAAGCAGAAGCAAAAGACGAAGCCCCACAACACAGCCATGCCAAAACACAGTGGCATTGCCGAGCAAAGCTGCTCCCCGAGCTCAGCTGCCGCAAAACCACCTCTCACCGAGGGCCCTGGGAAAAAAGTTGCCCTGCAGACATCCTGCTAACGCAGAGCGCAGGGACGCAGAGCTGCTGCCCGCTCCCGTCTCCCAGCGCCGCAGAAGCAGCCGCTGCCTTCACCAACTGACCTGGCAAAGGGCAGGAACGAGGTGTCGGGCAGGGGGAACAGCTGGACACGGCACAGGTTGTCCCCTTCTCCGACAGATACGCAGCCAGCACGCCGCCGCCTCCCGCTTCATCCGGCCCCAGGTGTCCTGGCCGCGTGTGCCGCCAGCGATGCCGTGACCTTGGCCGCTCTCGGCGGCATCCCCGGGGCAAACGCAGGCTGGGCCTCCAGGAGAGGCTTTCAGCAGCCATCCGTCAGCTCCACGCTTCCCCTCCCGCTCCCTCCAGCGCCGCAGCCGAGAACCCCAACGCGCTTACCAAGCGAGCGCTGCGTAAGCGGTTATACGGGGAAGAAGCTGGGCAGGGGGACGGGGTGGCAAAGGTTGGGAGGAGGGATGCCAGAAATTTGCCCCCCACCACTTCCCGCGGTGCTTCAGCTCGCTTTGAGCCATGCCGTGCCGAGGATCTTCCCGGTGTCCCCATGGGACCGTCATGCTGCACTCTCCAGGCAAAGCCCCCCCCAGCACCACTACAAAGCCAGCCCCTCGCCGGGGAGCCCAGAGACAAAAGGGGAGCTCAGCCTTGCTCTGCAGGGTGTTCTAACCAGAGAAAGGGAAGAAGATGATTTGGGAGCTAATTTAGAGCTTGGATTTCCTAAGCCTTTTCAGACATTGAGGCTATTGGCAGGCAGCATTACTGCCCCTGCCAGTCTCAGCGGCTATACAATGTCCTTCCCTTGGCAAGGGCAGCAGTGGGGAAAAAATAACACACAAAAAACAAGGGACATGTGATGGAGAGCTTAGCTGAAGGCTCCCTCCCCCTGCTGACCTGCATGCCAAGGAGGAAGAGCATGAAAAAAAAAAAAAAGTGAAAAGCGGCCATTTAAAAAGGAAAGAAAAAACCACACTACTTGTTTTGCTAAGGGAAACATGGCCGAGCCGAGGGGATGGAGCTGTGGCAAGAGGTGAGTGAATGCAACCTGGGGCCATCGCTTTGCTTGGTGGCCAGGACAAAGCCATCACCCCGCATCCTCCAGCCAGCATGGGGAAAGCAGGGCTCCTACCTCCACCTCCACAGGCAGGAGGGAGCGGCTGCATTTTTCACTGCCCCCCTGCACCCCACACTTCTGTACGGAGCCCCCAAAAGCAGGGCCTCCACCTCCCAAGGAGACATTGCCCCCTCCCCAGTGCCCTCGCCCCAGCAAGCCCACAGAGATTAGTGCTGCTGGGCGCGCGGCTCTCCCGATAGGCTTCAGTGCGCAGGGGTGAAATAGAAGGATTTTGCCTCAAAATGTCGTGATCCAAAAAGGCAGGGTGGTGGGAAGCTGCCTCTCCCCTCCCTGGCATACGCAGCAGTCCCCACGGGGGTGACCGCTCTGCTGAGGATGCTGCAGCAGGAGGGAGCTCGCCAGCACCCAGAGGGCAAAAACCCTCTGCGGCCGGAGCATTGCAGACAGGAGCAGTGGCTTCTCAGAGAAAGAGAAGGCAAATCCAACATTTAATTGTCTATTTTTCAAGGGAGAAGAAAGGAAGGAAACCGATCGCGAGAGCAAGGGGACACCCCACCCAGCCAGCCCAGGAGCAACCCGAGCACAGCACACGCACGCAGAACCCCCGTGCAAGTGACAGCTCTGTCCCCAGCTGCGGGGCAGAACCCGCTATTGAACAGGGTGGATTTACCTGAGGAGGGACATATAGCCCCCACCCAGCCGCTGCAGCAGAACGGGCGATGGGAAACCACCCCAGCACGGAAAGGGAGTGCAGCAAGAGATCGTATGTCAGCAGAGACACCCAGAAAACAGGCAAGGCATGGTCAGGTAAACTGAAATCGCTTTAAAACAGTGGTTGGCAAAGAGATACACAGCACACGGCTTCATCATTAAAGCCGCTCTTCCCATCGCTGTGCATCACGTTGGCAAGCTGAGCACCATGTACCTCTACAGGTTCAGCTACTCTGGAAAGCTCGAGCCGGCTCCAGGAGCAGAGCAGCCTGCTCACACGTACACAATGCTTCCCTTCGCAAAGCCAGGATCTTGGTATTATAGTGGAGCACAAGTGGCCCGAAGCCAACGCGGGTCACCTCCACCCAGGACTACCTCCTCCCACGTGGCACCAGCCATGCAGCCAAGGCCAGCCGGGGTGCCCGTGGGCAGGGACATACGCCCTTCAAGGGTCTGCGGCTGCCCAGGTCGATGTTTCACCCCAACCCACCTTGGCTGGGGAAGGGCATTTCCACACCGCTGGGAACAGCTCATCCTCAGCCCCCGCAGGGAAGGCTCTGCCTGGCAGCGGTGTGGGATGCTGGGGCTGGCAGGTAGGGAGGGCTCCGAGGTCCAGGGTGGGGGAGACAGGGACTGTGGCAGCCGAATCCAAAGCAGTCAGTATCCTAAGGCAGGAGCAGCTTGCTTGAAAATTCTGTCCGTGTCTGTGTCTCTGCCTAACCCCAGCCGTCCCTGCAGACCACATGCAGGCTGTTGAAATGCTCACGCAAACCCCCACCTCCCTGCCGTAGAGGGGGCAGGGGAAACACAAGCCAGCAAACAGCCCAGCTCGTTCCTCCCTTCCAAGGAGCACAGGGTAGAGTGGGGAGAAGAAACAGGTCACTTCACTCCTCTGGTTTGGCAAGGTTATTCCCCAATTCCCAGGATTAAGCAGCAGCTACTAGAACAACCTGGCTGACTCCTCCTCCTCCCCTCGGTCCCCAGACAAGCAGAGAATGAGCCGGGCTGCGTGGCAGAGACGGTTCAAGTACACAGAGAGGGAGCAGAGAACTGAAAACTGCTCCACACTACAGCTAGTACTGCAGCATTCACCCCAGCACAAGCCACGAGCATTCCAGGTGGATCTGGGAAAAGGGCGGCCCCAAACCAGTCCTGAGGATGCCTTGAGTCAAGGTCAACGTAGCCCTCAAAGAGGGAGCTAAGATCTATCAACCCAACCAGCATGCCCAGGCAACTGATTCTCAAGATGTCTGGTGTGAAACAGGACCAGTGACAAGCTGGCTGTGTCACCCCAGGCTCTGGGAGCTGCAGGCAAAGACAACACCAGCCCCTCCTCGCAGCGTACTTAAGGTGGGCAGAAAAGCTTTCACCGACAGCCTACACTCTTCCCCAACCAGGGAGGGCACAGCCACATCCACATCCCCTCCCGTAACCTCAGCCTAAGGGTACAAACCTTATTCGATAACTGGATCCTCAGCCGCACAGCCGAGAGGCATCTCGCAGCTTGTTAGCTGGATGCTGCGGGGCGAGAGGAATCCTTGGCACTAATTCAAGCAATAGGTCGACGTACCTGGAGCTGTTGTCTCATTTCTGTTTGTTTCTATAAGCTTTGCAGCAATCATTCCTTTTGTTTGCAGTTTGTAAATGAGCCTCTTCCTTACCTAATCCCCCACCACGGATGGCTGGCAGCACATCACTCCATCACCACGGTGCTCTCCGAAACCAGCACCCCAATATTCATCCTCCATCATCTCTCAACCGCATAAGGCTGCACACAGCCGAAGGACCATTTTCCAAGCAGGTTCCAGACATGCCTGAACCCACAGGGTCCTGAGAGGGTGCAGGGGACAGTGTCTAAATAGCTACGCATCCCAAGCACCCACCACGAGGAACGGTGGTGGGAGAAGCAGCTGCCCTGCCCTCGCCGTCCCCGAGGTCCCAGCCATCCCAAGGATGCAGCGTGGGATCGGGTCCCCAGTACCCCGCTCCGCTGTCGCCCCGCAGAGCCCTCGCCTGCCTCGCCGAGCTGCATCCCGGCGCGCGAGCTGGTCGGCGAGTTCAAATCATTAATTTCTGCGGCAGAGGGAGTCTGACAGGCCCGGTGCTGGCGTGAATAATGATGGATCTCCAGGAGAGGCCAAGCAAAACCTGCAGCTTAATCGTAGCGAGAGGTTCCCTTTGGGGCATTAACCAGTGCCCTCCATCCAGTCATTCCTCCCACTGCAATTTCACGCTGCTGACGGCTGCAGCTCACAGCACCCACATGGGGCTGCCCGTCCCTTTACTTCTGCCTTATCAAACCCACCCCCCCAATGCAGACCTCTGCAGAACGATGCACCCAAAACGCTCCAACATTTGCAAAAGAACCAGCAAATTCAACATCAGGGCTGCTCTCTGCTCCCCTAGCAATCGCGGCCGTCACCACCTTGGTTTCAGCCTGAGCTCATGAGCTTGCTGCAATGAGGAAAACCATGTCCAAAACAGCAGGAGAGCTCAAGCTTGCCTAAGGGGTGGTTGGCGATGAGTTCCTAACCAGATATACCTCTAGGAAGGGAAACGGAGATACCTGATATTGCTAAAGCATCAGCCAGCTTTGCTGCCATCCTCCTGGCAGGCAGGTTTCTTCCCTCCCCAGCCAGAAAAAGAGAGGGGGGGAAAAAAAAAAAAGAAAAAAACCAAGTGGGCTTCTCTGCCAAGGGAAAACAACCAGTTTCCCTGTTGGATAAAATGCAACACAATGAGTAAAGTGCCAAGGCCCTGAAAGCCGAGTGTTTCCCAGCAGAGCTGGGGCTGATGCTCCGCTCGCTCCCTCTCCAGCCGCTGCCATAACGAATCCAGCCCAGCCCTGGGGAGCTCCCACCCAGGGCAAAGCCCAGCCAGTCCAAACAGCTCCCTCCAAAAATAATTATTTTCCTGCCGTTTTAGATAATTGGATTTTGAAAATAAGCTCAATTACTTCCCCCCCACCCCTTTTCCTTTGCTGAACACAAGGCTTCTGCTTGGAGCTGGCGGAGACCTTTTGCAGGCTGAAACGGAGCTCGCTCCCTCTTGTCCGGGGGGATGGAGGTGGGAGGGAGGAGGCGGAGTGGGAGCAGTGACAGGTAAAAATAACCACACTTGGCCTGATGTTGCTCCCAATTAAGCCGGTGGGAATTTTGCCCAACTTCCTACAGCAGCAAGATCCAGACACGCACATAAAAAAAAAGTCCTCTGCTATATTAGCAGCCTTATGATCATCAGAGAAAATCACGTACGCCTGAGCTTCCTCCCCCTATTTCACGCTGGCAGGTGTTTGAGCATCCCCTTCACCAAGGCCAGGCACTGCAGAGGCTGGAGACACTTGCCGAGTGATCATCAGACCCCCGCCGCCTTCCCCCACGGCACCGCATCTCCTCTGGGTTGGGCACAGTTACTCCACGGAGAGCTTGGCAAAGTTTTTCAAGGAATGGTTTATCTGCTCAGACAGTTTCACATCAGCTGAAACTAAAGCATAAGTGGTTTTGGGGTGGATATGGAAAGTGTTGAAGAGTAGAAACATTTCATTCTGACACTTCCCTGAACAAAAAGCGCTCTGCCTTTTCACAGTATAGCATTGCCTTGTGAAACTAAGTCCAATTTATTTTTAAATGGAAAGAAAAAAGCCCAAACTAAAAGCAAACATCATATTTCTGGGGACAAATACAATATTGCATTTCATCCTGTCATTAACACTTACTCCCATCTTTGGGATTTGCCAACCAAATGAAAATTCAGTCTTTTGTAGTGCTGTAATGTAAAAGCTTTCACAACCACCTTTAAGCTATTCTGCATCAGGTTCATCATAGTTCACCTTTACATGAGCCAACTCCGGATACCGACAACATTTTAACCGATTAAAACATTTCAACCTTGCACTCAAACAAGAATAATTACCGAGAAAAGTGAGATCTGCAGATAACACAAGGTTTGAAGAAAGCAGACAGACATTTCACTCCTTGTCTGAAGACCAATCCAGCCTTCAAGCCCCCCAGGCTCTCCCTCGCAGCTGAAACAGAAAAAGCAAACCCCAGGGCGAGAAGCATCACCCAGCGCCTGCTCCCCGTGTCCCCTGGGTCAGAGCCCGCGTTGTACCGACAGAAAGCCGGAGATGACACTACTGCTGCAGGGAGGTAAAGAGCATGCTGGGCATCCCCCGCCGTGCCCCAGCACAGCCCAGCCCCACCAGCAAGGGGACAGCACCCTACACCCTGCTGGCATCCCTGTCACCCGGCCGAGGAGCTCCCCGAGGCAGGCGGTGTGAGGTTTGCAGCCCAGGAAAATACTCTCCATCATAAGCAATTACCTTGGAGCCAGGGGCCAGCCACCCCCGGGCACCACCGCACCTCCCAGAGAAGTCAGCATCCACAGGAGTTTTCCTGGATTAACGTTTCGTGACAATTTTAATGCTGTATGTAGTTTTGAGCCTGGCAGCTTAAAGCTATTAGACCTAGGCTGGTAGCTGCAAAGCATTTCTGTGTTTATGTCAATGTTTCAAAGGTACCGATCAAACACTCCCAGCACTTTACACGCAGGATTAGCATGGGGCTCCCACGTGGAATTGCTCTCTCCAGGAGCCCAGCAGCTCAGCGAGACCCGACCTGCATGGGACCGGGACGCTCCTTCCTCTCCGACCGCTCTGCAAACCAGGAGCCAAGGCAGAGCTACTGCACCAAAGCCTGGCTTTTCCATCTGCTTCGCCCAGGCTGAGAGAAAAAGCACCGAGAAAAGGTCAAGCTACCAGCTACGCCCCGCGGTGCTGTAGATGTGCAAGTATTTCTCCCAGACAGATGGTGGGAAGGGGAAGAGCGAGGAGGAGGAAGGAAGGGAACAAGTTCAAGACAAGAATCCGAAATCGGCAAACTCCCTGCGCAGCCCAGCGCACCACGCGATAAAAATACACGGCTTGCTGTCACCAGCAGCGTGGAGGGACCCACCACGGGGGCGAAGGCAAACGCACACGACGCCTTGTTGCACGTCCCACCTTGAGCCATGAGCTAACGCTGCTCCGACGCTCCTCACCCCATTTCCAAAACCTTCCTTCTGTAGTTTTTCTCCATCTCCTCGCCACTTCAGCATCCCCCTTCCAGCTCTAGCACCTCGTGACTATACCAGCCACCTTTCCAATGCAAGCTTTTACTTTTTCCCCTCCAGCCATCTTCTTTTCTCAGCACATTGAGGTTGGGAATTTTCTAAGGCTGCAGATCCCTCCCACGCATTCGATGCCATCTGCAAAAAGCAAACCCCTCCCAAGCGCTTCCTATGGCTGCTTTTCCCCCCAGTAACAACTTTGATTGCTCTGGGGATGACATAAGAAAAGTTAGTTTTCTGCTCAGTTCGGATGAGCTAAGAGTATTTATTCAGTCTTGCTTTATCAGTGATGCAAATCAAGCACTCCAGTTACATATTTTAACACAGTGGGGGGAAAAAATCTGCTAGATAGAAAGCTATAAAGTGTCTAATGTATTCACAGTAGCTAAGGTAGAAAACAGAGAGAGATTAGTGAAAAATTATTAACATAACAGGTGTCATTGTCACAGAAGTGACACTTTAAAGACAAATCCACCCCAAATGAATTCCCTAAATACAAGAGCACATCGTTAACTACATTTAGTCCCTGTTTTATGTCGTCGCTGCAAAGGAGGAGGAGAACGGAGAAGAGGGGGAGGGTGAATGAAAGAGGCTGCTTCTCCCAGCCTACAAAAAGTTGGTTAGTGGCACATTATGGAAATGAAACTTGAAGACGAAGGATATCCCCACCCTGGGAAAGAGCAGACACCACCGACAGCGTCAGGGCGAGAGGATCGGGAGGCTTGCTTCTAGCTTCGCTCACCAGCAGCCCCCCCCAACACCAGTTGAAGTGCACACTCACGACTTCATTACCATGTCCAAGGTGCTCCGGACAGCACTGGGCAGGTAAAGGTTATTAGGGTGAAGTTCAGCTTCCAGCTGTGCTGAGCTCCAGTCCCCAAATCAACAGTCTTGCAAGCACTCAGCCCCACCGCCTTGGGCCACTAGACCCAGCAAAGGTCTCGCCAGCCCCTTTTGGCCACCTCAAAGCAGCTCAGGAAGAGCTTAGGGCCACCTTCAGCAGAGCAGGGCCGACTGCTGATGGGACACTGCTCCGGGAAAGATGCTAACGGCTTGGTCTGTCATCAGGACAGACCCTGCGGCTCCCATCTGCCTCCCGGCGGTTTGGGGATGCTCGGTCCATCCGCACGCTGGGGTGGGCACCTCCTTTTCCTCTCGCCACACGTGAGGAGCGAGGATGTAATTCTCACACAGGGACACCCTGAATCCAAATCCTGGGGTGCCAGGGCTTTTCTTTTTGGTTTTGTTTTTTAATAAAAACAGCCCATTGGAGATCCATTTAGCTTTTGAATACCTTTCAGATAAGGATATCTGCTGCAGCAGCAATTCTCTCCCTACCTTAATTAATTCCTAAACATATCACCAGCTGGAAGTGCATGTTTTATGAATCTGGTTGACCTCCTGGTGCTGAAATGATGACACAGATGTTGTGCCTTCTTCCCCCCCCCATTCCTCATTTTCCCCCTTTCCCCCCCCCCCCAAATGAGCTGGCAGACGGGAACTCCAATGCTGCCATCAGCAAGACACACTGCAAGGAGCCAGAGTAAGGCTCAAGCAACATTTTACATCCACTGGAGCACCCGGCTCCACCAGAGCAGTCAGCCATCCCGCAGGACACAAGCCACCATACAAGCTGCAATCACACAGTTGGGAGGGAAGTAAATCCATTGGGAGGTTTTGCACCAAGGAGGACAAAATACCACTGGGTAGGAAAAGGAGGCACCACTCAAATGATGGCCAAGCAGAGAGGAACGCCAGAGCTGAAGAAGCCCACATGTGGATGTGTCCGAAGCCCACGGGACCTGGAGCGATCCCTCAGACAGCTGTTTGCTGGGGACAATGGGACTCACCCCAGCTCTGCAAAGGGTTTCAGCCTCCTCTCCCCTCCCGTGCATGCCAGGATAAGCCCAATTGCACTGGTATGACATTATATCTATCTATGGGAAGGAGAATAATCCCTGCCGGCACATGCAGATAGAAAGGCAATTGGGCTCACGCAGTTTGGAGAAGACCTCGCCATCCCGTCCAACACGCTGGATGGATGCTGTGTTCAGGGCAGCCGAGGCACCGAAGGGCTCATCCCACCGCGTACGGCTGCCACCGCACCCCAACAACTGTGCAGGACCGGCACGATGCCACCCACACACGATGCTTTGTGCGCCCAAGCTGAAAGCCGAGAGCCTAATGAGACACAGGCTCCACGAGGAAACGCGGGCAGTGGAGCAGGGAGGGAGAGTTGTGATGTGGGTCACAGAGCACAGCAAAAAAGAAGAAAAAAAAGGGGGGGGGGGTGTGTGTGTGCAAGAGTATGTGTTTGTCACAGCCCTTGCTGGGTGACAGCAGCTTCAGAAAGGAGAAGCAGCAGCTCCTAAAACCTCGCGTGCTCTTGGATATTCCTGCAGTGCTTAAGAAACTAGAGAGCTGCCGCAGCCCGAGGCAGCCACGAGAAACCGTGCTCACTGGGACCCACCTGCGCGGTGCATCGGGCCCCCAGGACCCCTCCCCAGCTCCACTTTGGAGCAGGATGCTAAATCAGAGTGAAGCATTTAAGAGCACGCTTTATACCCAGCTCACAGGCTGACGGAGCACAGCACCAATAGCTGATCATTAGGGAAACATCAGGATGCATAAGAACAAGAAGAAAAAAGGAAACTCATATAAATAAGAGCTAAAAAAATCCACTGGGAGACCTAGAAACCAGCAGCTAACTTGTCTACTGCCAGTAACAGCCAGCAGAAAGTAGGCATTAAAAATAAAAAATAGTAATATAAAAAAAGCAGCCTGATGAGGTCTGGTCACCTTTTATTCCAGACACCGAAACGCTCCCTTGCAAGGCGATGGTACAAGATGAAACAAGGCTTTTTGCTTGTTACCGTTCTCAAAAAGAGCCCACCTTATTTCGGCTGGAGATGGAGCAGAGGCAGCGCATAGCTCGTTCACATACCCACACACCAGGCAGGCATGGTCCCAGCTCTGATCTCCCACAGCCAGGGCTTTTACCGGCGTCACTCACACAGGCTTATGGGAGAACCCATCCCTTCGCCAGCAGGACGGGATGCGGCTTTGCATCCTCTTCCCAAACCCTCATCCCAGGCACCCGCAGGGCCAGGAGGAGCCGCTGGGTGCAATGGCCCTGCCGAAGGTCTGCAAGGCAGGTCAATGCACAGATAAAACATGCCTGTCCTACCCACAGCCACCCCTCCACCTCCCCAGAGCCCAGCAAATAAGCCCCCATCTACGGCAAACGCTGCTGGACACATCCCCAGGTCTGAATTTACCATGATGCAGAGCAATAATTAAACAGGGACGCAAGATGGTGAGGAACAACAACAACAACAAAATATCTCTTACATTTTGTTAAATTCAGCAATTTACAAGGCTGGAATAATTAGTGGTTTAAAATGTTTTGACACAAGCAGCCCCAATAATCATGATAAATCATATCAGGCATATGCCCAGATCCTTGAAGTGACAGATGACAAACAGAGCAGTGACAAGACGCTCCATCACGCAGGGAATCATTGAGTTAATGGAAGAATTATTGCTTCTGAAATCCACTCCAGTCCTATTGTGGGGAACATTCCAATTTATCAAAGCCAAATGAACATTAATTGCTGCAGCCTGGTAAGTTTTCGAGCTGCTGTGACCTTCATTGAATTTTAATCCAAAACAGATAAGATTTACTTCCACACAAGAGGAAACAACACAATTAAACCCAAATGACAGCTAAGATTATGGGGAAAAAACACAACAGGCGTAATGACAAAAATATTGATTCCTTTCTACTTGACACTGCACAAAAAAAAAGGTAAATAAATAAAATCTAACATTTGCATATTTGTTTTTTCCCCTTTCTCCCTTCTTTTCATTTGGGAGACAAATTTCAGATGCTCAAGCCAAGAGGAAAGGGGTGGCAGACAGTAATGGAGACTGAATTCCCTTTAACTGCAGTAATTAATGTTATGTCTCATTGGGGAGAGACTAAGAAAAAACAGTGAGGAAAGGGGGAGGGGAGAATCAAGTATTATTTTGCTGTCAAAGATGCCCTTGAGCTTGGGTAGGGAGGTGTGAAGAGGGTCATGGTCACCCAGTGCTTTTGCGGGAGCAGATGGTGGTCCCATGGCCACAGGGTCATGGACACTGGTGGCCCCTTTCCCGCTGCACTGAAAGCAAACCCACACCAAACCAGAAAGCTCTGCACCGACAGCCAAAATCACTGGAAAGAGTAAACCCAGGATTTACACACACACACCCCTGGAGCCCCCACGCAGCACAGAAGGGATCTTGGCTTTAGAGGCAGAGTAGGAGCCACCAGCCAAGTCATAAACTTCTACACAAATCCAGAGCAACATTCCCATCAGAGGGAGCTCAGCTTGGAGATGTCTTGCTGTCCAATAAAGCTTTGCCAGAGTACTCCGTAAGTGCGGGATTAGCGAGATCCCCCAGGCAAACCTTCCCCGGCTTTCTATAACTCAGCCGGAGGACGAGAAGACAGGTAAAAGTAAGTGTTACAGCCACTTAAAGGAGATGGAAGGAAGCACTTTCCCATGTCTCCTCCTGTCCCCCGTAGCGAGATGCTGGGCTGATGATGAACGGGGCCCGCAGACCCTGAATGCCAAGGCAGCGCTGGGGTGGGCTGAAACTCCTCCTGCATCGCGGCAATGGAACTTTAGTCTATAGAGAGCATGCAGGAGACATCGGGCTTTATATGGTAGGAAGCAGAAGAAAAAGTATTTGAGAAGCTGGAAAGGAGGAGACGGGGACGTCCAGCTGCGTCTCGAGGCAGGAGAAGGGATACGGAGATGGCGGGCACAGGGGAGGACAGGAGGGGGTAGCACACAGCCCCCCACGCTGGGATCCGGCGGCTGCCGAGCACGGCACAGCCGGGGAAACACACTGCCGGGGAGGCAGGAGGGCTCGAGTGATGGGAGGACTCTGGGATGAGATTTAGCTGGGGTCGGGGAGGAAGGTAAAGGTGTGGGAAAGAAGCTTGAGCAGAGCTCGGGGACTCAGAGGAAATATTTCACCCAAGAAACAAATACTTTTGCCCCATTTTACTTCAGCTACAGAACTCCACGTGGTCTTGAGGGGGAAAAACCCAACAGAACACACATTTATCTTCTGCTAGGAACTCAAAAGTTGGCTCTGGTTCACTCAAGAAGTTAATGAATTTTCTAAAAAAACTGGGCAAAGTTTCAAGTCTGCACTGCAATCCTGACCCAGGGAAGAAACACGCAGGGCTTCTGCCTCCCCAGGGACACACCTGCAGCCCAGACTCCGTCCCGGACCCACATCCCTGCCTGGGACCTCGGCTCCCGTCGTGAGGACTATCAGGATTTATAAAGCAAGCAGCTTACTCTGTGCAGGAGGAACATTTGTTTCTCTCCTGTCTTGCCCTTGCTTTTGCAGAAGGGCAGGAAAGGCTCAGGGCAGGAGTTAACTCTCACAACAAAGCCACAGGTGCTCCCATGCTATCGGTTTCAGCGAGATGTGGCAAAGCATATCTTCACTGGCTGACCCTGGATTAGAGTGCAAAAACATTTCTTCTGTGATATGCATGGTGATGCCTTCAGCTCCAGCCCACAAGTGTCACTGCTCCTGCACTCCAAGGTACAGCAAATGAAGGCTCTGGGCAGGAATTTCTCAAAGAAACTCGTTTCTCTCTCCAAAGCTTCAATTCATTACAATCATCACGTTGTTTTTTAGAAAGATCAGCTTCAGCAAGGCCTGAGGACCAGGACTGAATCTCTCCCTGCCAAAGAAAATCCACATTTCAAGCAATCGCAGTAATCACCAGGCTCCAGAGCCAGTGTCTCCCTGCAGCCATGGGCCACTTCTCCACAGCTCCGGTTTGCCCACAAAAGCCAAGCAATCCCACACTCAAACCAGGGATTGAGCTTTTCACACCCCACACTTGGGGTCTGCTGCCTTTAGCCCTTGCTTGCTCGCTCTTATTTTTTCAGGCTCGTTTTCCAAGTATACCAGTTTTCTTTTTTCCCTCCAAAACTCCATCTCACTGACATTTTTAGCAGGATGTAAGAGACGTTCCCTATCCAACCCAGTAAGCTGCAGTCCCCGATTCCTCCCCCTTCTGCCATCCTGCTATCACACTACCTCTTATCTTGCCCAGCAGCCTTAATGCAAAGCCTCTCTCTGTGCTCATATGCACTTAGTGCCCAATCTAAAGCCCCACTGACAAGGGCCGAGACACTCAAAAAAACAGATTTAAGTTGTAAAAGCTAAATAGCCACTTGTTCAAATAGAAAAAATAAAGGCTTCGTGCAGCCTTCATCTCTGCTGCTCTTCCCAAAACAAAGAACAGAAGCCGTGAAGATGACACATGGATTCCAAGAGATGAACAGATTCACCTTTTGCAGAGGGTTGCTTCAATGGTATCCCCAATCCTGTAAAAGACTTTCTTTGGGCAAATAGATGACACGCATATACACAGGATCTACAAGTCTAACTTCTTTTTTTCTTTTATTGACAGGATAGTTTATCCCAATGGGACTTAAGGGACAATACATTTAAGTCCCATTTTACAGATGGGACTCTAAAGCACAGAGGAATGATGGACCAGATCCAAATACGTCAGCAACCACCTCATAAGATACTGAAATAAGCATTTTAAAAGGCAACAGAGCACATAAATGATCTGTTAATAAAAGGTCACATAAACACCTGAGATGGAGATATTCAAAGCATCTGGACCATCTTTTTACTTTTAGGTCAGGCTTGTCCTTTGCAAGAGAAAGATCATGCTACAGCCCATATTCACCTGATAGGCAAAATTTAGCTTCAGAAAGCTTCAGAAAAAATGACCAAGCCCAAAAATCTTGCCTTTGCACATGCCCAAACACAAGACCGAGGAGGAGAAATACTGCACTAACACACCTCGCCAGTTGCCAAAGGCAGGAAGAACCACAAGCTTCTTTGTCACCCTCCCAACAGCTTCTTCCCTATGGTCTGTTGCTTTACTTTATTTCATTTTCTTAAAAGACCAACCACTTTTTTTTTTCCTGGCCCATTCAAACACATCTCTCCCTCTCTTGAGGCCCAACCGAGAAGGGACACAAACATTTGCAAACCGGACTTGCCACCCTGCTCCTTATCACCACCATCCCACCACGATCTGGCTGCCAGCCGCCATCCCCTCCCAGAGGCTCCCCTGTCCCCTCCGATGCCATTAGCAGCTTTGACTCACCATGACCGAGATGTGAAGAATGTGCATCTGCTCCTCCACTATCTCCGAAGGCTCCTGGAGGCTGGGGGGGGTTGCCCGGGAGAGCTGCTCAGCGCTGCTCATGGAGACGTGGAAGTACAGGGTGCCGTTCTCCAGCCACTGCTGCTTCCAGTGCACCAGCGAAATGTCAGCCACGGTCCCCGACATCTCTGCAAGGACAAAATACACAACTGAGGATCAGTTTTCTCTGTGATGCTTAAAGGTGGTATTCTGAGCGGTCCTGGAAATCAGGACTTTAGAGTCTTACCCCTAGTACTGCTTCTGATCTGCAGGATGAGCTTGAGCATTGTTTTATGGCCTCTGTCTGCTCTTTCCCCCATATGTGAACAGTAACAGTTGTCTCCCTTAATAAAAAGCAAGGGGCTACAAACTGCCTTGCGATTTCTAGACTAGCTTTCTAGAAATCAATGTTGTTGTTGATGTGATGGCTGCACATTTTAGAAAGATCAGCTTCAGCAAGGCCTGAGGACCAGGACTGAATCTCTCCCTGCCAAAGAAAATCCACATTTCAAGCAATCGCAGTAATCACCAGGCTCCAGAGCCAGTGTCTCCCTGCAGCCATGGGCCACTTCTCCACAGCTCCGGTTTGCCCACAAAAGCCAAGCAATCCCACACTCAAACCAGGGATTGAGCTTTTCACACCCCACACTTGGGGTCTGCTGCCTTTAGCCCTTGCTCGCTCGCTCTTATTTTTTCAGGCTCGTTTTCCAAGTATACCAGTTTTACCTTTTTTCCCTCCAAAACTCCATCTCACTGACATTTTTAGCAGGATGTAAGAGACGTTCCCTATCCAACCCAGTAAGCTGCAGTCCCCGATTCCTCCCCCTTCTGCCATCCTGCTATCACACTACCTCTTATCTTGCCCAACAGCCTTAATGCAAAGCCTCTCTCTGTGCTCATATGCACTTAGTGCCCATCAAATGTGCAACAACAGTAAATAACATGCTGCACAAGGTGCCTTTAACCTCCTACAGCTCTTCCAGAAAAAAGGCTGGAAGACGCTCCTAGAGATCTGCAGCCAAGCCCAAGGGAGGTTTGCTGCCTGGCACAATGCGGAGGGAGGACACTTGGTGCCAAGCAAGCCAAAACGCAGACATCAGTACATGCTCTGCTGGCATTTACAACAGAAACCTTCTTCCAGGTTGCGAGGTAGCACTACAGTTGTATTTAACAAGAACATTCCCAGCACAGACTAATGAGCACCGGCAAGAAGAGATAACCACCGGGCTTGACAAATATCTATTAACCTTGGGGTTGCACGTCTGTCAGTCGTCTTCTGCAGCATTCCGTCAGTTTTGTATCCCACCCGATCCCAACTTACAGCGTAAGCACCCTGGGAGCCAGGATTACAGCATCCCAGCGCGCGCATCCACTGCGGCAGCTTCCCCTGACTTAGGGCACCACAGCCGACTGATTAGGGGCTTGGACAATCCAGGTACCTCGTAACCAAAAGCCAGCCCCAGAGCCGCAGCACAGCCAGAGCCAGCAGCTCCAAGCCTCAGCTGCAGCTCCTGCCTTGCCCAGGCAGCAGCAGACACAGGCAGGAGCACTGACAGCTCCACAGCTGCCCATCAAGTTTTAAACGGATCTCTGCAAAGAACTGATTTGGCAGTTTGGCAGCCGAATCAAAACCGAAAAAAAATACTAGCGCAAAATGAGCCAAAATATTTCTCCTTCCACCACCTCTTTTTTTATGTTTGTTTTTCCATTTGCAATATAAGCAATGGGAAGCAAGTCAGGTCCTCTTAGTCACTGGGCCCACGGCTTCGGCAATCACCTGCTTTGTGGGAGACCCAAATTCAATTCCCTCCTGTTTGGGAAGAGCGACCGGCTGTAACAGACCGTGACCTGCAGTCTGTGTCGTGTGTCCGCTCCAGAAAAGCCGACCGCACGAGTCTGGGTTCCCCTGGCACCAGGGTGGGAACAGAGACAAGGTCCTCCTCCCCACCTCGGCCGCAGAGGGTCAGTGGGGAGGACGGGGCTTGTTCCCAGGCAGGCAAAGTAGCCAGGGAACAGCGGTGGCATTTTGCACTTCATTTTCCTGAACCCAGCTGGCGAAAAGCACATCCAGTTCCAGCTCCTGGTGGGGACAAAGGAAGGAGCAAGCCCAGCTGAAGCCATCCTGAGGGGTACCCACACCTTTCAGGACAAGATGCTTCAAGACACTTGGGTGCTGGCTCATGAGCAGCCACGCAGGCTACGTGACCAGGCACTTCCACTTCTACAGACCCACATCTCAACCCAGCAAAAAACCCCTCTCAATCCTTCAGGTATAATTTTTCTTACCCCTGAAATCAATACATTTTCCAGCAGCAAGCTCCTGGTCCTGCAGGATGCCCCCTCACTGCATAGCCCAGCTGAGGGCAGGGACAAGGTTACCCCGTTACTGCCAACTCCCTGATTCAGCACCTCACTAATTACAGTACTGACATACCTGAGCCAGCTGCACTGTCACCTGAATCTAATTGGAGGGCTGTGCTCATTATCTCTGCCTCCCTAGCACAGCACTGGTCGTTATCCCCAATCTCTATGCACATCTGAGCACTCGAAGGAGAAAAACTAAACAGCTCCTGACCATGCACGGGATGCATCAAGAGCCCACGCTCACACTTTGGAGGGGATGCGTGAACTCCCTGTCATATCTCTGTCATTGCAATGAGATCACTCCTAATAATCCCTTCCCTCCTCTAATATAAATAGCCATTTGCTGGAGCAAATCAGTAGCAAGAGGTGTTGCTTGCAGTCTTTCCCCTGTAAATCAAGCCAGCCCTGCGGCTCACACTGCAGGACAGCAGCCTGCACAAGACCTGGGAATCTAATGAAATGAGTCTTGTGTCTCTCGCCTTCAAAGAGGCTAAAGCAGAAGGTTTCTTATAGTGGTAGAAGTAAGAACAAAACAAGACGAATATCAGGCCTGCTTAATCGCAGTCATCTTCCTAGCAATACTTCAAAGGTCTGTACTGAAAAGCATCTCCTCGTCTAATTAAAATTGCAAGAAATGCTACTTTTAGGAGCAAAAGCACTAACTTGGCTTTGGGATAGATATCACAAGCTCTTCCACAGAGGCAAACAGGCCACGGGACAGCACAGAAGCATCCACAGACAGGACTCTGGTTATGCAAAGCCATCTTAATTCTGTTCAGAAGGACAGTCACCCATAGGAAAGGATGATTTACAGTATTACACTCTCATCACACACACATCCCTGCGGCAAACCTTTCCAAAAGTGCTCAGGAAAGGAAATTATATCACACAGACCACAGCACAGACCTGATGTGGGTGCCACCATGACCCCACTGCTACAGTTCCCAAAGGCTACATTACATTAGGGAAGGAGGAAAAAAAACCTCCAAAGTCAATCTTTCTCCAAATTTTTTCCCTTGCGCACACATTTTTGCATGGGATGTTTAAAAGGATCACAGAGAACATTTCTGGGGAGTTCTGAGATATAGGCAATTTTTTGGATTTTAGCCTAGACTGAAGATAAGCCTGTTTCATTTTCAAAAGGTCTCTTCCAAAAGTAGAAACTTCAATTTAACATTCATTTCACAATTTTAAGCAAACCCAGCAGTGAGGCAATTTCTGACGAAAGCTGACTTGCCAAGCCTGGGTACCATTTACCATACATTTACAAATACCTATATGCTCTTCACCCCTGCAGCCTGTGTTGCAGGAAACCTGGCCATTACTACTCCCAGCATTGCCAGGACATCATGAGCCTTCAATCAGATTTGCTGCTCACAAAAAAAGAAAAGCCTTTTCAAGCTCTGTTAGCTGCTGAACCCTTCAATATCCAAACACAGGGAAGTTTCTTGGCCTCACATACTTGACATGAATATTATACTGCCTGTGTTTCACTGGACACGCATTTGTCACTCCACTATCTACACGGTAGTTACAGCAGCGATAGCCCGTCCATCAGAAAGGATGCAATAGTCTGCAGCAAGATTGCCTGTTATCAGGGCTTTCAAATGCTTTTGGAACAAATTAAGGGTGTTCCTGCACCAAACCAGAATGAGATACAGTTAAGGTTTTAAATGGGCAGCAGTGGAAAAGCACTTGTAGTCTATAGCTATTTAAAATCTCAGCATCTAGCAGATGGGGAGCTCTCAGATAGGGTTCAAACACAGCTTCGTGGGTAAAACCCCGAGTGAAACAGCCAAGCAGACCACAAAACATCTGCCATGCCTTCTTCCTACCTGCTCACTGCACCCAACAGCAGAGAAGCGATGACGAGGGTCCTCCTTCCTCACAGCAGCCAGCCAGACCCCTTCTCCCCATCCAAAGCCCACAGGCAACCCTGCTTCTCCAGAGCAGAGGGCCAAAAAACCCTATTCCCCCTGCAACAGGAGCAGAGATATCTCCTCTCCAGCCTCACCCGGCTGCCTGCCCCAACTCTTCCCACCTGTCCTTCATCTCCCATCACGCAGCTCAGCTAAGCCCAGGGGCAGCACTACCTCCCCCCGCAGCCCCTCACATCACCCACCCATGGTCTGAATTCATCAAAAGGGCTCACAGCGCGCCTTCTCCTTTCCTGCCCTTCCTCCAGCACTGGGTCTCATAAAACTACAATTTCCACATTTTTCCTTGGAAATCAAAAAAGAAATCCAAACAAAACCCTTCGTGGGGCTCGGACCCCAACCTGGGCTCATGCCCATCAGAAGGTCGCCCGCCCAAGACAAGGTGGGGGGAGGCAGGGGACAGCAGCGACCACAGCAAGAGCCCTTCCGACTGATTCTCTAATTCCATTTCTCCCTTCACTGTTGCTACAATTCTTACATATAAACATTTCATTGAAGTCTTCAACATGTATTACAATCAAACTTAAAAGCAAAAAGGCCTAAATGCATTTGGTTGGGAACCAAGACGATTCCCATAAAAGCAGATTATGCTGACATGATGAATATAAAATGAAACAGCAGATATTAAAGTTGGAGGATTGTTACTCCATGCCTTCGGGCTCCTGGCCGCCCTACCCATCTCCTCCCTCCTCTCCACCCCCTCCTGCTCTGTTTTACTGAAGGCAGAGAGCAGGCAGAGATAGCCTTTTCACCTCTGCCTTCTCCAAGGCAGGCTGCCAGGCTCGAAATATTCACTAGCTCCCCCAGCCCCCCCGACCTTATGCAATGCTTCAACATTCATCAGTTATTCCGGAGGTTGCAGCCCTGCCTTATCTGTCATGGAGTTTTACAAAGCCTGTTTTGTATTTAATTGGCTTGTTCTTGCTAATCTACCATGATTATTGTATTTTTATTTAATTCTTGAAGGTCATTATTAAAATAAGCCATTTTGCTTACGGCACTTCATCCCTGCACGGTTCCCCACCCCCGGATAACCAAACCCTCCTCGTGCTTCCCCTCCTCTCTGCTCTCCAGCGCTGCTCAGACCCTGGGACACCTTTACTACAAGGACCAAATCCTTGGTGTGACGGGTGAGAAGCCTGTGAGTAATTTCCAGTGCACGGATCCAGGCTCCTCCTGCCTTTTTCCTCACCACCTGCTTCATCCCAGCAGGACCTGCACCCTGCAGCCAGACTTTATCAGCTCACCTGCACAACTCATCATCTCAATCTGTTGGCAGAGGAGGAGCTGGAGATCTGTTTTGCGATTATATCTCCTTTTACGGCACGCTCAGAAACACGATCCCATCTTGCACAAAAAGTCAGCACTGACGACCGCGTCGTCCTCTTCTTGCCCGTGCATCACCCCTAATCCTGCAGCCCCATTTCTGCTGTTAGTCCAGGGGCTCTTCGGAGTTAATGTTCTCCAGAGGCGCCAACCTCCGGTGAAGTGTTAGTTTATAGATTCTTCGGTGCTAGCTACCACTTATGCTAATAAACCAAATTTATGCAGAAAGTCATAAACAGAGAGCTCTCCCCAGTGCCCTTGCCAGCACAGGATTGCTCCCTGCGGAATAGATTATCGCGCTCTGCGCAGACTAGCTCCAAAACGACTCTAGTAATGGGGCTTCCCCCATGCTCCCCAGGGGACTATTCTGCAGTCAAACAGGCCCTAACAGTTCTAAGGGTTTGGGTCTTTTGGTGGCAATGTGGTGGGCTTTTTTATCCCAATCATTAGCTCAGTTCATCTTATTTTTTTTTTCCCCTTCCCCTCTGCTCATTTTTTAACATGTTCCTTCCCTTCCACATCTACTCCTCTGCTCCCCCCGCGGTACTCCCTAGGGCAACACACAAACGCAGCTGCAGATCATAAAAAGTAATAGAGGAGCTCAGAAGTTTAAGAAGTGGGAAAAAAAGATGACAAGCTCACTCTGATCATCTCTTTTCAAAGCCCCTGTCTGTGAGGAACACAGGGCTGCACCTGCAGGGCGTTTCAGGGGTGGCTTTGGCGCTGTGCGTGTCTGCTGGGACATGGTGCGTGTCCGAGGATGGTGCTGGATGGAGGAAGGCTCCAGGGAGCCTTGGTCTTGGGGTGGTCCCTGGGACACCCCTCCAACACTGCAGGCAGGCTGGGGCACTCGCTCTTGCATCTCGTTTGCCCTGCCAGCAGCATCGCGCATCTGACGTCGGATGGGCAAAATGTCAGGCACCCCAGGGCAAGATGGGATTGGCAGTCAAGTGGGTTTCGCTATTTTTAGGCTTTGCTCAAACTTCCTGGAAGGAGAATAACAAGAAGCCAGGTTTGGGGCACGCTCCTGGGACTGGCCACCTCAAAGACCACACAGATGCGTAAGAGCTGAGCTGCCACTGAAGGGTACCTGACAATCAGAGCAACGCGACTGAAGGTGAAGGCAGATCCCAAGCTCAACGGGAGCCCAAAAAACGAGAAAGCCTCCTCAGTTTGGATGGAGAGCCTGCCTCTCCCCACGGCCAGGCTGGAGGGGCACGGGGGCGAGGGCAGCCGCAGAGCAACCTCAGGGCAGAGCATCCCCCCGAGCTGCCAGGGAGAACCAGCACTCTCCAGGGACGGCACAGTCGGTACCACCTCACCATCCACGCTCTGGAAGGTGGGTGACAGGCACAACACCAGCACAACCGCCTGCTCTGTCACCGCTGCGAGCAGACTACGTGCCTCCGTGCAGCCCCAGGACATCGGACCTTCAGACCCAGCTAGCACACAGCCCCGTCCCACGCTGCTGGTAAGGCACCACGAGTACAGAAAGACGAGTCGAGAAGGTGTTGTTCCCACCTTCACAGTGCCTTGGCCAAAAATCCTTCCCAGAGACTTTTCAGAAAATGCTGAGAAGGGCTTTGCACAGACTCTGCCCCATGCAGGGGTGACTCCCAGGCTGAGCTTGTCGATGCTTTTGGCAACAGCGAGGAGCCACCAAGCACCTCAGCCACTCTTCCCTCACCAACAGCAGCACCCCTGGTTTCTCAAAGAGCTGGAAGCCCACCATGTACATCTCAGCTTGGGGGCTTGAAGATTTACACCCATTTACCAGTAAAACTCTCCCTGCATGCTGCAATTTGGTGGGAGCAAGATTTGTGGGTATGTCTGCACCCAAAACGCAGCAGTATGTGGCACCCTTTAACTGGTGTTCTTCCCAAGCCCATTCACCTTTGCAGAAAAAGGGATTGTCATCCTGCACATGGCACAAAGCAGGACACACGCAGCCCACGGTGGCTGAGAGGGTTATAAGGGAATAAATGCATTGAGCTGGTAAATTCAGCCACCAGCACTTGAAATCAGACAGTGAGTCCCAACTCAAGAAGCGCTCGCTCTCCTCCCTGCCATCACACCTCACCATCCAGCTATTAAAGCCATGCCATTGTACCAGCTGTCCCAAGGGTGGCCCACAGCATCTGCCCAGCTTCAGCAGGCACCAAGGCCAACCCTTACGCTTCCCCTGCCTGACCCTGACTCAGCTCCAGCCCTTCTGGGGCAGCCCGTGCAACTTGCCATGAGCTGCTGTTAACACTCACGGGCCCAGTGACAGTACTGGATTTACTCCAGTTTATGTCAGGATCAGTGAGCTCAGCCAGGACATTCGGATTCTTCCCATCCTCCCACCAACCTTATTCATAAACAGGGGTGTTGTTTTGGTTTTTTTAAACAGCGTATTTTAGGTAGATGTAATTATTGTGAAATGCAGCAAGAGGTCAGCAGACTGCATCATCACACAGACGGTCCAGGAGATGAGACGCGGTGAGCCGGGAGGACAGAGTCAGCCCCTTCCACCGCTCAGCCCCTGGAAACATTTTGAGACAACCAGAGGGTCGGGCTGCTCCAATACAGCTCTCTCACTCCTGGCTCTGGAGCCTTCATCTCACATTCCCCACATCCCTTCGGCCTTTCTAATCACAGGCTTTAAGGTCCCTACATACGTCAGTGAGCAAATATTGATTTGCCTGCACTGCCTACAGATCATAATCTAACTCCACGCACCTTAAAGAAGCTCAGCGCACACTCCACGTTCTTACAGCTGCTTTGATTGCAATTCAGTCTCTAGTACATTACCCTTATTTATAATGCCAGGGCTTCAGCGTGGTGCCTCAGGCACTCTAAAATTATTACAGGGCCCTTTTGACTTTCAATTCCCTTCCATTCAATTCCATTTTTATTTGTCAGCAGAGACTCCCATTGACCATCGGTGGAAGCCAACCGTGTGCAGGCAGACGGCGCTACTGCATGTTAAGCCAATCCTATAGAAATTACTTGCACGCAGCTCAACACGACGGGTCATCTCGGTTTGAATGAGAAACGCCGGGTCTGGAAGAGCAGGTGGCAGAGTGCTCCTGGGTGCAGCTTCCTCGGAGAGATGAGACATCCAGGCTTGGAGCAGCACCGGGGGTGCTCAGCTGCAGCCCCTCGACAGTGCCATCCGTCCGGCTGATGCAGCCATCATTTAAAAAAACGGCAAAGGAAAGCGACTTTAAGAATCAGAGCCCTTCTTGCATATCCTGCAGAGATGAAGGGGCAGGCTTGCAAGAGGGATGGGTGTGAACACGGTGCCTTGATGCCCAGATTTTGTTTAGCAGCCCTCTCTTCTTCCCCAATCCCCACTCCTCAATTAAGGCACAGGAGTTTGCTTTGGAGGTGCTTTGGGGTTTTACTGAAAAGCTCAAGCTTTGCCACTTCTCTGGAGCCTCCTGGCTCACCCAGGAGAGACACAGGGTTCACTTTTGAAAGGGCACCTGAAGGTGCGAGGGCGAAGGAAGAGCTGAGTCTTTCCTCTTGCCGCAAGAGAAAGAGCTGCCAGTCCATGCAGATTGCTGCTGTAGAGATGCATGAGCAAAGCTGCAAAAGTCTTCTGCTCCCCACTTGCTCCAGATCCTCAAAACCAACAAGAGACAGAACTGATAAATGGGGGGAAAAAGTCTATCTGAAAGGCACAAACACCAGTTTTTGATGGTCCAGCTATTAATCCCTGTCAAAGAAATCAATGTCTTTGATGAGGAAGCTTTTCTGCAGGTAACGGGCACACAACACTGGCAGCCCTGGCCCATCACTGTTTTAAGGATGGATTAAATCAGACAGGTTTTTATGAAGACAGTAGGGATGCCCTGGCTCAGAAAATTCAGTGATGCGCAGGGGATCAGCAGATCTGCTGCATCAGAGCAGGCAACCCTGCTCAGCCCTGAGCCCTGCAGGGACCTGGTCTGCCCCATGCCGGGTGCCAGCCCGCACCCGCTGCCGCACAGGGCATCCCTCCATCACTGCCCCAGCCCTGCACATAACTCCTGCATGTCTGAAAACCCCTGCTTGGCTCCTGCAGGACCACTAAAACCATTAGAGGATCTATTTCCACTGCACATCCAGGCGAACCGCCTTTGAAAGCCTTCGCTAGGCACTTGGGCAAGAAAAAAAACCCCTATTTAATCCTCAAGCCCAGGCACAGCTCAGCTAAGCTGAAGTGCCAGTGCTTGGAGTGCCATCGCCCGCCGCTGCAGATCGCTGCCTGCACGGTGGCACCAGAGCCTCACTTGGAGCCTGAACGGATCTGAAGTGTCTAATGACATAACCAGAGGCTACTGAACAAGAGCTGCTGCGTGCGATAACCACTTGCTTGATTTTTCAGAGCAGCTGAGGGAGCACGAGGGAGGCAGCTGGGCAGGCAAGGCACGGGCAAGGCACGGGCATCACCTGCAGTGGCAGCACGCAGTCCCCGAGTGGGCAGCATAAGCTGGCATGTGGCGATGGGGCCGGGTGGGTTCTGCTGGTATTTTAACCCAAGTCCAGCAGGAAAAGGGAAAAAGCGCTCAGTCAGCTCCAGCCTGCCTGCCGCCCTCCTGCTTTCTTCTCCTTGATGCAGGCATCAGCCAGTGAGGTTGGGGTGGGGATGCCTTTTTCCAGGACAGCCAGCAGCACCTCAAACACAGAAGCCGTGGCAGCGGAGCAGCCCCAGGAGTCATTATGGCACTAGATATGGCTTGTGCAAAGAGAAAACGTGTAATTTTTGGAAAACTACCCCTACGGCCTCTTCCCTGTGCAGGTGACAGCAGCGACTGCAACTTTTTCTTTGACTCTGAGTCTCTGCAGAAGTTGAGGACTGGGAGCGGAGCAGGGCAGAGGGCAGCCCGGCACAGCGGGGTGGGCACCGAGGGGCAGAGGAGGACTGTCACACGGGCGAAGGGACCACGCTTCTCTTCCCTGCAAGCTGCAGCAGGAGCAGAAGGGCAACGTGACCTATTCAGGTGATTTGAAGAGCATTGCAAAGCCAGGCAGACTTCACAACAAAGCAGAGTGCTACACTCGTTTTACAGCATCCGCTGTTCTGCACAGCATACACCGGGGAGCGAGTGTACGGTGCCAGCCTCGAGGGGTGAGCATCGCTCAGAGCTTGATTAAAACTAGCAAAGTGCTTTATAACCTCTATGCATTTTTAAATGTCTCTCTTTGGGAAACATACCTCTTAAAATGATACAGTAGTTTGATAGCTCAGGGCACTGCTCAAACTGTGAAGCAAAGTAATTTTTCTAGCATGGTTCCTCCTTGGACCTCCCCTCCCAATAAGCTCTTGAGCACCAGGGGGTCCCAGCAGAAACTCCCCATGTGCCAGGGTGGGATGGGCAGAGGAGGAGAAGAAAGCAGAGAAGGAGAGAGGAGGTCCTGCTGCTTTCTAGGGAGACAAACACTAGGATGGTTCCACCTCCTGAGAGATGGACGTCCTTTTTCAAGGAGAAGGAGCCAGCGGTGCAAAGGAGAGGAGCTAACTGCTGGTGGGGCATTCTCGGGAAAAAAACAGGTAGTGGATAACTTGGGCTCTTCAGCCTATGTTTCACCTGGAGCACCAGGTGTGTGCATCAAAAGCTAAGTAACTTGAAAATTCTGGGCATACCCTTACCCAAAATGGCAAAAATAACAGTTACCAGGAATGAACATCCTGTGCATCATGATGGGGCTCCTACACCAACAGGGTCCCTTCCCTGGCTCTTAAGGCAGACAACCAGAGTGGTTTAAAAGGATTAAGGGTCTTACCTATTCTCTGGGAGAAGCTTTTGAGTGCTCGCTCCCTGGAAAGCCTCCAGTTCCCCAGAGCCTCCCAGGTACCCAAGGTACCACCCAAGTACCCAGGTTCTGTCTTGGCTACACAAAAACCCCAAATTCAGCTCTTACTTATACAAACAAGTTCTTGCAACCTCACAGAAAATTCACTTCTCTCTAAGACTATTACACCTTAACCCAGGAGCGACCCTGCACATTTATCTACCCCAGCACCCAGAGGGATGCCATCAGCCCAGGACACATGGACAGCCTCCCGTTGGCCAAGCACCACCTGGTTTCTGCAGGAAAGGAGAGAAGGACAGCAAGGGCTATGCGAGAGCAGCCTGCTGCTCCCGGAGGATGCCATCCCGAAGGATGCCAGACCCTCCCTGAGCAGGACAGACCACCCGGGCAGCCTCAGCCCTGGAAAAAAAGGGCTGCGGGGAGCAGCTGCAAGCCGTCAGGCTGCCAAAAGCAAAAGGGTTTACTGAGATGTAGCTGTGAAAAACCGCACCTCTCTCCGGACTGACTTGCACGGAAATGAACTGGACTCAAAGCAGCTGATCTAAGAGCACAGAGAAGTCGCTGGAGGGCTCAGAAAGTGGCATCATAAGATGAGGAGACATTAAAATCCAAAATAATAAAAGCAACCTAATTTATTAAAGCTTCTCAGAGCCTGTGGGCAAAATAATTTTTCCCCATTTAAAAGTGGGTAAGGCAAAAGAGAATCTAAGCAATTTGTCAGAGATTAGAAGCAACGAAGTGGCAGAGAGCAAAGCCCAAAGCAGCAACATCCTCACAAACGCAAGCAGGGTCCCTTTCTCCAGCAATGTAAGTGAAGACGCAGGTGTGCTAGCCATGTCTTGCAACAAGCGCTTTGCCTGCTAAAATAAGAGAGCAATCCTGGGTCGCTAGAAAACCCTGCCGCGCTGCCAGGGGTGGCCAGGCTGTTCCAACACCCCCATTACCGTGCGAGGGCTGCCAGCCTTGCGCGAGGGTCAGGGAAGGGGAACGCCTGCGATGGTGCCGGGGTGCGATGCGGTGTGGGTGCCAGCCCGAGCCTGGCACGGGGAGGTCTCCAGCCACTGCACTTGCCCAGAAGTTCCTCCAGCTCTGGTGCTAGCTGGAGCCCGCCAGTGCCACATCTTTCCAAATGGGCAGAGGAGGGCCAGCTTTGCTGTCACTGCGGCCCTAACCCGGCTTTGCAGAACCTTTGCCAACTCACCATCAACCCACATCAACCCATATGGTCCCACGCCTCCCCCAGCCAGGCTGCCTGGCGTTCCCCACCAGTGAAAATGCTTCATGAGGCTCTTCCCGCCCCCCATCCTTCCCTCCCATCGTTAGCAACAGCCCTACCACCCCATTCCAGCCCTTCACCCTTATTTTGCTCTTCCCATCGAGTTCAGATAGCTTCCCATCCCCTACCCTGTTAGGAAAGGCTAATCCATGTCCCCATTAACAGTGGAGCTGCTGCCCCCATCATTGCCACACCGTTAGATCCAAAAGCAGCATAGTTTCATGGTTGTACCCCCATTTGCTGTCCTAACAGAGTCTCGGGGTAAGCTGTACGGCAGCTGCCCAAAAAGGGCCACCTACGCTGAGAAAGAAGAGACATGGAGCATTTCCACCCTTGATCTGCATACACAAAGGTCATGGGAAAGAGGCAGAGGGGGATGAATCCTTGCAGCCTCATTAGAGGGAAAGAAACTGTTTCTGCAAATAATAATTGATTTCTAAATTTATCCCCTAATTAAATAGGTTCCCTGGATGAATCTGCATGCAAGCTGCAAGGTGATGATTTAGTGCCTGGCTTCCTACGGGAACGCATCAACACATGTTTGCAAATTGTCTCTCTCCCAGATTCAAAGGCAGGGTGATCATCTCTCCACGCCAGCACACCCGGAGCAGACGGGCCCCTCCTGCCACCTGGAGCTTTCAGCAAGCCAAGCCAAGCTTTCCTCCGCGCCAGGTTTATCAGAGCCGCACACAGGGGAGAAGGGCGTTTGTCACCTATCTTGTCACTGGTCCCCGTACTCCAACCCAGCAGGGACTCTCCCATGGACCAGAGCAGGGGACCCATCACGACCAGAGCATGCAACTCACACCCTGCCTAAGCAGGAGGCCAGCCGGATGATTTTTTGGCAGGCGGCAGCTGTAAAGCTACGGCAGAACTGGAAATGCACTGCCTAAACTCGGCACGTAGCAACGGCAAGAATGAGAAACATTATCTCCAAAACATGCTTTTGCTTCCTACATCAATTCCACGGCTGTTCCTGTCTAGTCGCTTTGACTTTTTCCTACAGACACCATCAGCTAATAAAACCTCAAGAGACGGATCCTGGGATAAAACCAGGCTACAAGCTCTGCAAAAATTAAACACATTTATCACTCTTCTGTGGAGAGCTCCTTTTGGAAACCAGAGAGCCCTGATACTCTCAGACAAGCATCAAAGGACTTTGGATGCGAGAACTCCATGTTAGCTTGAAAAGGCGATGGTGCCGAGCAGCCCTGCCGCGTTAAAGCCCACACTAATTAACTCCTGCTGCCCGACACCGTAAGCGTGGGGCCCATAGCCTGTCCATACACAGTGCTGGCTCCAAGCTCTCCCCTCCCAAGAAGAGAGGCACTTGCCTGCATCTACACACCGTCTGCTGCCTGTCAGCAGCAGCAACACCTTTCATCTCCTCCTCTTTCCTCCCCGCCGACTTTCCACCCCCCAAGATCACCTGTGCACTGGGCGTACAGGTCCACCTTCCTTCAGGGCTCCAGCCCTTTGGTGTTGAAGCTTTGGGATCTACAGACGTAGCTCATCCCTCCTGGTGCCCCACACGTTGGGGTTCCTGCTCCTGGCACATGGTGCTTGCAAGGATGAGATATAAGTGCACCCTGGAGATCCTTTACGGAGCCCACCTCTGCCACACTGGGCAGAGACTGAGGACACCTCTGTTCAACCCTTGGCTTTGCCACTCACCCCAGAGAAATTCATAAATTCAGGTATTTATGGATACGCTTGGCCCTGTTGGGACTTGTGGAAGGCAGAGACGCAGCCTGCATGTCCAACTTGCACCACACTGAAATCAAATGGAGAAGCTGCTCCCATGAAGATTAAAAAGGCTTTTCTGAGGTTTTGAACCTTATCCTGGTCTGTGGTGGAAAAAAAGAACCATTTGGAAGTTTCCCCGTGAGGGAAAAGGAAAAATAACCTCTCCATCTATCCCTTCCAGAAACAGTGAACGTAGGTTGCAACCAAAGGGTGAAAGACAAGCACCAGGCGTGGTCCAGCCAAGACCACGGCCATTTGCTGTCCCAGGGTGACTACAGCACACACAGACACCTACACAGCTGGTCACACGCTCTTCTTTGAAGAAATGCCAAAAGATGGGATTTTCTCCCTCCCCTTCCCCCCAAAAGCATTCAAAACTGGAGCATCTCCATGGTATTTTGCATTTCTCAACACTTCTGGATGAAAACTATCTCGTTAAGTGAGTTCTCAATCAAAAAATCACTACCACAGACGTAGCTCGGGCCCTAACCTACTTCTGCACTCAAAAATAAAAAATCCATTAGGTGGCTAAATACTTTAGGAACTGTGTCCCTTCATCTCCCCGCTTTGGTTCTCCGTCTGTAGCAGAGCATCCTCCTTTATAAATTGCCTCTGAGAGCCTCAGATCTCTTCTAAAAGAAAACAGTATTATTCACAGGACAGGAAAGAGATGCAAGAAAGCTAATTAGTCCTCGTACAGAGGAGTTTGCAATATACAGCATTTAAATGAAGCCTGATTTTCAGATCGCAGTGCTAAAATCTTCACATTGCGTTACTGGCTTTCTCTTCCAGAGGTGCCTTCTTTGCTCACCTTGAGCATTTTTAAAGGCAAAGAAAATTCCTTTAGGTACCAAAGCAAATTCATAACCTAGCTCTCCACCACTTACCAACTTGAGCGCATTAAAACTCTGTTAAAAGCAGAGCAAGATGAGTCCTTGAGGCCCTGTTCCCCAAGGATGCGTGCACATAAAGCAAGGAAAATGTGTGGTTATTAGAGTTTAGCTTTATTGTTTTCATAAAACACACTGAAGATTGTGTTTATGATTCTGGAGAAAATAAAACCCTCTCTCCAATTGTTAAAATAATGAACACAAGATACTCCAGTGACTTCTAAACAATCAAACACTTTGGACTTGCACAGCACCCTCTATTCAGATTTCAGAAAA
This sequence comes from Haliaeetus leucocephalus, assembly GCF_000737465.1. Taxonomy (NCBI): domain Eukaryota; kingdom Metazoa; phylum Chordata; class Aves; order Accipitriformes; family Accipitridae; genus Haliaeetus; species Haliaeetus leucocephalus. The sequence continues at coordinate 7,891,565 of NW_010972742.1, read as the reverse complement.
GACTGTACAAGAATGAAAATAAGCCTGATCAGTGGAGGATAAATCCAGCATCTCATCTTATAGCCAAAGGAAGCAGAATAGTTTATACAGTCATTGCATGAGACTAAGTTACATGGACAGAAAGGGAACTGTTCAAAACTCATTGTAAAATTGCTTAAGAGCCAGTTTTTCTGGTTTTCAGTAACATCCCAGTTTCTGAATGATCAAATCCTATTTGAAAGCCAGACTTGAGCATCCGAATCATTTAAACACACTCAAAACAAAACAAAAAAGTAAAATCTTAGCCGGCACTTTCTCTCTGGCCCCTGCACAGGTCGCTCGCAAAACCTTCTCCAATGCAACATTCGTGCCTTCAGAAGGTTTTTCCCTGCCCCGCATCCCTACCACTCAAAGTCTGCTGCATCTGGCTGCGAGGAGACATTTCTATCCATCACTGCATCCAGTCAGACACACAGCATTGCCCAAGGAACCCAAGACCCTCCACCACTCTGCTCCTCTACCTCCAGCCTGGAAGAAGGACAAACCAAAGGGGTTTTTTTTCCCCTCCTTTAAATATTACAAAGGCTGTGTGAGGTTATGAATTATTGAATGTAGCTGTCTCTTCAGTTTAGCATGATGATGATGGAAGGGAAACGTAGACCACAGAGGGGACGTGTCCCCAGCATGGGAGCAGGGCAGGGAGCCAAGGGGCACGACCAAGCGGGACCTTTCCCCAACTGCTTAGTGTCTTTGCCCATCCATCAGAGCCTGACGCCTGCCTGGCACCATTCGCATGGTAGGGATTGAATTCGTCTTGGAAGAAGCTGAGGGAAATACATCTTCCACAGCAACGCCCTGGGAAGGAAGGGAGGGACGTTCTTCAGACAGGTGACCGCCTCCATATCCCTGCACCCCTACTTGAAAACCTGGGCTGAACCAGGACCTGAGACACTCTTGGCCATGCCCGATGCTTAACCTGGATGGGCTGACCTGGCAGAAGCAGGTCTTCTTCGGTGCTCCAGCACGAGGGAACAGACCTGGAGTAGGGATAGAAAAAGTCAGCGATGACGGAGATACTAAGAAGGTGGTAGCAGAGTCTAGCCTTCAGATCGTTTTGCAGATGCTTTTTGGAAGGTATTACTGCCAGCTCTAAACCAACCTATTAGTATGAGCCTTTGGGGCTTGTAATAAAAACCAAGATGTTTTTTTCCCAGAGCCAGGTTAGACAGAAGATGTCTGAAAATTAAAGGAGCAGCCTAAAAAAAGATTTCAATTCCATCCCTCCTTTTATGTACATTTACTCGCAGGCTCCTCGGAGACAGAGGTCAGCTCCGGAGCAGCGGTGCCCCAGCTGCATTCATTCCCAGAACTGGCATAGCATGCAAAAGCACTCTCTGCTCCTTGGACCCACCTTGCTGATTAACGGCTTCGTTCCAAAAAACACAGAACACGACTGAATGTTAAGTTACCACGTAACTTAACTGATTTCAAAGAAACACCAAATTCGATACACACAGTCAGATCTTCAAGTTAAGGCAACGCTGAGTGTCCAAACTAACACCACGGTCTCTACAACCTGCCCCAGCAATACGTCCTAAAATTTATGAGAATGGAGTAGTTTCCCGGGCCCCACTTTTCCCTCTCCTGCACAGTTCTTCTGTGGGCCTCCTTTTGAAAAAAGACATAACCAAAACCAACACACTGCCCTAAAGAGATTTGAGTTTTGTGAACTAAAGCCCTTCTACTTGAAAAAAGCTGAGAATCAAGTTCTCCTGCAAGAGATTTGCCACCGTGGCTGCCCTTGATCATCCCATCACACACTATATTGCTACCTGTACTCAGGGTTAAGATCCTCATTTAAACACCAGAAATGAAAACCGGTGTCTTCCCAGAAAAGCACGCAGAAGCCCTGCTAGGTCCAGTCCTGCCCTTTGCCCCCACAAAATGCAACTTATCCGCTGCCTGCGATGACTGTCAGGTTGATCACCGCCTGGCTTGCGAATCCTGCCCACCCGCTCTTTTTTTTACTCTGGATGTTAATGGAAAGAAATCTCTGGATCCATCTGAAATGAATTATACTCTAGTAATTGCAGCTGCTATAGGGCAGTATTAGGTCAAACTGCCCTTTTTGTGCTGTGTCTCAAACACTAGAGATGATGAATGGGCTCATTTTCAGCAGAGCTGGATGCTCGCAGCTCCAGGTGAAGCCCAAGCAAACCGCAGATGCTCACCACTCCGATACCGCATCACCGGCACCTGCCAAGCGCTTCCTTTAATAAAACATCCAAACTCACACTATATAAACACAATTTTGGCTCGCACTGCTTGCTTCTTGTTGTCATAGTCCCGCAGGTCCTCAGCACGCAGCCTCCCCGTGCCATCCCCGAGGCTGTCCTCTCCAGGCTGCGTTTCATTGCCTAAGAAATCTACACCGCTCTCCCCCCAGAAGGACCTTTTCAGCCCAAACCAGAGACTCTCCCCTCCCATTCTAACTCTGTGTTAATTATTAAGATAGGGTGGGATTGAAGTGACTAATTACCACTGTAAAGTTACTCTCCTGAAGGCTGATAAGGGAAGTAATTAGGATGGACAGGCATGGATTACAGAGCTCTAAATCTCTCTCTCTCTCTCGTCAGGATAATGCTGCTGCCCAACCTCACAAACGACAAACGAGTCCGTAGGCAAACATGAAGCAGTTGTGGAGACCGAACCCCAGGCTGGACCATCACAGAGTACAGACCCTTCATGCTGCAGCACAAGGGCATCCCTTCTCCAGCAGCTCCGGACTGGGACCGGCCTCCAACACGCAACCCGAAGGCTCTCAACGCAGGTGCCCTGCCCTGGGCCAGGTGACGGTTCATACTTGCACCCACGTAACTCGCCTCCCGTGGGGGGTTAACCTTGGCTGGCTGCCATACGCCCACCGAGCCGCTCTCGCACTCCTTTGTTCCCGACTCTTCCACCTCCGCCGCCCCGAGCAGTGCAGGAGGGATGGGGGCTGCCACGTAACCCCAGTGCACCTTCACAGTCAAGGAGATGGTATGTTCCCTCAAGTCAACACACCCAACACCTTCCCCGCTCTGGACACCGTGCTTCTGGCCGCTTTGCCTTCATCTAGTCTCTTTTCACCTCCCCAGATATCAGCTAAGACAAGGAGCACACTCAAGCAGTAGATAGAAGATGACAGCTATTCCATTGGGCTGTCACGGGACACGCGTCCCCTTGACATGAGGGCAAGGGTGACATTTCACGGTGTCACAGCAGCGTGTGACTGCCCTGGGAACGTAGCTGCTCGAAGCAAAAGCCCAGGGCCTGGGCAATCCCAAGAGGATCAACCCCGTGCACATCTCCAGCCACCTTCCGTCCCGTGTCCGTCAGCTCCAGCCTGTTTGTCCATCTGGAAGAGGCCTCACAGGTGAGATACAGCAGTGGCAGCTCGGGGGACCTGGATGGAAGCACGACCTCCAGGAGGACCAGCCTACGCGACCTGGCGCGAGCCATTTTGCGCTTCACAGCTGGCAGAGCACAGACGCCCGCCCGTACGCCACGTCCCTTCGCTCTGCCGGCTGCAGACCCCTGCAGTTCCCCGCGTTTGTGCAATACGCAGCAAAAGCGAGGGTCGAGCTCGGGCAGAGCTGCCAGCACCACCGAAATCAATCTTCACGTAGACAGCGAAGCGCACGAGAGCGAGCTAACTCGCCCAAGCTCCCCAGTAAGCGAGCGCAGACCGCTTGGCTCGTGCTCTCTTCCAGCTGCAGGAATACCAGCTCCCAGGGTCACATTCCTACCGCAGCCATGCACATCTCACACGCATTCCTCATGCGTACACACAGATTATTTTCCTATAACAATTTCAGGCACCCTGCGCTAGAGCATTTATAACTAATACATATTCTAATATTCCCGTTCACCTGAGACACTCAACACTTTCCTGGCTCATTTGTCAGATTTTTATTTTATTTATTATTTTTTTTTAAATACTTCTTCCCCTCAGGCCAGTCAAATCAGTCCAGTTAACTTTAATTTCCACGGACACGGAAAGTCATCTCAAGGTCATTTTTGGGTTATTTTCCAGTTTCAAGTCTGGAGGATTTTGCAGGATTTGCAATTGAGGCTTCTGATTATCTGCTACATATTGAAATGAAAAGGAACTGGCTGAGGAGAGACAGTGATGAAGCACCCCATTGACACCCAAGTAATTAAGGAGAAACAAACATGTTTGTTGGCTGAAACAAGGGGGAAAATGATGCAAACCACTTTATTCCAGCAAGGAAGAGAGGAGGGAGGAAAGAAAAAGCAGCAGCTAATGGGTTTCCATCAGAAGGGTATGCTTTGCTCAAGCCAAAACCTTCCCAGGGTGTTTGCATTTCAGTGGGAAGGTTATTGGGTGCCATGGGGAGGCTTTTGTCACTTCTGATCAGAAAGACAGTGGGAAAAAAAACCACTGAATTGCAAAACACCACCTTTGTGATGCATGAGATGATAGGCAGATCAACCCAGCTCCATTCTGAAGGTGAAAATAAATAATTTTATATATATATCTCTCTATCTCTATCTCTATCTCCTAAGGGCTCAGAAGCATTGAAGCCTGGAGGTTTGCCACAGGACAGCCCAATCTCCTCCTGGCCAGCCTTAGCATTAAGGGCCAGGAAATTATTCCCTTGGGAAACTGGTGACTCCCAGTGTTAGCCCAGCTCACAGCCAGGACCAGACGATGCTGGGGCCGCAGCAGGAAACAACTTTCCCAGTGAACTTCAGCACTTGGCTCCCAAAGCAAGGCTAGCACAGGCGCATCAATCTGCACTCCGAATGTGTTTATTAAATGTTTTTAATATCGCAGTGGCAGACAGAGAAATGCAATCAAGCCTGAGTCGCACATACTCCCAAGTCCACGGGGATCACGGGTACAAGCCTGTTTTTGTTTCTTTCCTAGGGAACGATCAAGATACAGGACTCGCAGCTCAAATCACACACACTCTCCAGGGGCAGGCAACAGTAATTAGTTTGTGTGCATTGGAGGCATTTTCGGTTTCAAGCCCTGCTCGGGGAACCTGGCAGGAATACTCAAGCTGCTGGGCAGCGAGTGCTCTGGAGAGACCTAGTCCTGATGGTGGGTGCTGAGTAGGTACAACGCTGGCCTCAAGCTCTCAAAAACTGGCCTTGTCCCACCAATTATTTGCTATCTAAAAAGCACTGTGCTCCAGGCTGGTTTTTTTTCTCATGGGCAAGCATCTTCCAGAGAGGAGCAGCTATGAGAAATAGCTTATTTTAGTCTCCTTAAAACAAAGCCAAGCCTATTATTCTGGGAGTGCTTCACCCCGCTCTCCCAGCCCCAGGAGATGATGTGTGTCCCCCAACAACACCAGGGCTCAGAGGAGGTTGGGGAACATCAGTGAGGGCAGTGCTGGACTACTGGATCCTTAACCTCAGTTTTAGCTCTACTCCAGGCTAGACTCAGACTGCCTCGGAGTGGTTTGACCACGGCGGTCCAGTGGTACAGAGCCTTCCTTCAACAGCAAGTCCTTTCCCCTGGTCCTGCAGGAAACCTTGGAAATCATGAGACACCCTCAGATGCAGCCGCCAGCGAGGACATGGGCAGTCCGCAGCGGTAACCTGCACACCTCCAGCTGCTCGGGTCAGGTCCTTGCAAGATGCTAATGCTGTAAAAGTACAGCTGAAGTCAGGACTATTTTCCTGCTGACTGTGAAATCGCGGGGGGGGTGAGGGGGGGAGAAATGTATTGCCATGTACATTTGTCCAGATACAGCACTACCAAAGGCAGATTAGACATCAGGGCACAGCCATGAGATTAAGTCATTTTTCTGTTTGCTGAAAGCATTAAGGAAAAAAACCTTAAAATGTTTTGCTGTGAACTTAATGTTTCATTTGACAATTAGTTCTGAAATAGCGAATGCTTGAAACAAAGCCAAAAAACCCTAAATTTTAGAAAAAGATCATTAAATCATTAAATCACCATTGGGCCAAATCTATTTAAAAAAAAAAAAAAGAAAAAAAAGAAAATGCTTGAGTTGGAAAAATCCCAGCTTTGCACTGGGATCAGCTTTGTCCCTGGGAATGACCCCAGGGCACCACAAAGGAAAGCAGGACAGAAACCCACCCGGACTCGGCTGGTGGAACGAATGGCACTGCCTTTGCCCTTCCCGGAGCACAACTCGCATCTTGCCAGCGCTCTCTGCCCACCGTGCTGCGTCTGTACGTCAGCATTGATTAGGTGGCATTTGCATGCCAAGATGTGGGCAAAGCAAGATGCTAATGGCCAGCACCGGCCACGCGCAGCAGCCCTGTCACAACTCCAGCATCCTGCCTGTTAAGTACTTTTATTTTCCGAGTCGATGCATCCAAGGACTTGGTTGTTTCACATTGGTACAAGGCTGCTATCACCTGCGGGTCAGGAGGGATTAGGTGCGTGCCCGTGCGCAGGGGTGAGGAGATGCAAAGGGCTCCCCACTGCTGAGCACAAGACCAGCCGCGGTGATTAGCAATCAAAATTACAACACAAAACAGCGCCTAGCAAATCCAGGGGAGAGACACAGCTGGTGGATAATATTAAGGGGAAAAACTAAAAAGTTAAGTTTATATCTGAATCCCCCTTCTATGTGTTGTTGAGCAGGGTTGACCGCTGCCACGCCGGCAACCTTCCGCTGGCGGGGGAGTCCCATCTCCCCTCCACCGCTCCCAGGCTGAAGGCAAGCTGGCCAGCCCCAGAGCCCGGCAGAGAGCCCTCACCGCCGCCAGCCAGCTCCTCGGCCGGGCCAAACACCCTGTTTTGAGCCAGAACGAGCCCCTTCTCTTCACACCAGTGACTGCAGGAGAAACCCTAAAGCTGCCGGCGGCTGTGTTCACCTCCCCGCACAGCCAGCCGGGAGCCAGGGAACCCTCCTCGGGCTTCACCTCGCTGCCTCCTGCTCCTTCTGAACTTGTCTTTCACTAACAGACCTCCAGGCACTCTCTCCTTTCTAAGGCAAAGCCACAAAATAGCCCCAAACTAAGAGATACCACTTCCACTCACAGCAGCCCCCGGGGTTGCGCCTCCCTCCCACCACCCTGGCTCAGAGCAAGGGCTGAGGGAACAGATGTACCAAGACACGAGGAGTTTTAAGAGGCTCCTTGTTTGCGTGGAGCTGTGCTGCTGCGGGGAAGAGGGAGCAGCGGGGAGATAAGTACTCGCTTCTGCACACGGTACAGAGAAGGATTAGATACTTACAAATATTTTATCCTAGCTAAAGTAATTGCACCACTTGTTCTTATGAGTCAGAGCTATTTATTTTCATGCTTCAGGGCATCAGTTGATCACACCAGCTGAGGTCAGGCAGAAATTCCCATTGCTCCTGTAAGCATCTTGCATATTGCAGGGAAGTGTATTAGCACTAGTTACTGCAGCCTGGCACTCCCCTCGTCCCAGCCCTCTTCGGTCCCCACCGGCTGCAGAGGACATGCCAGCAGGAACAACTTCTCCACCTCAATCCCCCCAGTATGACACAGGAAACAGTCACTGCTCTCACCGGTTTAACTTCTGCTAGCGGAGAAGCATATCCCATGCTCCTGCCCTAGGTGGAGGATGCTGAGGCTTTTGGTACCTTTCGGTCCCATCGCCACATCCAGCTGCGCTCCATCCTCCAGGCAGCAACCGGGCAGAGAGACCAGCGGGAAGAGCATCCAAATGCGAAGAGATAGTATTGGTCGTAAGGGAGGTGAAAATAAAAACAACTCCTTTTGACCCTGAGCACAAGATCCAAACCGGGGTCACCGAAGCTCATTTCAGCGGCCAGCGACTCCGCGGCCTCTGCTGGGAGCAGACACAGATAACTGCTCATTTCTGAGCACTTACGGATGCACAGCTCTAATTGTGTCACCACGGAGAACCCTTCCAAAAACCAACACTTGGTCAACATTAATAAATAAAAACCAGGCAGCATGTACACGAAGGGGCAGAGGAATGCAACAAAACAGCCACAAGTATTGGACCAGGAAAAAACCACCTTCCCATCCTCCCTCCCAGTGCTAACTATCCAGCTCCACTAACTCAAGAGCATTTAGTAAAGGTCTTGGAAAGAAACAGCCCTTGATCTCTGAGCACCGAGCATGAAATGAAGCAGCAGAGGCCAACGCTTGCCAAATAAAAGGTTCCCTTCGCACAAACAACAGGTCAGCTGCTCTTGGAGCGAAACGCACGCACGTTCCCACGGTCCCTCCGGCAGCAGGGACTGCAAGGTGCTTCACCGTACCCGACAGTGCCACACAAACCTGGTCAAAGAGTATCTCGTACCATGCATCCAGCTTGAAATACCTCCGGGAGCTGCACAGCACAGGATTGCTCCCAATCCCCTTCCTTTCACCCTGCCCATCCCCTAACTCATCCCCAACTGTCCTCCCAAACAGCATCATTTTGCCTCCTCACCCCCGCTCAGATGCTCACCAAAAGCCAGGTATCTTATGCTTCCTCATCTGTGCTTCACTGATCCCCATTAGTAATTACACTGCTGCGGCAGCAGCTCCGTAACTTTAATTATAAGACAATTTCTGTTCTAATCCCTGGTTTTGACTCAGTACTGCAGACCCCCCCTCCCTTCTCTCCCCATCCTCTCATTCGGTCATTTCAGAAGTGAAGTCATGCAGATAAGGAGGAGTTTGAACAATTAGGTATAATGATAATACCGACATCACTTTCATACAGATGTCTGAATACCGCTTCAAGGGCAGGACCGCAAAACCAGCCTGCTCTCTGAAGCTTTGCCATTTCTTAAGTCATCAGAAACGGCATCAGGGTCCTTTTTGGAAGCTTGCGCTTATTTACTTTTCAAACCAAAAAAATTTTATGTCCATCTTTTCCAAAGCTCTGGGAGACCCTCCCCTCACGGCTGGCATCTCGCCTTTAGCAGAGCCCACCGCAGGGATGTGCCAGCAAACTGCATGCAGGGCTGCAAATTCACCAATACCTCCGCACTCAGAGCAGCCCATCAGCACCCTCTGGGTGACATCCCCTGCAAGGCAGCTGGGCTACAGGGAGAGCATCAGGGAAGTAAAACCTTCCAACTCAGAAGTCAGAAACCCCAGGTTTCACACCCAGCTCTTCAGCTCAACTCACTCGACTTCACCTCTCATCCCCCCCCACCTGTCACTGGGAATAATATTTTTTTCCTGACACGCTTTGTTATTCAGAGATAGAAGATTCTGTAAATGCTGAATTATTATCATCAAATTATAATACTCAGAACATTGCCTCCCTTTGGGATTAATGCTGCAGGAGAAGAGAGCACAGCACAGGCACCCGGAGCTGAAATGTGCCACATTTAGTTCCCTTAGAGATAGCGGGGACGGCTGCTGCTTCAGTATTTTCCCTCTTTCTCAGCTGTCCTGGAAGAGTCTCTCTCTGACAGGTCTTCTGCTGGAGAGAACTGAACTATATTTGAAAGGTAATTTTGGAGCAAATAGGAACAGAAGTGTCAGGTTGTCTTGATGAGATTTTTTGGAATTTCCTTCCCGTTTCAGGGGAGGGGAGTGCGACAACTCAAGACACTTTGCATTTCATTGTTTTCAAAATGGGAGGGCTGCCGCCGCCGCCTCCGGCTTCCCTCCAGGCTCCTGGCTGGAGGACTCTGCAAAAGCCCCCAAAACGGAGCCAGCCAGCCCCACACATTTGGTTCTCTCTCATTTTCACTTTCAGAAATAAAAATAAAGCAGATTCCAGATGGAGCCCCTTACAGCACAGGACAAGGGGACACCCTATTGAGGTTCCTACAGGGGAAGCCATCATCTAGGCTCTTCCTGGCCCCACCACTGATGGCCAGCACTAACAGGCATCCAGCACTGCATCTCGGGACACACATCTACCCCCAAACACACACAAAAGCCTATCCACATCACTGGGACTTCTCAAAATTACAGCATGCAAGCAACAGAGCCAGCAATATCCAATTTGGTACCCGCAAGGCAGGGCTGGGCTCTCCCTGTGCACAGGGCTGCTGGTCTGGGGGGAGCATCTGCTGGGGACAGCCTGGAGAAGGACCAGTACCCATCTCCCCTTTCCTGCCCAGTTTAAGGCTTCATTTTGACACCTTCAAGCCCCTCAAATATCACCTTTTCAAGAAAGGAGGCAAAGACAGCCAAACCTCTGGAGATGGGCAAAGGCTAATAAATTGCTAAGGGTTGAGAAGAGAGCCAGGAGAATGAGATTCCCCAGGAAGCACAGCCAACAAGCGAAGGAAAGCAGCAGCTTGTGCCCAGCTTGGCCAAGCCCTGGTATCGCCACCAACACAGCTGCTCCAGCGCCTGCCTCTTTCCATAATTCAGGCCAACAGCCCCAGAAATCTTCCAAACAAGTGACGGGGAAAACACAAACGCCGCAGGCACGCAACAGCGCAGCAAGAAGCCATCAAGCTCATGAGCAGGGGGAGAGGAGAGGGAAGGCTCTTGCAAGCAACAGCCTGCAGCTCAGGCTGGGAGGTTTTACTCCTTTGCTACAAAATTTGCGATCAGCTTTTGCCTAAATGCTTTTTTTCCCCATGAAACTTGCCCTGTTCCCCCCTCCCACAAAGAGTTTCACGCAGCAAAACCCCAGCTAGTGTGGGCACTGGAAACGTTAGCCTCACCAGTCCTGCTGGGAAACTGGACTTCCCACCCCCGCAGAGCACCACGCCAGCACCTCTGCTCAGGCAGGACATCCCAGTTCATCCCACAGTCCCCCCCAGCAGCCTCCCCCAGGGGGGTCCAAGCACAGCACCCAGGGCAGGCTGCCCTCCTGCTTCTCCTCCAGCTCAGGGTGCAGCCTGGCTCCCTCCTCCCAACACGCTTCTGCTGTCACATCCACAGCTTCTCCCTGGGAATGATGACAGCAGATGATACAAGACCTTGAATTTAATTGCAGTGGGCGAAAAAATAAAAAATTATAAACAAAAAATGTTCAGAGTGATAAAGAACCCCTTTCATAAGCCACATTATTTGTGTGTCTTTTCTAGAGAATTTTAGAGTTTGCTTGGGGGTTGGTTTGCGTTTTGCAATTCAGGGCCACAGCCTGCACAGAAACAGGCGTACGGCTGGGCAGTCGGTCACCCATGGGCATCCTACCGGTACAGCACAGGAGGTGTTTGGCATCGCAACCAGCCGCTGTGTAACTGGGGCAAACATCTCACCTTCTCAGTTACCTGCTGGACTTTCGCTTCCCAATGCCACACACCCCCCCTCCTCCTGCTTACCCTGGATATAGTGAAGGAGCAGTTTCAAAGCCTCACGCACAAGACAGACCACTGGCGGATGCTTCACAGAGATGGAAGAATATTTAAAAATAAAAATCCCACACTCTTACAAGCTGTATGGTTCAACCTGCCATTGCACTTGCTGGTTTGCCTGTAGCAGAAAACCCAGTGAGGGTTTTCCCATGCTCTTTGGGGGCTGTTTCTTCTATGGACCTCGTGCTACCGGAGAAGAAGGGGCACCATCATGCAGTGGTCATCAGTAAACAGATTATCTGGGCATTGCAGGTAAGGGTCTTACCGGTGGAGGGGGAAGCAGAGAGGGTAAGAGGCACAAGGCCAGCCTCTCTGGAGGGCAAACAGTGATTAAATATTTATAGATTTTAATGCATTGATTTGTTAAGTCGGGAAACAGTCCTCTAAGAGTTTGAAGATGCCTTTCAAGGCAATTCTTAATCAGCAACCCAGGTGCAGCAAAGAGGAGCTCAACAAGAGGCAGAAAGCACTCCAGGGGAAGGTCTTGAATGCGGGGCTCTCCCCTCCTCGCCCTGGGGGGGGGGACCCCTACGGCCAGGACGGGATCCGGGAGGCTCAAAGAGCCCTGCAAGAGATTTATGTCCAAGGCTTTCTAATTAAGTTTCTCCTGTAAAGGATTTATTTTTGGACAGCATTTTTGCAGGAGAAAATTAAATTACACCGCTTAAGGAGAAACAAACTGCAACATTTCATGCTGGCCAGAAAAGAAAGACTCCACACCCCTTCCAAAATCCGCACAATCTGACCAAGGAAAGCTGCTGTCCGCACCACCCTCTGCATCGCCGTCCCTACAGCAGCTCCTTCCCTTGCTTTGGAAAAAACCCTCCACTTCAAAAGCATAAATAACCAGAAATGGGGGGGTGCCCAGCACGTGCTGACCCAGGTAAGGCAGCTGGTCATCGCCCCTGGAAGCACTGCCTGGTTTGGCACAAGGTCCCCCGTTACGGGAGGACACAGCTCTGCAGTGCTCCTCACATGCTTTAAGGTTGCACCTACTCCTTGCCTGAGCTGGGACAGATCTTCTGGGTGCCATCATTTGGCCTCTTGAAACACTTCAGTGCCACCAAAGCAAAGGCGTTTGAACTGACAGCGCTGCTGAGCAAGTGCTGCACACCTTAGTTGGGTTTACGCCAAAGCTGATGGCAAACCAGCCTCCTCCATCCCTCACTTACGAAGGTGCAGAGCTGGAAGCAGGACACCTGCCCAGCAGAACCCTAAACCTCCTGCAGCTCGGCCATGAAAAATAATACTTCAAAGTAAAACAGCAGTTTTAATTCTAATTCAGCCAACTGGAGGGTAAAAATTAAGTGTTCCTCCCTTCCCTGCCCGACTTTGTTCAGTGAAATTATATTTTCTGAAGGGAGAAATGTGAGAAAAGTTTTGGATGTTCCTCTCTGGCTGGGAAGCATCAAGCAGCCCCAGGGCTGCAAATACAACATCCCATAGTCCATTGAATCCATTAGCTTACTTATCAATATGAGATTACTTATTCCAGTTCACAGGATATTTGGTTATTTCTTAATGCTCCAACATTTGAAAGAGCCGAGATGCTCGTGCCTTGGCTCACCGGATTAGCTGCTCCTCATGGTCACTGCCAGCTTTTAAGACACAAGCAAATGCTTTCTCTGGCCTCAAAACCATGACAAATAAATCCCCATTTCATGACCATCCGCTGATGCCTGAGCCAACAAGGTCCTCTCCCATAGCCCCGTCCAGGGAGGAGAGGGGGCTGCAGTCTAACCTCCCCTGACGTCTCTGAGAGTATAAGCAAGCGCGCCTTGAGTTTGGGTTTCTGCTGCCAATTTTTAACAGGAAAGGGAGAAGGGGGACAGAAGAGGGAGGGAGCACACAAACAGAGGAATACAAGAAATCACACACATTTTGTTCCCGAATCCTCCAAACGTGACTCACTTTGCTCTATTGTGACAAACTGAAACGCCTCTGAGGAGTTCATTTCACGTCTCATCCATTCTCTGAATAATGGGAAAATCCCTCTTTGTTTCTCTAAGATATCAGCACGCACGACGCGCCACGTACACCCGGTTCCATTAGACATAATGGAACGAGATTGTCCCAGAAGTTGTTTTCAATTGCTTGAGTGCATCCTTCATTTAGGGAAACAAGAATATATGAGCTGTTCTACCCCAGCCGATGTGAGGACATAATCTTTAAGCTGAAGTCAGGGCCATTTGTTTTCCGGCTTTGGCGTGGGAAGAGGGTTGGTCCTTCCTCTGCCCAGCTCCAGGACTGGGTTAACCAAGAGGCTCGGCCATCCTCCTGGGGAAACCCAGGCTTCTGCCAGCACGAAGCCACGGGTGAAACTGGAGGTCAAGCTGTCCTATGGCGAAGGATCCCCTCTCCCTATGTTTCACACTTGGCTGCTCCTATTAGGCACCGAAGCCTTGAGATGCTACGCCACGTGCTGGGCAACGTCGAGCAAGGATGCTGCGGGATGCACCAGGGATGCCCGCGCTTCCCTGGCTGTTGACCTGGTTTCCCAGTACATCCCATTGTGCACATAATGCATTATGCAGCACATAATGGTGGCAGTTGTACAGTCAGAGGGCTCAGGAACACGCTGAGACCTCAATGTGTAACAAAAGAGCCTGCTTATCTGCCAAGGAAAGCAGATCCCCCAGGAATGCATGTTCTAGCTGGCTGCCTATAATTTACTTTGACTTCTTGGGACAAAAGAAAGTTTGAAAGCCTTGGAGACAAACCAGGCTGCCTTAAAGACACCGTCTGTGATAACGATGTTGTTAGCATTGCTAACATTACTTCTGTATTCAGAAGGAACCGATGGGGCTTAGTGGCGGGGGGAGAATGACGGATCACAGCAACCAGGTTTTCAGTTTTGTTTTTTTAATTGACTGCCACCTTGAGATAGTTCTTCTTCCTAACATGGGGGAAAAAAAAAATCACAACAAAGCAAACAGCATCTTGAGCCTATTGGCTCCCTTTCAGCAAAGCATTGCCTTGAAGCCTCCGTGACGCCGGTGCTTAAAGCAAAGCACATGCCTGAGCTGCATTGCTGAATCAGGACCAATGCTCCCAGAACAAATTCACACAGAAACTTGTCCTGCGCTTACAGGACATGACAGCGATCACCCCCGGCCATGCTGTACAGTGGGGACTTCAGGCCTTTCAAGTTTAACAAGTTTTAAGTTTCCCCTTGGAGAAAGCATGCGATGCGAGCACAAGCAGAACGACAAAACCTGCCCCCCACCCAAGGCACAGAACCACTTTCTTTCACACTAAAGATTTCTTTTCTTTTCAGATTTACCTCCCCAGCCCTACAGGGAAGGAAGACAACAACTCCTGATGGCAGCCAGACCAGCAAACATCACTGGCGGGCACTGGGGACTGTGGGGAGAGAAGCGAGGCTGAGCTCGGAGGGAAGCAGTCCCAGGGCTCTGCCTCGGCTGGCATCAGCTCCTTGCTGTTCCCGTGCCCAAAACCTTATCCCAGCCCTGTCCTAACCTCCAGATAGATGAGCCCAGGGCCACGTTAAATTATACTTTTTTGTCCCTAGAGTTGGCACCCAGCCCTCCCTCTATAGTTTCTCCTGGCTTGGTTTCAACAGCAATAGGTTTTATTATTATGCCTTGCTGCCCTAATTCTCTCCGCACTTAATTTTCCATTGACACGTTGACCCTCTGCTGCATTTGCTAGCTCTGGGCAGGCAGCAGGCAGCACTCAGTCACCTGCCCACATGAAATGTGAGTTGAGGGGCAGGAGAGGCATCCTCCTGGTCCTGCCGGCATCCGCATGGACACGGCTCCGCACGAGAGAGAAGGCTGGCAAGTTTCTGAAGGGAGCAGAAAGACACGGAGGGGGAGATGGTGAACAAAAGGAAAGCCAAGGAAAGCAAAAACGATGCAGCACAAAGAAAGTGAAGGGTCAGGAGAAGAGAAAGGAGAGAGCAGAAGCAGCAGAAATTTGGCTGATGGCGTAGGAAACGTGACGCCGACCCGTGGCGATACAATAGCCGCGTGGCACCAGGATGAGGCACCGGCAGCGCTGTCGTTGCCTCGCCCCGGAGGAACTCTCCCGGCTCCAGGTTTCACCAGTCCAGCCCTGCCTGGTTCCTGGTCACCTTGTCACAGCCCCACTGGGACACCCAGAAGAGCAGCAGGGGAAGAAGCAGATGGTTTGGCTCCCAGGACTGCGGAGGCTCATTTCTGCTTTCTCTTCTGCTTTCTACTCGGTCAGACAGGCTGGGCAGAGGGAGGTGGTTGCTCCCAGCTCATGCCTGGGGTTTCCCCAAAAACCAGTGGATTGCTCCTAGGAGAAGACCCACCTCGAAGCCAGCTTTACAGCTGAGTGTGACATCCATCTGCCTCAGGCTGCAATGCAGGTGGGACAGGAGCCTCACAGCACCCTCATTTTGCCTCCAACCCGGGACTTTCCACCCCTCCACTTGGGAGAGGGATGCAGATGCACAAGCACAGCATCCCTAACCCGCAGCCCCTGACCCGGCTGGTGCTGCCTGTCCCCAGAAACCACCTCACCCACTCCTGCTGGCTTTGCCACACCATCCCAACCCACTCCATCACAATTTTTATTTGCAGGGAGCATGCAAATACCTGCCAAGGAGCAGCCCTGCCAGGGGTGAAAGCGAGGGGATCAGTGCCAGCACAGCCCAGGGGGCTCCAGGGAGGAGGAGGACGGAGCTGGCTCGCAGCTGCCTACCGAACACAATGCGGAGATGGAGAATGGCCTGTGATTACAATTTGAAGGGCTTCTATGCACTGAAAGGGAACTGATTCAATTGTGCCGCAACTCCTGAGAAGCTGTCAGCAATCAAGGCGTTCTCCCCACTACAATCATCGGAGGCAGGGTGCAAGCGAGAGCAGGAAAAAAGTATAGCTTAGGTGATGGCAAGGTACAGCAGCACGGCTCATTCTGCAGCTGTGATTTCCTTCCCCATCAGCATCCGTCGCAGGAGGCAGGGAGCATCAGGGAGACCGTGGGGACAGAGGAGACGCTGGTTTGCAAAATGCTGCTCTGGCAAATGCTGGATGCTCCCGAGATCCACCAAGCCACAGACCTCCAAGATTGGAGGAGTAAGGGATGCTGCAGGGGATGAATTTGTGATGCACATTTCGTGACCACTCGCTCTCGTGAGCTCCCCTGCGTGCATCACATCCCCCCAGGCTGCAGCCATCCGCAGGCAATGTGAAGGCAGCCAGCCATCCCACACAGAGGCAACGCTTCCATCCCAGGCATCTTCTGCATCCCAACTCCTTCCCCTGGATGCACATAACTTGGGTAAAATTTAGCTCAGCCTCCCCTCCCTAGATGCATCCAACGGCGACGGCTCCCACAGCCGAGCCCAGCACCCATCCCTTCATTTTGAAATTAGAACGAATGAACACGGAGCTGCCGGCTTTCACTCCACCAATTCAAGATCCAAGCTGCTGAAAGCCACTTTTAATACCTCACCACAAACCTCAGACCGGGCCAAGAAAACTTTAACGCAGACAAGCGAGAAACAAAAACCCCTCCAGCTCCTGTCCTTCCCCTGCACCCCACTATTCATGGGGTGCATTCGAAGGGGAAGGTGACAAAGTAGATGCCAGTAGAGCTGGTGGGCACCAAAGACAACTGTAATGCCAACCCCTGCCCATGCCCAGCACCAGCAGCCTGCAGCCCCCAGGACCCCAGGAGAACCAGCAGCTTGGAGTTGCCCACTGGTGCTCATGCATAAAACTCCATTTGCAGAGCTGGAAAGCAACCCCGAGAAGATTTCAGGTTTTGGGGCTGCAAGAGACCGGAGTTCATTTTAAAAAGCCAGCACCATGCCAGAAACGCTTGCTTTGCCACAAGCTTTGCTCAGCCACTAATCCCAAAACCGAGCCACCGGCATGCACATTATTTCAGAATTTATCCCCTGCCCACGGACAAACTCTTCCCAGGCAAAAGTAACCCCATAAAAGCTTCAGCAGGAAGAATGGCACCAGGACACACGTGTTCACCTGCTCATTTGCAGACCTCCCTGTTGACCCAGCTGAAGATTTTTTCAAGCTTTGCAGAACTACTGCTAAAGCAAATACAGATCTTCAAAGCCTGCTTGAAATCAGCAAAATGCATTACATGCATGTTGGTAGGTAGAAGCTATCCCATTATCCAAGGAGATTATAATTACCTCATTTGCCTATTAAAAGGATACTGTGACAATATTTAAGTTAGAATGCTTTAGTTATTTGCTAAAAATTATGTGGTAGCAATCAAGTGAAAATTTAGGCTGTAATACAGCCATAGCAATATTACTAGTAATTTGTGTAACCAATAACAATTATTTTTAATGTATTAGCCAACATGTTTAAATATGTTTTTTATATACACATATTGATGGGCAGCATGGGCTCAGTTTCCCCCTCTCTGAAAACTGAGACCTTTGAAGCATCTTTCTTCGTTAGCACAGCACGAGATGTAACACTTCAGCAGGAGGCTATCTCCCAGATAGCCTGATCCACACCCTGCCAAATGGATGCAGAAGATAAAGTCTCCCATCAGCTAATGGCAACCTGTACGATCAAAGAATAATTCACTGAGCCCTACAGGAAAGGAGACTGGGGGTGAGAGGATGGGGAAAACACAATTTTCCCTTCTCTACAAGCCCATCTCGGGGTCAATAGCTCTTCTACCCTGAGATTACTGGGGAAAATGTCCTGGACTCTTTCTTACAAGGCTTCTGTAGCTCTGCTCCTAGGCTTTAACCTCTATTTTTAATAAACAGCCCACCCCATTGTGCAGGGTGCGAGGTTTCTTTTCTTCTAAACAATAAAAAAAGGAAATAGACCTATACATTTTTACTTGGCATTGCCCTCAGAAAATGGAAATCTGATTACTTATTCCTTGCAATCCCAAATCACCCCTACCAGGCTAGACACAGTGAATAAATCCTTGCTTCTAGAGATACCCTCTCCGTTATAAGTGCATGATGAGACCAGCACCCCATTGACCCGAGGACACCGCGAGCACAGGCTGCAACCCCTTTGGTCTGTGTCATTGCCTCCCAGCTGGCAAGCAATCCCAGGAGGGATTAGCACGAGAGCCCAGCGGGATGATGCATTTCCCCAGCTGAGAGCAGCCTTTGGGAGCACGGACACCAAAACTCAATTTCCTTCTCTGCTGTAGCATTTAACCTTGCAGAAAGGAGTGAGAGGATGGGAGGAGGGATGCAGGGGAGGACAGATGGTTCTATTCAAAGACATCCCTCCCGTGTCCTACCCTTCCTGAAAAGTCCGGGAAGAAGCTTGCTTTATTTGGAGGAAGCAGAAAAAAAGAGCAATATTACAGCCTGCTGTAGCCTTCCAGCAGTTGGAGTAGAGGAGAGCGCTGCCACGTGAGCAGCTCTTCCAGAAACCAGCTGTTCCCGAAGACGCAGGCAGGCAGGAGAGATCACAGCAATCACGCAGCACGACCCCCTGCCCAACAGCGGCCAGCTAATTTCATTTTGGGATTTGTGCTTCATTTTCAGGCTGAATTTATCTAATTGCAGCTTCCAGCTGCTGGATACAGTTATGCCCAAGCCTGCAAGGTGGGGGGCTTTGCTCTGAATGGCCTTATTTTGCCAAATAGAGAGAGCTGGTCAACCAATGTTATTTTTCCTCAAGCTTTCGCACCAGGGAAAGGCAACAGCCATGTGCCTCAAGAATGGGCTTCTTTTACTGTACAAGAAAGAAAATAATAATTCCCAGCACAGCACCGGGCTGTGCCCCAGTCTCCCTCCTCCCTGCGCACAGGAGGACTGACCTAAGACCACTATATGCAGGCAGCTGGCTCATCCACGGCTCTCCCTACCTTATGGGGGTCAGCATCTCCAGGAAAAAAATGCCACTTCAAGTCAAACAAGGCATGAACTATCAGAAAAGCTACATCAGAGGTGTACGGTGAGGTTTCTCAGAAGTTGTAGCTACTTAGCAAAACTTGTGCGTCCTGGCTGCCAAGCTAATTTCAGTCCTTCAGATCTGAAAAGGCTTCTTAGCTCAGGTACAGAGCTGTACCAAACACCAATACAATTCCCACAATATCAACCAAGCCCCAGATGCTTTTCCTAAAAGCTGTGCAAACAGTAAAACAGCTGCAGTATTATTTTTTATTATTATTATTTTATTTTTAAAAAGCAAACGACCATAGCTCAAGGACTGCAGAGCTAAATACTAAACCGCAGGAGAGCAGGAACTTCACTCAGAGCCTAATTAGGGGTCAGCCAATATAGCAGCCAGCAAAGTATAATCTGAACAGGTCGAGGCAACGCAACTTCCTTAAGTGATCGTGCAAAAGAGGCATGCTAAGCAACCTGGCAGTATTATCTGCAAAAGAAAGCCTCTAAAATAGATGAAGGTGATTTAGAGGGTCTAATTTCAGCGGATTTCCAGAGAGCTTATGATAAAAGTGCTTCATAAAAGATTAAGGAAAATAAATGGCTACCCAGTAAGGGGCATAGCCAGGCAGGGATTACAGCTGGCTAGGCAAAAGGAAACAAAGACAGTGCTTCCCAAATTGAAAAGAGGTTCATGGGGCCAACTGCGTTACAGAAACGCTGCAAGAAGCAGAGAGCAAGTCGCAGTTTGCAGAGGATCTTGGGGAGCTTCGGTTTGCTGTGGCTACGGGGGCCGAGCATCTCCAGCTGGATTCATTACGCACCGTGGGAGGCAGACGATGAAATCCTGTTTAGGCAAGTAAACAAACATGTTCTGCACACTGAACCACTCGCCAGAGGAAGGTGGATGTACTGAATAACCACACTGATCCTATATTTTAGTTGACTTCCCTCCGATGCTGCTGATAGAGGAGGCTCCAAAGGTGGATGACAAAGCCGCATCCCTGCGGCGGGATGCATCGAGAGTCCTGGCTGCCGCTGGACCGGGACAGAAGAGCGAGATGTGTCTCAGCTAGCAGGGAGATGGCAAAGGAGATCGAGAAGCCCGATCACGTCCCTGCTTCTGATAACAGATAAGCCGGCACAGTAGTACCCGCAGGGAGCAGGGCTGCCTTTCAGCAGCTCCAAATGCAGCGACTGCGCCGTCCCACAGCAGCTGAGATGATGACGGTAGGGCTGCCCACGTGCATGTGGGAAGGAAAAAGCTACTCGGGGAACACCTGAAATTTAATTAACAATCTGCAACACCTCTCCAAAGAAAGGCATGAGGGCACAGAAAGGCATAGACTTCACATCGTTTTCTGAATTCAGCAAAAGATGCGGTCACAGCCCGGCCAGTGCCAAGATCCTGCCCATCCAGACCCTTCATCTCCCTCTCCCATCTGGAGATCTGCCACGCCAGCCCTTCTCATCACCCCAAGATCTGCCACCGGCCAACCCTCCCCTCCCCATGCCAGGAAAGCCCAGGGCAGGTCTGAAATACAGCAATTCACAGCTTTTTAATGCCTCCCCGTCTACCTGCTGCCTCAGCAGAGAAATAGGGCTCACGCTGACTCCGAGTGCTGCTTTCCCCAGAAACTCCCCCATGAGCTGCCCACAAGGACACTGCATGTGCACACTCCTCCAAACTGAATAAGGGGACTCCAGCCACACACACACATATTTGCCTGCAAGCACTCAGCTGCAAAGTTTATGGAGAACATCTGCTGGCAGGGTCATGTGCGTGGCCCGTTTTGGAGGCAGCCCTGGAAGAGCCTCACAAATATTTGACATATAGAATATCTAAGGAACCTGAAGGTGCACAAGTTCATGAGACCTGATGAAATGCATCCGCGGGTCCTGAGGGAACTGGCGGATGAAGTGGCTAAGCTACTATCCATCATGTTTGAGAAGTTGTGGCAGGTCAGTGAAGTTCCCACTGACTGGAAAAGGGGAAACATAAACCCCATTTCTAAAAAGGGAAAAAAGGAAGACCTGGGGAACTACAGACCAATCAGTCTCACCTCTGTGCCCATCAACATCATGGAGCAAGTCCTCCTGGAAACTATGCTAAGACACATGGGAAATAAGGAGGTGACTGGTGACAGCCAACATGGCTTCACTAAGGGCAAACCATGCCTGACAGATTTGGTGGCCCTCTACAACAGGGTTACGGCGTTGGTGGATAAGGGAAGAGCAACTGACATCATCTACCTGGACTTGTGCAAAGCATTTGACGCT
>NW_010972742.1:7849960-7869364 GCF_000737465.1 Haliaeetus leucocephalus | reverse complement strand
GGAAGAGGTTGTCCAGAGAGGTTGTGGCTGCCCCATCCCTGGCAGTGTTCAAGGCCAGGTTGGATGGGGCTTGGAGCAACCTGGTCTAGTGGAAGGTGTCCCTGCCATGGCAGGGGGGTTGGAACTAGGTGATCTTAAAGTCCTTTCCAACCCAAACCATTCTATGATTCTATGGTGTATTTTTGGGAGGTGTTTGGAGGGGGCTGCCAGCTGATGCAAGCAAACTAAATTGAAGAGAAGCTGGTTCAGTGCTTTTCATTAACAGCTCTCCAAGGGAAGGGGGGAGAACTGTAATTCCCAAGTCTAAGGTTAAAAGAAAGAGAAAAAAAAAACACAACAGTTTTCTTCATGTGAAGCTAAAACAGAGTAAATCAATCAAACTCTGCTCCCCCATGACAGGGGAGGACACATCATTGAACAACGCTCATCTCTCCCTGTTGGTGATTTCTCATCTCACCCGTGCTAGGAAAGCCTTACCGAGCAGTGGCCCTGGGACCCTGGCAGGCGATGCAGCCTCCCTATCCCATCCCACAGGCTTCCAGGCATTGCAAAATACCCCGAGTGATGCACTTCTCTAACAACACCACAACAGACAAACCAGCCCTTGGGCAATTTAAGACCTTGCCATTTTTTTCAGGGACCCAGGAGGGTGCCACATTAGCAGCCTCTACGCACCTAATGAGAAGCTGTTCAGCTAAAACTTCTGGAGAAATCCAGAGACAGAAAGTGTCCAGCTTCCCAGGGATTTTTCAGTAGGGAGTACTAATGACATCAATCAGAAAGCCAGTTGAGCTTCATACACCCGCTATCTTATGCCACTTCTTCGTCAGCCTCTCTAGCAGCATCTAACAGTAGGAGCATGCTTCCAACAAATCCCAAGCAATGCACTTCATTCCTACATACAGAAAAACATCAGGGCTGAGATGCCTCATGCCTCAGCACAGCCATTCACCAAGGAGCGACCGTACACACGCTGACAGCCACCTGCACAACCCTCCTCCATGAGCCCTGCAGTCTGTACAGCACCAGGGACGTCTTGCTCAAACACCGTGAAGCCAGAAGCAATGGTGAAGACCAGGCTATTTGACGTTGAACTGGAGACTGAGCAGGTACAACTAGCAGTGCCACATCTCCATGTATAAAATGAGCGCCTCTAAAAGCACTTGCAAATAAATTCAAATAAATTCCCAGGTAACCACCTCAAATTGGACAAACTGGTGCAGAGATGAGGAAATTTCACCCCATGCACTACTGTCGATGCAGGTGCATCCCCAAGGCTCTGTGGCAGAGATGGTTCTAAAAAAAGCATAGAGGTTACATGGGACAAAAGTGTAGCATTTAGTCTGAGCGTGGACTTTAGAGCCTGCTTTATACCCCAGAAGCATCACTGAGTACCAGCATGGAGCCCTGTGGTGGGGACTGGAAAGAGACAGTCACTTACTGGATCTAACTGGAAGAGGGAGAAAAAGTCAATGCTCCACAGGGGCCCCATCAACAGGAGCATCCCAGCAGCAAGCAGGTCACGCCCTGACGGCTGACACCGGCACATCCCCAGCCCACGCTTCATCCTAACAAAGACACAAGTGACATTTGAAAGGGAACGCGCTTGACATCTCCCTGAATCCCCCTCTCAGCCAGAGCCAGCAAACCATGCATCGGTCAAATTTACGCCTCCATGCATGTCCAGCAACTACTCTCTGCAAACACTGCTAGGGAAAGCCCCGTCAAATGGGATTTCTCCCCACTGGGGGTTTTTTCCTCTGGTACAAATCTATTTGAAAAGAAGATAAAGCATCTGCAGTTCAACTGAGGTTTTATTCAGAGAAAGCTCTGGCTCAGAAATAATTGCTGTTTGCTATAATTGGTGAGATGCAGGAAGGGACTAGATACAAGTAGAGTCTGGTGCAATTTTGGGAGATTTGTTACGCTTAGCTCACTTCTATCAATTTCAGTGGCTCAGACGCTTATGACCTGTTGCTCAGCTTATTGTGAAAATGGCTTTTATTTACTGCACTTCCATTAAAAGATGAAATCCATGCATAGGGCTCACAGGGCAGAAAATCACAGTTTACGTCTCAGCTTATCTCCCTTCAGCGGCCTCAGCTCATTTTTGCCCTGGCTCGCTCCCAGCTGCTATAAAAAAGTATTTCTGAGCACCGTTTCGAGTAGCCAAGGCCCCTTCCAGCCCACAGGGCAGGAGGCGCATTCAGATTTTAAGGGAGTGCTCAGTGCTGCAGCCACCGCGTCAGCCTGGGTGGGGAGGACGGAGGCACGGGGAGGCCGGAGGCACGGGGAGGCTCTCGGCTCCCAGGGCACAGGACACCGCTGGTCCTTTTGCAGCAAACACAGACCCTGCTGTGCTTGCAACCACCCTCCAAGCCCCAGCCAGCGCTGCTCTGCTGCCAGGCTATCAGCTCCCACCACCTGCAACCAAAGGAGATGGACAAGCCAAGTGCATGCCCCACGCTGTGCTCCTGGAAGGCAGGTTCCTGCTCTCCTGGATCTCCAGAGCTTCCCCTGATGCAGCTCCAAGCCCCCCCCTCGCTGCAGCACAGGCATCACCGGTGCAGAAGCAGGCTCAGCACCTCCTTCTGCACCAGTTCCCTTCCAGTACTGCCCACAGACCCCTGAGCACTTCTCCCCAGAGCTCTGGCAGGTAACACACCCAGCCTGTGCATCAGCAAGAACAGAGCAAGCAGCGATGGGACGTAGGTGCCTCCTCCCCGTGCCAGCTCTTGCTTTGCATGGCAGACACCACCAGCCGTGCGAAATGATGTCAGGGAGCGAGGACGGGCGTGCAGGCAACCCCAAGCCGTCCTGTCCTCGTGAGAGGCCATTTGAACACCAGACACGCCATCTCCAAGGGTAACTGGAGATGGTCCCCAGCACCAGCGTGGAGTTGCTAAGGTTACCTCCTTGGCTGCCTAATTAGAGAAGCTGTCACTCTCTCGCAGAGATCAGGAGATGCGTGTGCACGTGGAGGAGAGGAGGTGAACTTTCAAACAGGCAGATCATTTTTAGCACACTAAAGCAGAGAGAAAACCCCAAGTCCTAACGGGACAGGCTGTTACAGCCATCGGACTTGAGAGCAGTGTCCTGCTCTCCCACTGCCCAGCTGCTTGCTGAGCTGTGGGGAGAGCTGTCGGCTAGAGAAATGCACGGGGCAGCAGCTACCCCAGCTCCGAGAAGCATCGGATCCTGGTCTGTCGAGTCTACTTACCACTCTCCTCCACCCACCCATTTCTTCCACTTCTGGCTTTGCATTTCTACCAGTCTCCTTCTGCCAGCCCTCTCCGCACCATCAGCCCGCAGGCAGGGTAGCCACAGGGTAAGTCTGTCCTCTCCCACAGGAATTTTACACCTCCACACAGGAATTTTACACCACCTCGGTAATGCAAACAGGGAGGCCCTCCAGGCTCTTGCAAACAGTGGGTAAGGAAGAGGTATAGGAAGGTGTGCTCACTCGGTCAAGGTCATTTCACGAGTAAATAGCAATGCCAAGAAGAGAATCCCAGAATGACTCAAAAGCCCTGTATTTTCCACCAGATGAATCTGCGTGCTCATGTATGCTTCCTTTAACTGCAGTATGGTAACGATCATGGAGAGAAGCTCTTCCCCTTAACCTCCAACCCAGCTACAAGATTGCTTTTACCTCCTGAAACCCGTATGTCAAATCCCATATACAAGGCCAGGAACCAAGCTGGGAGCATGGAACAAGACACAACAAGAAACACACCACCTCGAAGAGGCTCAGGAGAGCCTTTCCTTTTGGGAAACACCCAAGCATGCACACACGTCCCATGTACAGCTGCCCTTTTGTGCAGCCAGCTCTGAGCACCCTCCTGCCCACTTCCAAGAGTGGAGGACCCTCCTCTGTGATGTAGAGAAGGTAAGACCATCCCCATCCACAGTTAACACTCAGATTTGGGAGTGCTGGGCAGAGGGAGCCCAGGACTGTCCCATCCAGCACCATCCAGCAGCTGGCGCCCTTGGGAGAAACCACAAAAACCATCCAGTCTCTGCAGCCAGCTCTTCGAGGAATGGGAGCAGCATTATTCCTGGATGGCAACGCTGCTGGGGTGTGACTTTGCTGGTTCAGAAAAGTTTAAGAGCAGCAGGATTAAAAAGCAGATGCAGCCAAAAATGCAAAGAGATCCCTGGAGCTCAAGCACTTGCCAAGTTTCTCCCTAACGCTTCAAGACACCCACTCATCCTCCCCAAGGGCTTGTCAGACTCACATGGCAAAAAATACACGCTCCACACCCACCCGAGCCCAAAAGAAAAGACCCTTAAATAAATCTGGAATCCAGGGCTGGCAGGAAGACAAAGTTGGGGGCGGAAGAGGAATTTTTGGTGTCTATTTTCTAACGAAGGCACTGCCTGACAGCTCTTCTGCAGCAGACCAGGGCTCATGGCCCTGTAACTCGCACAGCCCCCTCAGACATTGTAATAGATTGCTTTTAATTACAGGACAGGTGCTCAGAGGCCCCTGGGTATCTGAGAGCGCGCAATGGAAACTAGTGCTTAATGGGAATTTAAAAAAGCCGTCAGCCCAAGCCAGTGCATTTAGGCAGTCACAGAAAAGAAAATCCCCCGAAAAGGTGGTCGGCGAGTGACCAACGATGCTGTTTGCCATCCCGGCCAAGAGAAGCTGCAGGCAGCTGGCAAAGGGGAGGTGTGCTTAGCACAGCCTCATTACACACCCCGGACACCTTCTTGTATGCTACGTCTTGACGGGGTGCAAGAGGCTGCTCTGTGCAGGAGGCAACGAACAAGCAGCTGGGCTGGGCCAAGGGACCACCGCTTAAACTGGCAAGATGCAACACTGGGATGGGGGAGCCAGTCACTGGAAGAGGCTGTGACCGAGCCCAAGCTGCTGCAAGTCCCCAGACCCACCAGGCCGTTCCCTCTCCTGCTAACGGTGTTTCGTGGCCAGTCTCTACGCCCCAGCCCAGCCTCACCGGTGCCCGTGGGCGAGCCGAAACGGCGTGAGCCAACGAGCCCCGGGGCACAGCCGAGGAGCAGGAGCGGCCCAGAGCTGGTGCTAGAGATGGCCAGCTCCAGCCTCCTCCTTCACTCCTCATTGAGAGGGTGCTGTTTGGCTAACCCATTGTGCAGATGCTTGCTAAACAGCTGTGAAAAATATGTTTTCACAGACCAACTCCAACTGCAGCAAGCGCTGCTGGGGTCAGAAGTGGCGAGGGCATCGTGAGGGCAGCAAGGATGGGACCAGCATGTGTCCATGCTTCATCTCCTCATCTCACACCCTTCTCCTGCTGCTCCCCTGATCCACCAGCTGCCTGGAGGAAAGCAACCACCCAACAGGGCAGGGGGCACACACCAGTCCCTCCACCGGGGCTGCACGGAGCTCATCCTGCCCAGTACGTACCAGTAACACTAACAGGAACCACTCACTTCACCACACTGGACGCAGGGTCACCTGTGTGACAGCCAAAGCCAGCAGCACCTTAAAGTGCCTTCACTGATCTTCGGGGATGGTCGCATTTGATTCTGGCCAGGGAAAAGTCTTGTTGAGAGCTGCCTTTTGTGCAAACTTCCTTTTTCTTTTCTTTTTTTTTTTTTTTAAATGTGTCAGTTTAAGGTTGTAAAAATACTTTCATCTTCAAAACAGTGTCACAACTCCCCTTCAGCATTTTCATAACAATGCTACAATTTTGGCTTCAAAACATCTTTCCAAACTTATTGTTCACACATACGCCGAACTTTAAAGCTCAGAACTGAGGGGCTGTGATGAAACTGGAACAAGCCGCTCTTTGAATAAAGACAAGTTTGCCTTTCATCTAGCGCTAATTAACAGAAGCATCCCTTCCTCTGCGCTGGTCCCTGGTCAGCACTCGGTGTGACCGTGACACCTCAGAGAAAAACCTCCCTCTTCCCTCGCCGCAGCCCGTCTGTGCGCGACACAACGCAGCATCCCCATCAACAGAGGGACTTCCCAGAGAGGCCAATGGGACAGAGATGCAGGACAGAGATGCAGGAGCCGCTCGGGAGCTGCTGTGGCACGCTTTCAGCTCGGTCAGGATGCACAGACGCTTCTCGCAGCTACGTGCAACCAAGCATCCCACGGGAACGCAGGAGCAAACCTCCACGGGATGTTCCAGGGACCTGTGCCCTGTTCCTCACCTTCTGCTGGCCACCGCAGCAGGGGCTGCTGGACAGGGTGGGTCTCGGTGCCCACCACGAGACCATTCTCCTGACCCAACCTTTCCCTCTAACTCAGTTCATGCCAGGAATAAGAATCTCCCTGGGCAGCTCCCTAACTGCTGCAAATATTTGCAGAGTTGGAAGAACAAGAGCATGGAGAAGACCAAGGAAACACTGCATGGCCAGTACCAGCCAAATTAAAGCTGCAGCTTGTTTCCCAGCCAGGTCCAGAGCACCTTTCCTCTCGCTCACGTCCCACTTGCCCTCCAGCTGCCACAGCTGAGGCGGGAAGCACCGTTACAAATAACAGCTTTTCTTGAATCTAAATTCTTCCCCCACCCAACAACAGCAAAAGGAGAAGAATATTAACACCTGCTGGTTTGCCCTTAGGTGCCTTCAGAGCAGTTTTGCAGAGAGTCGATCAGAACAAGAAGTGATTAAAAACCACAGCCCCACATCCACAGAAAACCCTTGCCTTTTGAGCCACAGCAAAAATGTCACCTTCCTTCCCAGCCCAAACCCCCTCTGCTAGCAGGGATGGGGACCTGCTGTCCCACACCAGCTCCCTGCAGAGAGAGGTTGTGGGACACAGGGCGATTTGGGACACCCTTCCTAGGGACGGGACCACAGAGCTGCTTCAGCTGTGGGCCAGGTACCCACAGACAAATTTGCACCATTCCTGCTGGAGAGAGGCTTTGGAGACTAAGGTCTACTAAAACGTTGGGTCTACGTGACTTGGGGCACACCCCAAACCGGCAAAGAAGCCTGCCGAGCAGCGAGGAACATGGTTTTGGGGAGGCAATGCACCTGGGAAATGCCCCAGGAGAAACACCAACAGGTTGCTCTGTAAAGGGAAGGCTCTCACGAGGCTCAAGTCTTCTTCAGCATCCCCTACAAACACCCTGTATCTCACCCCAGCACAGGCCCCGGGCTGCCATGCTGGCTCAGCTGGGAGGAGTGCCGCAAACAGGATTTTTTCCTCCTGTTTTGTGTTTAAGTGGCCCATTGCAACACGCTGTAAAACCCTTCATTGACAAGGAGGGAAAAGGTTTTACAACTGTCTTTAAAGCGAGCCCAGGCAGCAGAGAAAACCTCCCCCGGCATGCACAATTTGGGGCAGCACACGTGATTTCGGGCAGTCTACGTACTCCCAGGGAGCAGCAGCAGAGGCCAGCAGCATCCCCACACCTCCAGCTCACGGAGCTCGCATCCTGCCCAAATCCCAGCTCTCATCCCTGTTCCCACATGCCGCTGGGCCACAGCATGTTCAGAAACAGCTTGTCAGCTAAGCGGCAAAGGCGGCTGCTACAAAAGCAGAATAAAATTGAGTACAACGAGGAGCAGCGTGTCTGTCGTACAAACTGCTGCTCTGGCAAGACCCCCAAGCTGGCTACGAGCAGCCCCTACAGGCAGCATCCCCGACCTCCCTCCCAGCTGCCATGCCACCGGATAATGGATTTCCTCCTCCAACGCAGCAGAAGCCAGGAACACAGTAAGGACAACTGTGCTGCTTGTCTGGGGAGAGCAAAGAACAGAAGAGGAGGAAGCAGCAGCGCTGGGATGATAAGAAGTAAAGCAATGTAATGGAGTTTGTGTCTTCACGCAGCTCCAGTTTCTTGAATTGCGTTAAAAGGCAAGGCTGTTGCTGTTTAATTAAATACACTTCTAGCCCCTCTGATCGCACTCAGAAAAATTAAAGCAAGAAACGTATGGCTGTTGATCTAGTACAAGGCATGCAACTGCAACTACTACAGTAAGAACGACCACAAACCTCTATTGCCTTTTTGAAATACAGTCGATATCGAAGGCTCTTAAAGTCCAGGATCCACGAACTACACTGGCAACACCACGTCCCCTTCCTGGTGGCCTGAGGAACCATCTCAGTGGGGTCCAGGGAAGGAGGCAAAGCTAAAGGAGGTGCAGGTGGCAACGCCTGCACTCCTCGGGGATGAGCATGAGAAGGCTTGGAGCCTCCAGTGCAAGAGCAAATGGACGAAAAGGCTGGCGTGCTTTCGAGGTGTCTCCGCTCCACCCCAGGGGCGCCGACAGCAATTCCCATACTCAAACATGACAAAATAACCTCCCTCGCTGGTGTGTTTTCTCCTTAATCGAGGGCCTCAGGCTGGCGGGCACCTCAGCCCTGTCGATCCCACGCACCCTGGATCTCCTGTGCATCAGGATACGTTTAATGGGAATTTTAGGGCTGCTTTTGATTTTACAGTTTGTTTATAGCATACATTTGAGGAGCTATACAGGATGGGAAAATACATCCCATAAACAAACTGCTAAACAAAACAGGCTAAGTGTGTACCACTCCAAACACAAATAGACTTGAGCTAACCTCCGCTTTTCAAGCATATGCCTCTGATGACAGCTTCGTTTAGTGCCCCTTATCTCACTTTCAGTTTTGATTTTTAGGCTCTGCCACCATCGACAGCAGCTTCAGACGCCTCTCACCGCCCCCACAGCTCCAGGTAAGCCAAGTACGGATGAAAATAAACCCAACTGGAGCTGGAGATCACCAAGGGTGACCGAGGCAGAGGGCTGCATCGCCCTTCCCTGCTCCCACCCTGCGGGCGGTGGGAGGCAGCAGCAGCCCAGGTGTTGCCAAAGGCTGCAGGACGTGGACATGCCATCAGCTTGCTCAGGGACTGTCTCTGCGGGGACAGAAGGGGACATCGGGTGACAAAAAACTTGCACGTCAAGTATCTCAGGCAGACATTTACAGCCTCCCTCCCAAGAGCTGCCCCGGCAGCAGCCCCTGTACCCATCAGCTGAACTCTGCCACCCTGCTTATGCCCAGAAGCAATTTCTCAAGCACTCAAACTTTATTATCCCCTTTCTTGGGGCTGCATGGAGGGCACGTTCCCCTGCGAATGCTTTTTCTGCCAAGATCCAAAGCTGTCAAAGCTGCACGAAAGTAATTCCCACCCACTCCTACTGCCCCAGGAAGAATATTTCTTTGCTGGTTTTGCATAACAAACAGCTACATGGTTTTCCTTTTTCTCCTGAGAAACTCAGGCTTAGAGGAAAACACCCGGTGCAGCACTAGTCCGAGATCAGACTTCATAAAGTTCCCTCTGCGAGGGGGAGCGGGGGGGACGACATGCTACTGCGGAGATTAGACTGCAGCCTTTACTGATAGCATTCAGTCACCCTGGCAGGCTGCAGCACACCGAGTTTGTAAAGCTCCTTGGGAATCCTTCAAGATGAAAGGTACAGTATGATACGGATGTATTATATCCATGGGCTTTGTTACAGCACACATTTCCTAGCATGGTTTTATTGCTAGAACACAAAGTTCAGCCGAAGCCCAGGGGCTCTTCAGGTGACGAATGCACCCCTACAGCCCTCCCTCTGCTCTGCAGGGGATGAAAAATGCTGAAGCCCCTGATGTGAACAGGGTAGATGGAGCAGCCAGCACCCTTCCAGCAACAGCGGGCGAGGATCTGCCTGCACAGATAAGGCCAACATCATCGCTGCTGGCTGTGCCCCCAGACTGCAACACGTCTCACTCCCAAACATACCTGTTGGGTCCCCAAAATGCCACTGCTGTGATCGGCTCCTCTACAGCATCCCTCCCTCTTCAGCCAGACCTACTGCACAGCCTCCTGTCCCAAAGGCCATCCCTGGTAAGGGCCAGGAGGCCCCCGTGAGTTGAGCCTACCTTAATCAAGTGGTACCCAGTGCTGGCATCCCCTGGGAGACCCCGAGCTGCCCACCTCGAGCACCTCCTCCGGACAGAAGGTGATGGGAGACGTTTGCCACATTCAGCGGGTGGCCCTGGGGCTGGGGGATCCCGGGACACAGCGGAGCCTGAACCAAGAAAAACCCCAGGCAGACGGAGGTAAACCCCAGCACACAGCTTGCTTTGGCTCAGGCTCTCTCCTGCAAACTCCTGTCTGTTCCTGGGTGGGAGGGAAGGAAACGGTTTCTACTTTTTTTGGAAGCCAAATTGATGCTTGAAATGCTACAAATGAGTCTGTGGACACAGCTTGACCACGGGCTGCCCAGTTTGGATGGCATGGAAGAGAGGGAGGGGAACATGCATCCACCTTTTGGAACACCTTCCCAACACCTCGCTCCTCCTGGGCACCTCTCTCTGTCCAGATTTCCCAAGACATTAGAGGTGGAGGAACAAGGAGCATAATGCCAACAAGGCAGCTTTCAGAGAAGCCTGGGAGGAGTTCCCTGGGCACGTTACAGGGCAGAAAAAAGAGTTTAAACCCCCCTAATTTAAACAGATGAGGGGTACAAAGGACAAGAAGTGTGATGGGGATAGAAGGAAAAGGGACATATCAGGATGTCCCAACAAGCCCCAAAGTTCTCCAGAGCCACCACCCACACTGAACCCACCACGCAGGTGACTGCTCAGACCCAGCAAGCCAAGGTGAAGGGTTTTCCATCTCCCTCCACCCCCACAGAGCAGCCTGTGCAAGGCAGCGCTGAGTAACTGAGACTGAGGTGAGAACAACTGGCAGCATCTACCGTGGAAGCCCCTTCACCCTGGGAAGCCCATCCGAGTGGGAAACTGCCCGAGAGAGCGGATCTCACTCTGGTTGCACGCTGCACGAGTAATTAATTAAGGCAGCAGCATCAACTTTTACCCCAGCTCCCGTCAGACCCCCAGGTGGCAAGAGCAACAGCAACACAGCAAGCGTGAGCCAAGGTAGAGGCTCTTCAGCCTCAGCACACAGACCTGGTGCTCCCTGGCCAGGGCAGATAAGCATCAGGTCCTGGTCCTGGGCTGCAGAGAACTTGCCCTGCTCCAGCCCTCCTCCCTGCTCCCGCACACAAATTGCCCCGCGTTTGCCATCACGGCATGCTGCTGACATGGGAGCGGTGCATCAAGAAGCTGATGTTACTGAGCAGTTGGCTAGAGGCAAAAAAAAAAAAAAAAAAAAAATTCCTATGCTGTTGCCAACTCCCATTTTCTGTCACTTGATCCCATATTTTAGGGATGCGCTGTGCTCCCTGGAACACCAATCGCTTGAGAACCAGAAAGAGCAGCAAGGGAGGGATACGGGCTGCGATCGGCCTTGGGACAGACACAGCCGCCACTGCAGCAGCCGCAGGCACACTCTGCGACGCCAGCTCACGTTAGGTGAGTGCCTCGTTAGGCGAGTGCCTCGGCAGCCAGCAGCCCTCCGGGCTGGCCGGGGAGCCCAGCTCAAGCGGCAGAGCCAGGGCAAGGCTCCGGCCGCAGGTAAGGTCACCCCGCTGCCCCACAGAGAGATGTAAGGGAGGGGAAAAAGGAAAAAGAACCAAAGCCTCAAAGGTATCAGCACAGCTGAGCTCTTGTGAGCACGCTCATGGCCGGCAGCAGGGCTGGGAGCAAACCTGGGGTCTCCAGACCCTGCAGCCCAGTTATGTGGTCCCGGGACCACGGGCTTTTGGGGGGGGGGTTCACATCCCCAGTTAGTTTGTAGGGTCTTTGCGGCCAGGGCAGCATCCCTCCATAAGCATCTCTCATCAGACCCGGAGAAAGGAAGGTACCAGGCACCAAAAGAAGCTGCCTGTGCCCAAAGGCGGGCTGGAGCCAGGCATTCCCTCTGCCACTCGAGGACGGGCAAGCGCCCAGGCCCGGGGAGCCACACTCCGCTCCCCCCGCCGCAGCTCGTTAGTGCAGCTGACGATGCCATTTCTGTCTCATTCTCGTGCACTGGAAGAGCAGATGACGGTGCGTGCGAGGTGCTAGGCACAGCGGGTCCCCTCTCCAGCGCGGCGGCTCTCCTCTCCCCGCGGAGAGATGCACAGCTAACCTTTACCAGCTCATCTCCGAGTGAGCGGCCACGCAAGCTGGCTCTCACCTCCCCTTCTTAACAGGATCACTCCCATGCATATGCCTGGGAGCAACACCATCAGCTCAGTAATCTTCCTAAATACAGCAGTTACCAGGTGACTGGGAAAAAATCTCTTTTACTGCTGATGCTGCTAATGGAAAATTTCTCCCCTTTCGCTGCTGCTTTCAAAGCCAGTCGTGGTTTCGTTCAGACTTTGTCTTGCACGGAGACGGGAGAGCTGGAAGCACAGAGGGAGGGGTGCAAGACTGGTGGGGAAGAGATTATGAGAAACAGAGGGGAACTCATACTTCTGTCTTCCTCTCCACCAGCCGCCTCTGCCCACAGGCAGAACCCTGGCTCCAAATCTTATCTGCCCCATCTTCTTGCAGGCTGTCGCAGCCCAACCTGCTCCTGCAAGGAATCCCTCCTTCCTCCCCGGACCGACTGCAGTTGGATAAGCACGCTGGATGCATTCAAGAGCAGTGCTTCTTGCGTGGCATACAGGGAAGACGCCCAAAGGGATCGATGGGCCAAAACCATTTACTCTGTGATTTTTATTTTTTTCCCCCACCTGCCTCCTTCCCAGGAGACAACAGAAAGCCTCACCCAGCCAGAGCAGATGCAGGCAGCCAAGATCACTGCTCGTCCCCTCTGCATGCCATTCTGCTTCTTCAATACCATTAAGTGTCTCCATACTGTCTGGACACTGGAAACCTTAACTGCATTAGCTGAGACCCGAGCAGCAGCACAAGCATTCAATTCTTTTAAGTGGCACCATTTCTTAAGCTGGTTATGCACAAGAACCATCTCTGCTCGATGCCGTCACCCACCCCACAGGTGGTGACAAGGGCAGGACTGGGGAGCAGCAAGGGAAGACTGGCCGAGGCTCATCATTCCCCATTTCACATGGCTGCAACCGGAGGAGGACACTCCCGACACGAGCTGTACTGTGGGCATTGCAGACAATGAAAGGCTTCAATTAAGGCACTTTATTTTCTTTGCTTCTCCTTTCAGTCTTCCCAACCCCAGTCTACCCCCACACTCTACAAGGCGTTTTGGTGTGATGGTAGGTGTTTCTCAAGCCACCTGCAACTGCTAACATATACGTCAAGGTAGCATAAGATCAATACCTCATCGTTTCCACAAGTGGCATCAATCTATTCTCCTCCTGTCCCAGCCAGTCCCACGCCTGAACTCCTGTTACAACAGGAAAGCCCAAGGGCTCAGCCCGGTTTCGCAGCCAGCCAACACTGCACGTCAGCACCGTATCAGTGAGGCAGCACAAAGCCTTCTCCATCACGCAGCCAGGGTTCACATTTTTAGGGCTTAGAAAGAAAAAGACAGCAAGTTTTGGAGGTAATGTCTGTCTGCGTGGTGGCACTTGGAGGTCACTCGCCTCCCCAGCCCCCACAGAGAAATGCAAGCTCCCCACATAACTCTGAAGAAAAGCACATTTTCTTCTTCCAGCAGAAGAGCAATAAAGGTCTCTGGCACATCGACATCATGGAAACCCCGCTGCCATCACATGGGAGGAAGGGGGGAGCGGAGGGGATCCCCAGCCGGCAGCCTTCTCCCACTGCTCCAGCCTGACAGTTCAGCTGCGGAAAACCGGCTCCTCTCTCTATAGTTAATCTTCTGTTGCCACTAGCTGGTCAACGTGGGTACTCTTGGAAAGCAGCAACTCCCCGAGTACAGCCTGCTGCCACTCAGTTACAGAGTCCAGTTTTAACCGGGATTTCTGTCCCAGAAAATACCCAAGAGAGAGCAAAATCCCTGCAAGTCCACCCCCCACCCCCCCGAGCTGGACAAGACACATTCAACCTTGCCTTTGGGGAGGAAAGTGGTCATCTGAGGACTGACCCATTTTCATGGGCATTTTGTGCCTACAGCCTTTCTGGGTCTTACAGAGCTCGCCTCTCCTGCAACCACAGCGGGCAGATCTCAAGCTCAGGACCCGCACCACCAGTACAAACCCATTCCGAGCCGGGCCCTCCTTCCTTCCCTTTCCAACTACAGAACCCAACCGCCTGGAAAGCTTAAGTCATCCCATAGCTTCATACAAGGAGGGGAGGAAATCGCTACCAGAAGGTTTTCCCTCTTTTCTATACCCTCCCCAGGCAGCCCGCACCACCGGGGACCTGGCCCAGACCCCACGGCCACGCACGGCTGTGGATGGGCATGAAGGGGAAGGGCAGCAGCCCCTGCTCTCGGGTCTACATTCCCCCCAGTCCCTACCCCAAGGAGCCCACCGGCACATCTCATCTTCACCGGACCACCTCCCTGAGGCTTTTTGGCTCCCTCCGCTTGCCCGGTGGAAGATGTGACCCTTTACCTCTTGGACTACCTTGGGCACAGCCAGAAAAAGCAATATAAACAAACAAAAAAAAACAAACCCCAAAACCTGATTAACCAAACTTCTGGCCAGATATGCAGTGCAGCAAGTCTAGCAGGAGGCAGTTCACAGAAAAGGGAGGTGTTGCAACCAAACTTTGCTCATCGGCTTCTCTCTGCAGAGACAACCCGGTGTTTAGAAGCCATGCCCTGACAAGCAGGGTCTCACGCCGGGCACACTCTCTCTCTGCTACCCGCACGATGCTGCTCCAGCTCTCAGAGGCCAACTCAAAGCAGAGAATGGCAATTCCGAACAGCGGCATCAAAAAGCTTCAGTCGCAGCCGTGCTCCCCGGGTAACCCTCCAGCCTCTCCATCCCACTCTGCAAAAACAGGAGTTGTTGACAAAACCAAGGATGGCAAAACCCCGCTCGAGTGTTTTCAGAAAAAGCAGTAAACTCAAACAATTTGCAGGGAACTAAGTGCTTTCCCTTATTTTAATGCGTTCTTACCCTAAAGAGGGGAAGTTCCAGTTACAAGATGGCTTCAGGAAAAGTTAAGAAAGAAGATAGAAGAAGTGGCACTGAACTGCTGAGGAGATGGCAGAGCTGCACAGCTTCGAGAAGCAGGGGATAATCATCAGCCACGCACAGGGGCCATGGTGGGACACCGGTAATGTAGATGCACAAGCACCTTTTCTGACAACCACTGAAACAAAGCACCCTGTAGCACTGCAGACGCCTGTCAAACAGCATCCATTAGAGCCATTTATGAGAAGTGTGTAGTAAACTGTTCTTATGTAAGCCACTACCGGGTAAGAGCAGTGATGAAAATTTGTCTGCCTCTTTCCTTCTCTCTCCTCTATATATATCTGCTCACACATAGACAGAGCTCATCTAAATTAGCTCGGAAGCTAACTGCTTCATTCCCTGAATTGCACTTAAAGCAGGCTACGCTGCTTGTGGAGCAGCTATTGTACAGAACACATGGCTGCTGACTAAATCAAGATACATACCTTAGAGAGACCTCATCGTACAAGAATAAAGTCAATGATAGGCTGCTCCATTTGCCAGCGTGACACTAGAAGAATTAGAGGGGGGGGGGAAAAATACCGCAAAGCATCAGTTGTATCCAAGGTTAAGGAAAGGGCAGGATGCTTTTTCAGGAAAGGGGATGCACAGCAATACATAATGCACTGGTGGCAAAGTTACATTTGTCATTTCCTGCCACCACTGTGCTTCGCTGGGTAATTCTGTAGTAATGTAACTGGGGAGTAGGGAGAGAAACATCCTTCTTGTCCACAACACAAGACAGAAAAAATAAACCGAGGTGTAGAAAATACAGAAACTGAGACACCCCACTGAAGAAGGGACATGGAGCGAACTAGAGCGGCCGATCGGCATTTCGGTGGCAGGTCCCCTGCTGCAATCCGGGAAGGATGCAACAAGGAAACAAAGTTTTCTACCTCCGTTGAGAAAGGACAAAACCCTTCCCTCCTGGCCTCCCCACCTGCTCGCAGGGGGTGTCTGCAGGCTGGACCCGTGGCGGAGGGCTCCTGGCTGAGCGGATGCTGCTGGCGGAGCATCTTCAGGCTCCCGCACGCTCCCCGCGCACCACTCGCGACCCGCCGCTCACGCGGGCGAGCGAGCAGCTGCTGCTCCTGCTGCTGCATCCTACTCCTGCTGCCACTGCTGCTCCTGCTGCCACTGCTGCTGCATCCTGCTCCTGCTCCCGCTCCTCCTGCTGCTGCTCCTGCTCCCGCTGCTGCTGCTCGCACTGCTGCAAGCACGCCGTGGGGCCAGGGGTCGGCTGCGTGGGGGTTTCCTAGTGCTGCTTTCTCCTTTCATCTCAGTCCTGCAGTGGCTCCTACGGACCAGTTTCCCCGCAGGCAGGGATGCAACCCTGGAAGCTCTCGCTTTATGCACTTACACTTAAGTGAATAAAATCTCATACTGTCAGGGAACAGAAAAAGTTGCTTCCTCCCTAGAAGGAAGAACCCTTTAAAGAAAAGGGACACAGAGCACTGCATGTGCTTTGTACCAGCCACCGACTTAGAGCATCTGTCTCCTCAGCCTATTTTAACTTCGTCTGCCCTTAAAAAGAACCAGCAGAAGATGTGGTGTTTAGGGACATGGTTTAGCAGTGGACTTGGCAGTGTTAGGTTTAGGGTTGGACTCGACGATCTTCAAGATCTTTTCCAACGACCATTTCTAAACGATTCTATGATTCTAAGTTTCACACTGCTGCAGACAAGGCTCTGGCACCTGCCAGCCTTCAGCTACAGATCCCCTGCCCTGCTTTAATGCAAAGGAGTGCCGAGAGGCACAGGAACCACTCCAGCATCGGGAGACTTACCAAGCTGGGAGTTGCTGAACAGGCCCAGGACTACAGACTGCCTACTTAAACACAGCACTTAAACAAACTCATGGCCACCAAGCAAGGCAATGTTTTATTTCATGCTTCCTGGCCTGGAAAGACTTTATAGCCCTGCAGAACGGGGTGGTCTGTAGTATCAGCACCAGAATTCAGCTCTGCCTGCTTTATGCTTTGTTCTTTTTTTTTTTTTTTCTTTCAAAAATCCCTCCAGGATGCCAGTCAGGGTGGCTGTCCTGAGGTGTGTGCTTTAGAAGGTCTTCCTACTCCATCCCTACCCCCACGAGGCCAGAAAGTGGTCTTTGCTAGCAGCGAGAGCCTGCACTCAAAGACATTTAAGAGCCATCAACACATTTGCAACCGGCAGGACATCAGCTCTTACGTGTCTTCCTGAGCTCAGGCCCAGACAGCCACGAAACATGTTTGGCAACATGCATAAATACATATAAGCATCAGAAATCAGCTAGCAATAAGGGCTACCAAAGATTTTGGCAAAGAGAAGCCACTGTTTAAAGCAATCCCTGCCCCCAAGTCACTCCAAAGCCGTTCGACTGACCTCCCACACGCAACGTGCTTTTCACCTCCAAGAGCCCATTACAAGGCAGCAGCAGCTCTCGGGTTCCCGACCAGTGATAAACTTAGAAAAGGATGCAGGGAGGGGGAAAAAACCACTACAGAAAACTCCAGCCTTACTTCCTGCACTAGAAAAACAAGCCAGCGGAAATCATCCAAAGCACTCACCCAGAAAAGAGTTAACTGCAAGCGAGACTCAGTTGCCACACCAGGAGACGGGAAGAAATGCAACAAATTCAAAATATCAGAGCATCCACAGCAATTCATGAGCTAGACCTTGGGGAAGGACAAGTGTTTTACCTTCTCGGGAGGCAACGTGCTGATTAATTTCAGGACCGTGATGAAGCCATCCCACCATGGGCAAAGCTTCCATTTATCTTGCAATCTGCCTGATGCCTGTGGGTTCGGGGAAACAGGAGGGGATGTCTTGGGGTCTTTTGTCCATGAAGAGTCAGCGAAAAAACACAGTTTTGCACAAGACATGCTACATATTCGAGAGTACACGCATAACCAATAACCCAGGCAAGTGAAAGAGAATTTTTTAGACCAAGACGTGGTCTCTTTACTGCCAGTCACTCACAGAAATAGGATTTGCTATACAAGATCACGTCTCTGATCTATCAAGACAAATTTCTCTCCTCCAACTTGAGCTATTACCTAAGCTACACACAGAGGGGTTTCTTTGCCTTCTCATATATTTAGATCAGTGCGCAATTCACACCCAGTCCCTAAAGAAACTGTACTCTAATCTGAAAATTCAACTCGGTGAACCATGAAACTTCTTGTTACTTTTAATCACTGTAAGGTAAATGTCATTCCTACTGCATCAAACCTTTGATTTTTCACTTTTATTACTTGAAATAGAGTATCTGGTTTGTTTGGGATTTTTGCAGTTGACCAACCGTGTCTAAGGAAGCCACACTGCAAAGCCAAAACCCCAGAGGCTCAAGAAGTACCATCAACTTATTTATTACAGGCGCTTGCTACAAGAAAGCTTCACAGAAGGTAAAATGAGAGGACCGGGAGACACAGACAGTCATTTTCCTACCCTGGCGCATCGCATCCAGCAAAAGGCAGTTGCTTCCACAAGGCGTGGGAAGGGACTTGCGGTAGGTGCCCACCAGCTCAGACTGGGCGCGGGCACACCTCGACACGCCTGACGCACGCAGGGCGATGCGCTGGAAGTCACAACCCTGCGGTGTCAAGCAGAGTCTCGGAGCCAAAGTTAAGCAGGTACTCGAATTATCCTAGCTTCAGACACCGAAAAAGCAAAAAAGCTAGTGGATAAAGAAGGGATCAACAAAAAAACCTTCGGTGACCTGGCAGAGTAAACACCGCGCTGTCCATACGGCATTCTGAACAGCTCCCTTGGAGGATCCCCAGGCTGATTAAGGCACAGAAAAGGATAAAAGTGACAAGAGGCAGCTCGAGCAGCCCATCTGAGACAACAGGATCCAGCACCAAGACGAAAGTACGACAACAGAATTATTTCTAGTCCCATCCCCCTCCCCACAAAAGCTGAGATAGGAGGAAAGTCTGCAGGCGTTCGCCACAGACCCAGGCGCTGGAGTTGTGCGTGGAGCAAGAGGGAGCTTCGAGAATTAAGACGAAGCGTTTATAAAATTAGGCTCTGGCTAGAAAAACAGCCTCTCCCGTCCTCCCAGCCTCGGCGGTACCTCCTCCAGGGCTAAGCGTTCAAGTTGGAGCCCAAGAGGCAGCACCCATCACTTTTACAGCCTGAGCGGAGACGCTTTACTCCCAGGGCTTTTAAAAGGCAGGAGCCCTCAGGCCCTGCTAAAAAAAAACCCCTCCCCAGGAGGAAAAAAAACAAAACCAAAAAACCAAAAACACCCAAAAAACCCAAAGCACAGGGTGCAGCAAGGGCAGGGTTCGGAAGCTCCAAAACACAAGCAGGCTGTCCGCGCTGAGGGGAGGCTTGAAGGCAAACCCCGGCGCAGGAGGGTGACGGCCGGGAGCCGGCTGCCCGCACCGGGATGCTCCGCGACCCGGGGAGGGGCGGGGCTGGGGGGGACGGGACGGGACGCGGCCGGGGGAAGCGGTGCGGACGCCTACCCAGGGTGAAGAAGGGCAGCTCGGTGTTATCCAGGTCGTCCTGCACGGCGACGCGGCCGGGCAGCTCGCTGCGGACGAAGAGCAGCAAGCGGGAATCGGCGGCGGCG
>NW_010972742.1:7839188-7849456 GCF_000737465.1 Haliaeetus leucocephalus | reverse complement strand
CCCCCGGCAACGGGATCGGGCTCCTTGCCCTAGACCTGCGGGCTACCCCTCCCTTTACGGGCGATTGCCGGGGTGCCAGAGCACAGAAATATGCTTTCTGTCAGCTTCGACTAGGCGTTGGGCTTTCGGACGCGAAGAGGCACCTCCAGCGTCCAGGGCGCGGGAAGGTGGCTTCGCAATGCAAGCCCGGAGGAGACAAACCGGTGACCTCCATCCAGCAAAGACTTTTGACCTGGTCTTTAACAGCCGGCGTTGACGTGGGAGCCGGAGAAAGACACGATGCCAAGGTCTGCTCACAGATTCCGGTATCTGTCCATTGCACCGGTGCCACCTGAGGGCTGGAGTTGGTGCTTGAAGACAAACCAGGCGAGCTCCGCTGCCGCGGTTTTGGCTCAACGCTCTGCCTTGAGCGGCGACGGAGCCAAGTGGCTCTTCCAGTGGGTAAGCTGGAATGATGGGGGTTAGTTTGGAGGCAAACCCCGTCCCTACCGGCAAAACAGACTCGGCTAACCCCAGCCCCAGAGCCGCGTGGACTCCTGCCCACAGTTGGGCATGACTAACTGAGACGAGGAGAGGCAGCCTACGGTAGTTATGAGTCAGTGACTCACAACAACAATTTCTTAGTGGCTGCTAATCTACCTGATTTTATTTGTAGATGTACGTATAAAAGACGATGTCAAAACCCTAACAAAGCACGCTTAATGCTCAGGCTTATATTATTTCCACAAGCTAATTAAGATCAATTCATCACATGCCTATTGAGGCAAAACAGCCTTTTGAGATACTTAGGTCATCAAATGTTAAAACCACAACAAGGGCAGAATGGCAAAGAATGTGAAATCCAGCAAGCAAACAGCTCTAGCCCTGCTCCCAGGGGCCAGTGCCCGCTCCAGGAGCAGCCACGGCTCCAGCTCGCAGCCTTAACAAGCTGCAGCCTTCGCCGTAAGGTGTGAGTATGGTGCCTATTTCCAGCTATTTCCAGGAATAGAGAGAAACCAACAAGTGCTCACCAACAGGCAACTAGTTACAAAATGCGTAATGTGGGACCCCGGCTCTGCCTAACTGGGAGGGATGACATTTCCAGGCATGCTGGAAAAAAGAATCAAGCAAAAATGCAGTCCTAAATGTCAGCAGTTAGTCGGGAAAACTGTAATAGAAGAAAAAAAAGAGTTTCCCCTCCTTTTCTTTTTTTTTCAAGGGGGAAGGATAGATTTTGGACTGGCTTAGGCTGTTTTCAGTACGTGTACTAATTTTCAGGCATTAGCAGGGTATGTGCTGATTTCTTTTTCCTAGTTTTGAAAATTCTTTTAGGCAAAAAAGAAACAATACTGCATAGAAACACAAAATGACACACTAGTAGGCAGTATGTCTAAAAAGTGAAGTACTTTTTTAATATTTTTTTTGGAACTGGAAATCCTGAAAAAGAAAAATATCTCTTTCTGTTTAAGGCCCCATCCCTGTTATTTAGATCTCCTTACAGCCCCTTGCTGCACAACTCTGTGTGTATGTGTGTGTGCCATAAGTAGATACTTTTTTTGCTGTCGGGTACCAGAGGATTTTGGCAAGAGGTTGTCCTTGGGGTGGGAATGGGATCCAGAGATACCGACTGCTATCACAGCTCTGGGCAGCATGCTTTGGGGTGGGGTGGGTTCTTCTTTAGTTTTGCCGTGGATCCGGCTGACTTGGAGGGGAGATCACATGGTTTAGGTGTATCCAGCTTTCCTCTGATCGAGAATGTACC
The DNA here is from genome assembly GCF_000737465.1 of Haliaeetus leucocephalus. Taxonomy (NCBI): domain Eukaryota; kingdom Metazoa; phylum Chordata; class Aves; order Accipitriformes; family Accipitridae; genus Haliaeetus; species Haliaeetus leucocephalus. Next base: position 7,847,715 of record NW_010972742.1, on the reverse strand, counting down.
ATCAAAGAACAAGGTGAATGTTTTTCAGGGTTTAGAGCTGGCAAGCAACTATCAGGAGACACGGGTTCAAATGCCTGCTTTGCTGCTGACTGACTCTGGGTGAGTCCTGAGGTACTAGAAAATAAAGCCAAGACAGACCTCAGCGGTTGTCTTGTCTGTGCCCCTACTTAAAGCTCTGAGCAGCTCTACATATACCATTCAATCCTGTTTTGCCTTGCTGTCTGTATTCACCAAGTACTGCGAGCAACTGTCTTCTGAGCAGCACACCGAGATCTTTGCAAGTCCCCCTGTACAAACAGGGACACAATGACAAAGGGGAACGTTCTGCAAACGGCTGCCTTTAAATGAGTACATTCAGCTTCAATTTAGCCCGGTGTAAATGCAAATCTCTGTTCTTCTTTTTGGGAGAAAAGGATTCCACCTGCTTTTTAGTTCCAAAGAACTGAGCTAAACAAAACTTCACTGTTTGAAAACAACCAATGATATTTCCAAAGGCAAATATGTTAGTCCTGGTTTACAACTGAGGTAACGGATTTCTGTTACCCCCCACTGAGCAGCATTCAACAGAGAAGCAAATGGCACAAACCAGGTAAAGCACATCGTACTGAGAAAGTTTAGCAGGCTAGCAAAACGTTCTAGGAACACTTACAGAAGCTTGCTTAACCTTGCTAATTTGGGGATACTTTAAGTCTATACAAACTGTGGATTTTCAAGCCAATTGCATAGTCTATAACCCAGATTTCTATTTCTAAATGAGGCCCATTTTTAATATCATCTTCTTATGCTTCATGGATCCAGCCTTTCCTCAGGGAAGTCATCAACTGCCTGACCATTGATTTCAATAGCGTTGGGGCCAAGAAACCGGCAAAAACTGCCATTCCTAGCAAAAACTCCGGGATGAAAATGGAAATTGTCTTACAAGTGAAAACACGTTACATTGACAAGACCCATCTGGGTAGGGTGTGATGGGGGGATCTGACGGGTTGTCAGGAGACATCGGCTCCGTTCTCACCTCAGCTGCTAACTGACTGTGCAGTCTGGGGGCAAATCCCTTCTATTTTCTACCCTTAGGGTTTGTATCCTCTTACATACAGAAACTCAAGAAAGTAATTAGTTGTTACCATAATAGATAAAAAGAGATGCTGGGGGCTGTGGAAATCGTATCTGTAACAGTCCCAAGCATGGGGTTTTCGGTACGAAAACCACAGACATTCTCAGCACGAGCTGGGAGTTTCTCCACTTTTGAGCAGCAATAGCAGGCTGTTATCAGGTGGAGCAGCCTCTAGAAGTAGGCAGAGCATATGTTGTGTGTCATGTGAACCAGGAACCTTGGCTACACTGAACTATGCCTACCTTATGTCTGCATCTGCCTACATTTATTCCCCATTTTCACCTGAGTGGATTTTTTTTAGCAGGAACTTTGAGACGCTCTTCAATTTACTTCTTATTCCCAAGCAGAGCAGCTCAGCCCCAGGGTCATTTTCTTCTGTATGACAATGCCCTAAGTGGGATTCAGGCAAACCCCATGTGGAGAACTTTGTGCAGACCTTTAGTTGGAAAATGCTTAAAATATCTATACTATCTAAGTTTAAAAAGGATGGAGGGAAAAAAAAAAAAGCCATTCTCGTTTAAAGGGTCACAGATGAAGCATTCTTCGACTTTCAGTCCTGTGAGCTGGATTTCTGGACACCCAGAACTAATGCATCTTTTACCAGCTGGCACAGAGGAGAAGGTTATTGCAAAGATATCAATAGCGACTTTCTGAAGTGGTTTTCAATTGGCCCCATTACCAAAGATATGTACATACAGCAGCAATCATTAAAATGCACTATGTATTTACAATACAGTGAACAATTTATGTCTGTAATGCATATCGCAAATCTTACTGCTAGCAAGTGGAGGAGAAAGTCAGTCACACAGCTATGATGTAATCGGAGGCTTATATTTCACCCTGCAAGAGTCACATCAGCATCAATAACTTCACTAAAGAAGTGAGAAGGGGATTTTATATTCTGAAGGAAACACCACAAAATTAATTTTGTTTCTAAGCTGCGGTGTACAAATGCTGGTCCACAGCCATATGGTATCTGACTGTGGTCGACAACCACATTGCTCAAGCTGTGCTTTTGTCAGCTCTCGCAAGCAAAGCAAGAGACAGGCTGGGTCAGCAATTCAGAGAAACACCTCCTGGGAGAGCGAGCAAGGGGATGCAGAAAAGTGCCCATTGCAATTCAGTAGGTGACGTTCTTGCTTCTAGGTTAATAGCGAGCCAACAGGCCCCTCACTGTGCTCAAAGCTGCAGGAGATGTTGTCTTTCTGACATGGCATCAAACTAGGAACTTCCTGACCACTTCCAGATAAGCACCCTGAGGGGACACTCTGCTAGCTTTAGTTTCCCTGCTTTTGCAGCCAGGAGCAGCTGAATTTCCTCCTCCCTTCTCAACTACAAGTAGTCGATTCCTACCTTTCACCGGACAGCCGTGAAACACTGCTGTGTGCTGGGAAACAGCCCCTGGGCTCAGTTCAGAAAGGCCTGGAGTGGTAACAGGGGCCTGCATAATCTGTACAGCCAGCAAAGGCTGTTAAGCATTTTGGGTTGAGGTGCAGACTAAACGGTTACATTACAAATAACAGCCTTGACTTACCCAGGTGGGAAGGTTGTGGTCAGGTGCCCATCACCATGGCATCAGGGCATTTTCTAGTTTTCCTTCTCTGAGTGGTATCATCCTGCACTACCTCCCTCTTTATCCTGGAGCACGCTGGGGTTTTAGCCAGATGTTACTTGTGCACGGTATCAGCAGCGTGCCAGGCACGTTCAGGACCAAAGCCACACTGAAAAGGGACCTTGCACATCCTAAGGCAAGCCCTTACTTAGGCACCCGGGGTCAGGCAGGTGCCTTGCTGCAAGTTCCCTCCCCAAACAGCCCCATTGCCAGAGGGAGGCATGGACCAGCCTGGCTAGCGAGCACGCTTAAGGAGGACGGGAGAACCCAGGCACGACTGGAAAGCAGCCTGTTGCTTGAGCCAAAGTCCAGGGAATGAGGCGGTCCCTTCCCCTCTGCCAGTACCACGTCGCCAGTCCATCACCCTTCGACACGCTTTCGTGAGCAGTAACAGCCTCCAGCGTGGCTCCTCTCCTTCCCAAGATGAAAGAAACTTTAAATGCATGTAACTCTTGCATTCTACTTAATTAATCAGTTTTTGCATTACAAGTGAAACTTCTTTGATGCATGAAATATTAAGGAGCTGTGAAGGGAGGGGAAGGAGGTGTTGGCTTTCACTGCTTAAGAGGTGGGTGAGCTAAGGGACCCAGAGGCTAAACTGCAGACAGTGCATCTGCAGCAGGACACTCTGCCCAGATAGATAGATGCCAGCGAGCAAAGGATTTCCCCTGTACTTCTTGCCTCTCAAGTAGATGATTTTTACTCCACGTTCAAGCCTCACATGCGCGTCAAGGTTTGCTCACACAGGCGCAGGAAGGGGACAGTGCCTGATTAAACTTTCATGAAAAATAATCTCTGGTTGATTCATTGTTTTTTATCTCCTGATGGCTGCAAGAAAGTGAAGTGAAATGAGTCTTTGGTGAAAAGAAACAGCTCCGTTCTAGAAAAGCCAGACGGGCTTTTAGTCAGCTGAGGCTCTCCCAAAGGATATGTGAGTAGTTATCCATGTTACAGGTTTGCAAGTGCCATTTCCACACTGAACTATGAAGGAGAGAAAGAAGTCTACACGTCAGTGTGGATATTACAGTGGCCTTCGATAGTGCACAGTGAGAATTCAGTGCCACAGTACCAGGAGCGTACGACACCAGAGAAGCACTCTGCTCTTAAAAAAAAAAAAAAAAAAGAAAAAAAAACCCCAAACAAAACAAAACCCCCTTTTCTCCCAAACCACCACACTTGATCAAAGTCACCTGTCAGCTCTGCTCAGGAGTCCAAAGCAGAACCCAGAGTCTCTTTGCTTTCCACCCTGCTCCTTCCGAGCTGACTCATTCATGAGCTGGGTTGGCTTCTGAAAAAGCATCCGTCAGATCAGACCTGCTTGTACACAGCCACCAGTCCCTCCAGAGCATCACGATGGGCCTGGCTGCGACGCAGCCCCAGCCAAGCAGCCAGGTAACAGGTTCTTCGTAAACAAATGGTGATGGTGTAGCCTGCATTAGCTGTATAAAGGGTAATAAATGAATAAATGGGTTAATTATATCTACCACAGAATTTAATTAGACCATCTCTGTTCACTCTGCTTCAGCCAGGATCTCAATTATAAATCTTTATTTTCAAGGTTTTACAGCTCGGACATAAAAATTTGCTCTGGGCTTAAACATGACACACAAGGTCTTCTGTTCAGGGACTGCTCCAGTTTTTTTAACCAATCTTTTTTAAAAAGGTCAGGTTGGGGGACCAGATGGCTCGAGGGGAAGGTAATGAAGATGCAGGGCTTTTCTGAAAGAGGTAGCTGGCTGAAATTGTGGGCAGCTTAACAGAACCGAGGCATTATTAAAGGCTGCTGGGTGAAACCGCGCTCGACTCTCGCTGGTCTCTGACAGGCAGGAGTCCTCACTGCAGAATGACGCTGGGGCTCCTGCTAATTGGCATCCCCACTCCCCATCCGCAGAGACCAAGGGCTGCAGGGGCTGGGGAGGGGGGTCCCCCAGCCCCCCAGGCAGCCGTGGCAGGGCCAGGCAGGGGAAGCTCACACACCTGGATCCCACCCAGGGAATGCGCTCCAGGGCTGCCAGGTGTGTGCTTGCCGCTTCCCCCAGCGCAACCACAATCACCCCTCTCCTCCTCCTTTTCAAAGTCCTGCTCCCAGGGGAGGAGGCAAACTGGGTGACCGAGAGTAGCTGGAAAAACAGAAGGCAGATTCGAAAGCATTCCACTTTTTAAATTGTTATGATTTTGAAGGTAATTTAGGACCTGCCTTCTGCTTTCTGGAGTTGACAGTATTGAAATCCAGTACTACTGTCTCGTTAAATGCGTTCTGAAATATTCTGATCATTTTAAAATGTCGATAGTGTTACAGAAAAAAACCCAGAAAACATGTTTACCAGCAGCAGAAGCATCTACAGTCTCAGGTCACATCCTCATTCAATCTGAGGTATGTGATTTTTTTTATTCCCTCATTGAGTTAATTAGTTGATTTGCTTTTCCTGCCCTGTGCCAAACCCCCACCTCCCTCTGAGTGAAAACAAAGATTGCCAGCAGGGACCAGGTCTCAGCAGCCAACCCCGCTGCCAAGGCTCCTCACCCTGCTAGTAAAGACTGTCACCAGGCTGTCCCCCTGCATAAGAAGGGCTGGTCATCCTGTCTATAGGCTCAGTATATAATTTAGGAGCACTGCAGATGCCTGTTCATTTTCTACAAGCTTTGGTCACCCTGGCATATCAGTGTGTTTTGCAAAGATTTTTTCCAACCCCCCCCCCCCCCCCAGTAATGTTGTTCTGCACATACTACGTGTCCTAAATACATACTCACTTGGTAAACCAGAACAAATCTGTTGGGTAAGTCAGACTCCAGTACTGCTGAATACATATTTAACCAGCAGATCACAACAGTTTATTGTCTGGTTGGTGCGCCATAGAATTTAACCCTTAGGAAACATTGGCATGCATCAGGCAGCCAAATTACTGCTCAGAAGGCTATGATATATAGCACGAATTACCGGTAATAAAGAAAAAGATATATGGGATGGATTAATCAAATCATAAATTTCTTAAATCTCTATGGCAGTCCATAAATCAAATTTGGCTGTATGTTTCTGGCCCTTATTCAATGTATAATATGAAGCAGAGATGACCTACATGTACAGAGCAGATTATTTTTTTTTTTGGTGGCTAGTTGAGAAACCCTGGTTAAATAATCAAAGCAAACAAAGACCTTTTCTAAAAAGGTCATGTTCATGTATTTCAAGCTGCACCATTGAAAATGTATGCACTTTTTGGAAGGTAAAAGGTGTATGTTCCCACAGCAAGAGTTAAACCAGACCCAGAACAGATGCTACTGGACCAGGCTAGACATGGCACAGCTTGGATCAGCTTTAGCTTCATGAGGCAGAGACAGGTCTTCCCTAAGCACAGATGACTATCCTAGCCAGGCCTACCAGCCATCCTGATTTTTTTAGGTGTTTGCCCCATTTTGTGTGCAAAGCAGCTGGAAACCCTAGAACAGAATGTACTTCTGGGAGCCCAGCAATCACCAGCCCCATCACTACTGAGGTTCAGCCGCATCTCAAAGAGGTCACACTCCATCCAGGCTGATTCAAAAGAAATAAATGACAGAGGGGAGCGGAATATCTGTCTTGTGCCCTATCCTTATTTCCATTAAAAACTATCACTTGGAATCATCCCTTTACGCCTAAGCCCTCAGCGAGCTCAGACTGACCCTTGTTTCTAGCCCACTTAGAGGCACAATTCCCCAGCTCCTGCACCTATTAACCTGCTGCTGGTTTTAAGTGCAGGGAGGAGGCCTCCGAGAAGACTTCTTCCATCCCTAACCCTCACAGGAGCCCTGCCTAACACTAGCCCTTGCCGCAGGACCTTTGCTGCCCCAGTCAAAACTGGATTCACAAGCTTGCCATTGGACAGGCTGCCTCGCCTTTGAACATCTCAGATGTTTTAGTGTGAGTTCTTAACAAAATAAGAGTGACAATGTGCTCAGAGTGAGCCTGCTCCGCAGCCCAAACATCAATATGTATTTACCAGAGGGAGCAGCAGGCTTTAGAAGTTCGATTTCTTTTTGACTGTCCACGAGAGACATGAAACAAGGAGATTAAACGCCAGGAATAAACACCTATAAATAAAACTGACTATTTAAATCCACCAAAGCCAGGACATTTGTCATGAAATCTCCTGCTCTCCTTCAACACCAGCACAGCAGTGCTTCTGATTTTGTTTACAGCTGCACAGGACAACAGAGCATCCACCTTCACTTTGAACCTGGCTGTTGCTCTGCCAGGCTGTGTGAAGCCCTTAGACACTAATTATCAAAGTCCTGCCTTGACCAAGAGACTGCAGCTCTGGATTATTACTCTCCCCCCCCCCCCCAGCTTCTCCTTTCTCTAAAGGAAAGTGAAAACACCTACTGAAAAAGCCCATCTGCTTAAAACCTCTGACAAAGCTTAACCTGAGCCTAAGTGGGAGAGGGTTAAAAAACCTGAGATGCTTTTTCACCAAAGCCAGGCACAGGGGCTGCAGCAGGGAATTTGCAGGCTGCGTGTCTGGCAGCAGATGCCCTCTGTTGGCATCTTTTAGAAATATGATTAGATACGCAAGCTGGTGGCTCAGATCTTTGCAATTCGCCCACTGTTTATCCTGTGCTGCGTGGAACGGCCCTTAGTGCTGGGTCTAATCTAACAGCACAAAGTAAACAACAGTCCCCCACTTGCTCAGTCACAAGCAGTGCCCCTGTGCTCCGAAGAGAATATTTGCACACCCTTTGCAGCGCAGCAATGGTAACAGCATGGAGCAGGGAGCTCCAGAGTCTTCCTACCTCGCTCCTGCTCTGGCTGGGACCTGTAGGGAGATGCTCGTCGCTCACTTTGCCAGGGTACATATGGTCGTCCTCAGTGGATGAAGAGGCCCTGTGGTGCTGGAGCAGCTTTCTGCAGGGATCGGCTCTGTCAGCAGCTTCACAAAGAGCATCTGAGCAAAGGGAGAACAAGGGGAGAGGAAAGTAACGATGCACGAGCAGGGTCACAGACATCGAGTTTGCAGATGCTGGTTTTCTCCTCCAAACCCCTTCAAGCACACATATAAAAACCCCAAACATACAGCAATCACCTTTCACAGCTGTTGCTGCTGCCACAGGCCAACAGGTTGAGAAACTGCTTTCCTGTGACAGAGCTTCCTCCTGCCGCACGCACCCCAGAAAGCAAGTTCTGCTGGTGCCTTCTGGTAGACCTCATGGCCTAAGGAGGATGAGCCCAGTAGAAGGGTCCTGGTCAGATAGACAGTTTGCAGGGAGGGCTCATGGCACTGTGACAAACCTCCTCAGTGCATCTGGAGGTCACCACAACACATGTGGAAGGGCACATCCCTCCATAGAGAAAGGCTGTGCATGAAGAGGTGGTCTGGAGGTCTCAGCTCCACTGGGCAGCATTGACCTGCAGGGAAGAACCGACCTGGGGATCCCTGCCCTGACGCAGCCCCATCTCACAGCTTCAGTACTGCTGATTTTGCCTTGCCTGCTGCCTCTCTGCCCACCGAAGATGCTCTGGTCAATGACCAGTGAGGCAGGTGGCACTTCTGGCTCCCACATCCAGGTGCCATGAGGGCTGGTGCTCCTTCAGCACCAGAGGCCAAGGGGCTGTTGTGGCCCTCAGCCCGTCCCACTGTACATGAGCAGGGCAGTGGGGCCAGCTGCTGAGACCCCACAGCATCAGGGAGGTTTGTAGGGACAACGCAGGTCCAGCATCCATCCAGGAGGCCAGTTGGTGGGACAGGACACAGAGAAGCAGCACAGCCATGAGAGATCTAGAGACAACCCCATGCACAGCCCAAGGGAGGCTTAAGTACTTGGTCTGGGCTTAA
>NW_010972742.1:7838622-7838862 GCF_000737465.1 Haliaeetus leucocephalus | reverse complement strand
CTCCTTCAGCAGTTTCTGCAACTTGTCGTGTAGGACTCCATACAGCAGCCTTCCACCTTTGATGCTTTCCCACAATGCGACAGGACCCATCAGTGAACAGGGCATATTGCCTCTCATTCTCTGGCAGTTTATTATACAGCGGGGCTTCTTCAGCACGTGCCACCTCCTCCTCTGGCGACATTCCAAAATCTTTGCCTTCTGGCCAGTCCGTGATCACTTCTAAAATTCCTGGGCGACTGG
>NW_010972742.1:7711299-7838587 GCF_000737465.1 Haliaeetus leucocephalus | reverse complement strand
GGTTGGTCAGGCTGGTAGAGCCCATTAGTCCTCCCAGCCCTGACACTGTGGGAGAGGCCATGTAAGCATCTCCTTGGTAGATGATATTCATAATTCAGCCTCCAGTGAAGAAGGATACCAATCGTTCCCAAGGACCGATGGTTCCTGTAATGGGGCACGGCCAGGCTTTGGAAGTGTCTCTGTGGCTTTGCATAGTGCTGAGGCTCTGGGTAGCGCTGTCCTGTGAATTTGGGGGTCCCACCAGCATGACAAGTGGTGTGACGCCTTGACAGTCACCCCAGTGGTGAGGGAAGGTTTTTTTTAAGCTGTAGGTGCTGAATATCCCCTTTTCCCAGGTGCAGGAGGAAAGGACCTTTCAGAGTGGTCAGGACTAGAGGTGATGTCTCCAGTTGCGGGGCTGTGCCTTGGGAACTGCTGAAAGCTAAAAGCAAGATGCAAAAGGAGGGGCCCATCTTTAAAATTGCCTTTCATGGCAGTTCAAAAGTGTGATGCCACTATTCACCCCACCCTCAAAAGTTGTCTCAATAAAGAACAAACACAACAATTTTTGTGAATTACTTGTGGCTGTTTTATTGCCGAAGAAAGCAAAAGCAAACTCTGAACCAAAGGAGATCGTAAGCAATAAATGATTATTCCAGTTACAGTTTCCTCTGTACTTCTCTCTGAGGACACTTTGTAACAGAGATTATATATGGCAACAGTGAATTTACCCTTGGAGGAGATCTAAGTACCTTTTTCCTAAAATGAGTTGTAATCTTGTTTTGATGGTAGATAAAAAACAAGGCACAGACATGACTTGTCTATATATATGGGGTGAGTCTTGTAAATCCTATTTTGGTATATCAGGGATAATCTAAACAGCTAGTAATAAGAAACGTGAATAATCTTAAGTAAACCCTGTGAAGCCAGTGCAAATATTTAAGTCACTTACTCAAAAGAAACCATAGCAAGATCTGCCTTAAGACAGGCATATCAAAGAATATCAAAGTTCTTATATCTGAATAAAATCACACTGTCCTGCCCTGTGACACAGTTTTAGCCAGTCTCTGCATTGCAAGAAAACATTTCTAACCAATTTGGTGTTTACTGGAGAAGCTCTCAATATTGTGAATTATAAGAGCATTTTGATATCCCCTTAAATCAGCTAAAAAATGCAAATAAAATTTTGTGGTGGTATTTCATGGCTTAATCTCATCTGAGAAAATATGGCTGGACAGAGACCACGCTGCGGCTGCCCCTTCTTGTCCTTCACTCTGCTAAATTGTCTTGCTTGCACACCGAGCCTGCGAGGACTCTGGAGCAAAGGACGGGACAAACACGTGGCTTTCAGCTCAGTTCAGAGTTTTCAGACCCTACTTGATCCCATTGCTTTGCGGAAAGGGTAACATGACATTCAACATAAAATTGGCTGCTGTCATCCTTTCGTTGGGCGAAGGACCTGGTAATGTCTTCAGCTTATGAATATGTAATCTGCTGAATGCCTATGCAGTACCCTTCTAATTGCCTTTGTTCTTGCTGTGGGAAATTCTCAGAGCATCTTAAGAGTTCTCCTTTTATTCAGTCAATTTTCTGAGTCATTCTTTTAGTTTCATCAGGGTGTAATAGTAACTGAAATTCTGTTTCCAGTAGGTCCAAACAACCTTACTTTTATGTATAAAAGTCTTCCAGCTCTCAAAATAGTCGTCTTAATTTAATTAATTCTTAAAGAGTGCCTTTAAACTTGAGCAGTCATTAAAGAAGTTATTGTCCTTTTTTCTTAACAACATTTAGTGAGGTACCTCGTGACAGATAACTAATTCCCCTATTAATATAAATACTCTATGCTTCAGCTACTGCTATAGTAGTAACCAACTGCAGCATCATCTGACCTTGCTGTGTTGTACATAAAGCATCTCACCAGTCATGTAGCAAATGCAGCGGGGAAGTTATTTTGTGAATGTCTGTACACAGATGCACAATACTTACAACTGCACATCTCAAGAGAAGCTTGTCATTTCAAACATTTAAGGAATCAACCAAGCTTTACAGCAACAAGAGGAAACATGAGTTGAACAGGAGTAACTAACATCTTCCAGAGACTGTTTTCCAGTCTTCTGTTTTTGTTTGAAGTCTTGAAAGTGTTTATAGACAAAATTATTTTCAGTAAGAGTAATATATCACTTCTTTTGGCTGATTTAAAGTAGATCTTTTTTTCCTACATAAAAAGAAGCCTGATTTTTATCATATGCCTTATGGATCTGATAACGCATTCCTACATTCCTCTTTTTCCTAGATTTTCTGAAAGGTTTATTTTCATAGAATCATAGAATGGTCTGGGTTGGAAGCGACCTTAAAGATCATGTAGTTCCACCCCCCCTGTCATGGCAGGGACACCTTCCACTAGACCAGGTTGCTCAAAGCCCCATCCAAACTGGCCTTGAACACTGCCAGGGATGGGGCAGCCACAACCTCTCTGGGCAACCTGTTCCAGTGTCTCACCACCCTCACCATAAAGAACTTCTTCCTTATACCTAATCTAAATCTACCCCTTTTCCGTTTAAAGCCATTACCCCCTGTCCTATCACTACCTGCCCTTGTAAAAATCTCTCCCCAGCTTTCCTGTAGGCTCCTTTAGGTACTGGAAGGCTGCTATAAGGTCTCTCTCCCGGAGCCTTCTCTTCTCCAGGAGGAACAACCCCAACTCTCTCATCCTGTCTTCATAGGAGAGGTGCTCCAGCCCTCTGATCATCTTTGTGGCCCTCCTCCAGACCCGTACCAATAGGTCCATGTCCTTCTTATGTTGGGGACCCCAAATCTGGATGCAGTACTGCAGGTGGGGTCTTACAAGAGCAGAGTAGAGGGGCAGAATCCCCTCCCTCGACCTGCTGGTCACACTTCTTTTGGCACAGCCCAGGATACGGTTGGCTTTCTAGGCCTGGAAATGCATGTTGCCTGGGTCATGTTGAGCTTCTTATCAACCAACAGCCCCAAGTGCTTCTCCTCAGGGCTGCTCTCAATCCACTCATCGCCCAGCCTGTATTTGTGCTTGGGATTGCCCCAACCCATGTGCAGGACCTTGCACTTGGCCTCGTTGAACTTCATTTTCAGAGAGGTTCGCACGGGCCCACCTCTCCAGCCTGTCCAGGTCCCTCTGGATGACATCCCTTCCCTCCAGCGTGTCGACCGCACCACACAGCCTGGTGTCATCGGCAAACTTGCCGAGGGTGTGCTCAATCCCACTGTCCGTGTCACTGACAAAGATGTTGGTGAGATGGATATTTTCTTGCGATAAAACTCATGTCCGTGCTAAAATACTGTCCTATATACTTCTTTTTTTTCTTTTTGCTGAAACACTCTTGTTAGCTGTTGTGTGTTGACCAAATGGTTTCTGGCTTTACAATCTGTCACTAGTATTACATTTACAGCTTGCAATTAAGGGCTTTGATTAAATATTTTGCACAAAGCTGCATGTTCCAATAGCCAATCCTTATATATTTTCCAAAACATGGGAAAAAAGATAAGAGTATTGAAAAGTAAACCAAGACTGAAGTTATAAAAATGGCCTTTAGAGTCTGGATAAATATACACAGTGTTTTATAGCCATGGATGTTATCTCTTTTGATACTGAGGCTTGCCCTTGGGTGACAGAAAGCAGAATCTTTCCTGGATTTCTTTAAATGAGACTGAAAGTCCTCTTTGGTAAAGTGTGTATATAACATGGGCTGATATTCACTGCAAGCATGCTGGATATTTTTAAAATGGCATGTTTTTGATGACTTAGCATATGTTAGGATAGCATACATTAGCGGTGCTATAAGCCTTTTTTTTTTTTTTTTTTTTCAGTATGGATATCATCCCTTTAATTAATGTAGAAACCCCCATGCTGTTCTCTCTTTCTCTTACAGGGGCTCTGAGTCTTGCCAGAGGTTTCTCCTGGTTGCCACCGTACTCCCAGGTGAGATCAAGGTCTGCCTCACACTCGCTAGCCTAGTGGCATGAGAGGAGAAGGTCCGCACAAGCCATAAAGCCTTTCCTTTCTGCATTTCACACCGCTGTAGAGCTGATTACAAACACCCATGGCGGGTTTTGTGGTGGGGTGCAGACAACCAGGGTCAAGATTTAAGCATGGTGCAATCTGCCAGATGACCGGAGATGGCCATTTGCCACCAGGAGACCAGACCTTCTCGGGAGGAATGGAGGAGCTTGCCGACATCTCTGGCACAACCACAGATGGGAGGGAAAGAGAACAGCACGTTGCCCTGTAGCCTCCTTCTCTGCTGTAGCTTGAGTAGAGCAGATGTCAACCAACCCAGGCTCCTTCCCCCTGCCTTCGCCAAGGCACTGGGGCTTGGCAGTTGTCCGAGGACACAGACAATAGGAGGCTGACTGTCTGCACACCATTTCACGTTCACTTGACATGAATCATTTTCTGCTGCCTGGCTCTTGGAAGCAGCACGGGGCTGTCTGGCGCTGGTCCTGCCAGTGGACCGAGGAGCAGGGGAAGGCTGGGCCCTCTCTCTGCTCCTCTCCTGGGCTTCTGCCCATCTCTCAAGAGCTACTATGTGCTCCTATTTCTTGATCAAACAGTAATTCTGCAAAGGAAAAAAACGTTATTTCCCCCCAGACACTCATTGAAGAGGGTCTCCAGGATGGATCAGCTCTACGCAGACTGCTTGCAGCCGACAGCTTCTCTGTCCAGACTTTGGGGGTCCATTTGGGATGGTCCAACAGGACTTTTTTTCTGCTATCTGCTGCTCTCTGGTGGAGATGCTGCTTTCGGACTTGCTGCCAGACTGTTGAATGCCTTCTGTTATGCCTCTTCACCTCCTGACCCAGAAAACCAGGGGGATGTGGCAGTCATGAGTGGTACTGGAGGATCTCTTTCCTTAAAAATAAAAAACAACCCCCAAAAAGCAGCAGATGAACCCAAGGGGAAGGGTCCTTTCTTCTCTGCTCAGACCTCCCCATTCTCCCTGTCCGGCGCTGCTGAGCAGCCAGCAGCAGCCAGGATGCTGACAAGGGTGAGGACTCAGTTATCCCACCCCAGCAGACTGCCACTGTGTCACCTCCCAGGTGACCAAGGCTCTGGCACTCCCCCCTCCTCCTATCAGGCCTGCATAGGTAGCAGGAACCATTTAACAAAAGGAAAACTGTTAAATTAAACATTTTCCCAGCCTGTCTGCTATCCTGTTGCAGTGCAGCAGCAGATGCTGCAGGCCACACAGGGCAGTTTCCAGTGACGCAGAGCCTGGATATATCCTAAGCTTTAATTACACCCACCCACCAATCCTCAGATAAGTCCAGCAATCTCTTTCCCAGGTCTCCTCTGAGCTGCCCTTCCCAGGCGTTGACTTTGGCTAAAGCTTTCAGTCCAATCCAAGACCAAGGCATAAAAGAAATTGCCATGAACTTCTGCCTCCAAAACTGGCTCTACGGGCAAGCCTTGCATTAACCAAACTGATGTTCCACTTTCCTTCTTTTCTAGACTACTTTTTTTCCTTGGGAATAATTTCTTCCAGCTCTGATCATTCCTGTTGCTTCCCCCAATCTCTGTCCCATTCTCCCACCTCTTCCTTCCCATATGGTAACCCCTCTGGCTGTGGAACTCAGCTGTGGTGTCACCAGTCCCTAGGATTAATGTATGTCTCCTGCATCATCTGCCTTCTTATACGACCTGGGATGATGTTTGCCATTTTTGTACCAGCTTGCTATCACTGACTCATGTTCACTTAGTGGAACAAAATAAACCTTAGATCTTTTCCTGCTGAACTGAAGCCTAGCTCACCTGCACAGTCCATCATCCCTAGGCATATTACTTTCTGGCTGTCCCAGCTGAATCTCAACCTCTTATTTTTTCAGTCCATTTCTCCAGTTTGTCACAGAGGTGTTTGAAGACGGGTGTCCTTGACAAATCCATGGTCACTGAGACTCTTCTCCTTGGCACCTCCCAGATACCTGCAAATAGTATATTTATATCTTTCTATCAGGATTTTTCATGGACTGAAGTTAAACTGGTGAGTCTATAGTTCCCCATTTCTGCCCACGTTCCCAATACTTTTAAAAAGTTAGGCATTTTTTATCCCTTTCAAATCTTCTGGTGCTTCCAGAGATAACCACTAATGACTCTGAGATTGCCACAACCAGTTCTGCAAGTATCCATGGCTTAAATTCACCAGGTTTGGAATAATCTTCCCAGAAGGGTTTTCCTCCTTGCCTCTGTCAGTCAGCAGCTGGCTTATCACCAGGAACAGAAGGGATTATATCCCTTGTAAGCATTTTATCCGCTTATCTATGGATGTCCATTATCTGTCTATCACTCTCTGAATCCTCTGGAGTCCTTGCCCTCCGTGGTTGTTTTGTAGCACGAAGTTCCACAATTCAGACCCTTCCTCCCACCTGAATTTCAGCATAATCAGAGCCAGACTCTTCTCGCAGCAAAGGATGAGAGGCATCGGTCACAAGTAGCAACAAGGGAAATTTCTACTAGATAAGAGGAAAAACTTTCACAACAAGGGTGGTTGAATAGAGCTTGGATGAAGCTCCAACCCTGGAAGTGTTCATGGTTCAACTGGACCAGCCCTGAGCAGCCTGACCCAAGTTAGACCTGCTTTGAGCAGGACTTGGACCCTTCAAAGGTCGCTTCAACCTGTGGTTTTGCAATGCAGCATTTCCTTCAGCAGTGGCTGAGGCCCCCACTACATCCCTCCTTTTTGGTGTCTCCTCTTCAAGGGCTGCCAAGGGAAGGATCAGCTCCTTTCACCTCCTCCTGTACTGGCTGTCATGTAAGGCATCCAGTGCCAGGGTACAGTGATGTGCCTCTCCATTCAGAAACGCCCAGTGCACCCAGAAAACCCCAATACTTTTTCTGGCTGTCCAGTGTAATGACAGGTGAAATGGGGTGGGCACAAAAATATCCTAGGAGGATACCAATGGATAAAACTCCATCCTTTTATTTTTCCTCAACATTTCCCCAGTAGAGCATAACCAAACCCAACCGAGTGGAATATAAGAAAAAAACCCCCAAAACCAACCAACCAAACAAAAACCCCCAACCTTTAATTTCCTGCCAGTGAAAGCAGATCTGTAAAAATCTATGTTTAGACAAGGGAGAAAAACTGGGAAGGAAAAGCATCAAATTCTTCTTCATTGAGACCCACTTGTTGTCTCCACAGGACACGCTGCTCTCTCTCTGCTTCTACTCTAGGTTGAGGCTGGCCGTAGCTGCCCAAGTTAAAGCCCTTGTGCGGGCAGAAGCGTGTCTGTAGCCAGACTCTTTCCACAACTCTGGTGGTATGTCTATAGAATAACGGGTTTTGCCTTTGTCTGAGACTCTTTTTGTCTTAGAAACAGGTTGTCATATAGGCTTCATCTCTAGGAACTGAAAAAAGGACAAAAGAAGGGAGAGGATCTGGATAGGTTTGGGCAGAAAATGGCTTCTCCAATCTCTAAAGCTGATTAAAATTTAAATGTTATCCCATTCTGAACCTGAGATCACTGACAAGCTTGTCCTCTCCAGAGCACTCAGTTGTTGGGGTCTCTGAGGGTATGTGAGGGACTGAGATTCAAATTCGTGCTCTTGATCGACCTGACAAATGCTTGGCCTTTACAGCATCCATGTCATCAGGGTGGCTTGAGCACCAGGCGCTCGATAGTCCTGGATAATCTCTGGCTCTTCTGAGGTCTCTTTCCTGTTGTAAGAGGGTTTAACCATATATCCCTCTTGGCCAGGCTAAACCATCTTATCAGGGTGGAGATGTTCTTCGGGAAGGTTTGGGTTTTGAGAAGTTGGCTTTACTGTAATAAAAAAAAGTGGGGGGAAGGGGAGGAGAAAGTGAGAGAGAAAAGAAAAACTCATTTTATTGAAAACTCCAGTCCGGCTGTCACTGCTGGAAAGGGATCTTACACAATGGAGCCTGCTTTCTCCTGAAGTGAACTGCTTTCAGCTTGCTCGACAATAGGAGATCAAAACCCGAGTAAGAAGTGATTTCTAAGTATGAGAGTATCTTAATGGGAAATTCTCCAGCAATTGCTTGTCCACTTTTGTCTGCAATTAGATATTAACATTGCAGACCACAGTATTTTCTAGGTGAAAATGTGAAATAGTACAAGGTCTTGTCATCTAGTTTTGCTATTTCCCCCCCCGCCCCGTTTTCTTTTTTTTTTTTCCCCTCTTATCAGCATGATCAGGGACCTGATGAGGAACACAAGGGAGAGAAATGCCCAGAAAGGGCTGCGAACCGAGATAATAAGAGGATCTTTGCACTCCACCGCTACTTGCCTGGCCTCTTATTGACAGAGCCTCCAAGATGCTCAAAGATAGCCTTGCTGCAAGTTACATTACCTTGAGATTTATTTCAGTGCAACAGAAAAGTGAGGGGGGTGAGGACAGAGGGAGGGAGGACTGAAAATGTTGCTGTGGGTAGAGTGATTATAACCAGAATTTCTTTTTAATGCAAAAATCTTTAACCCGACAAAGGATCCATCTCTGGGAGAGGTTTTTCACCATCCGATCCCCCACCCCTTTGCATCAGAGCATTGCAAAATGTACTTGGAAGAGCGAGTTCGTTTTAACCGATAGCATTCAGCGCTTTTTACTGTGCTATTCATCCATATGACAAAGCTGAGAGGGGAGCCCATACTTCTTCCTGACTTTTTATTGCTTTTCAGCCCAGTGGGAACCAGCCGACATGAAAAAAAAGTGGTTTAACCGCAAAATATGTTTAAGCTCCTTTCTTTCTTTTTTTTTTTTCTTTTTTCTTTTTTTGGCATGTCAGGAGAAAGGAGGAGGGGGAGGTGAATAGCAGTGGCAAAACAGTCACAAAATAACAGTCATAAAATTAAAACAAAACCCAGCCAAAATGCTAGTGCATGTGAGCCTGATCCTACAGATACAGGCTGAGGTTAGAAGATGGTGATTGGTGACGGCCTTCAAATGCTGGGACCACTATGGTATGTAACAAGAGATAAGACAGGATCATTTTGGGGCGACTAAATAGAAGCTGCAAGGAGAGACCATGGGCTGCAAGTAGGATTGTGGCTTTCCTGGCAGGAAGTTCATGGATCAGTGCTTGCCCTGGGAAACCACTGTGGGTGTTGAGGTCCTCCATGAAGAGACTGGGTTTTCCATCTGGATGTACTGAACAGGCTGGTAGTCTGGACTGCACTCTGCCTGCAGCCTTCGTCTCACTCAATCTGACTCTTTTTCTCAAGTCCAGGAACTGATTTTTTAAGCTGTATTTAAACTTTTAATTTTTTGAAATCAGAAAAGAAAAAGAACCTTGTGCTTAGCAGAACTATTGCTCATGCATATCACACCAGAACGAAAAGACAAGTTTAAGAAATAAAAGTTAAACAGTATTTACATGATCCTAGAGTTTCATTTTTTTTGTTGACGTGAAACTAAACCTGCAGATTGACCAGAAACACAAGCATTTAATTAGCTCTTTGAAAAAATCTTTACATTTTATCAAAGAATTGAAAAAAAAAATCACTTCTGATTTGGGAATGCTGTTGTGTGAAGAACGTGGAGGTTTTCAGCTGTTCACTATCAAAACAACATCAAAAGTTTTGCATGACTGCAAAGTCCCTTCTCTGTGCCCCTGCCTGCCACCGCCTTCAAAAACCCAGCTTTAACAGTGAACACCAAACACTGAAATCTGCCCCGAAAAGAGATCAACAGAGGCTTTCACAACAAGTGCCTGCTCCTAGGTCCAAACAACACAACTCCCCACCAGTTCTACACTCTGCTAGAGAGTCTTTTAAGAGTTTCTTTTTCTCATAACCTCTCCTGATAAAGTGATTCTCTCCAGCTGAGCCCAGCCTGCCTTCAATCTCGCTTGTACAAGACAAACATATTAACTCCTTCCCCACCGAGAGCCTGGACAGGGTCTCCTGGTGGGCAGGTCACGGTGTGCTAACGTGCGTGAGGTCGGTGCTGCGTTTGCTGAGGTGGGCTCATGACGCTTCGTACTGAAAAGCAGCAAAAGATGATGCTTCTGCCACCTCCAGCTCCTGTAATTTGCAGATTATTATAAGGCAGGCTAAAGATGGTAAGAGAGAGGATAGAAATAACTACAAGTGCAGATGCAGGAAAAAAACCCAAAACACCTAGAAAGAAAATTGGTTGCCTAAAATACAGCAAAGGCATTACCTGAAAACACAGCTTAGTAATTAGCCACACCTACGTGGGGTACAAAATCCTGGAGCCATGGCAAGATGATGGCTTCGGTCTCACCCATTCTGGGCAGTGAAACAGAGAGTCTGTCTATCCCCAACACCACAAAGACTTCGTATTTGTTAACATGGGGAGTGTAAGCAGGGCATTAGGGCACTTTGGTCCTCAGCAAAGGTTAGTTGTCTTCCTCACAGTCTTCCTCGCTGGCTTCCACAGCCCCTGCTGAAACTCCTCCTGCTCCAGCTGCACCAATGCCCAACCTGGATGGTTTAAAACTAGCTCAGATCGATCTACAACAGCTGTCGTCCTCCCCACGGACTGCAATAGAGACCAACGCTGGACTGATGGCACTGAGTGGGCTTCTCAGTGGTCACTCTTCTCTGGTTAGCTGGTTGCTCTTGGCTCCAGACACTGAATATTGGCAGGCAACAACTGCTGAGTGCCTGCTGCTCCATGAAGGTGTTGGGATTTAACGTAGGAAAGGAAGGTCTATTGGCACCATACAGATTCCTCCTTCCTTGGGAGGTGGGTGGGCAAGACTGTCTTGTCTGCTGAGTCAGTAGTGAAGAAATGCTCACCCAGTTCAAAGCAAGACCTTTCCATACCGATCAAATAGACCTGCGCAAAGCATGCTGGCTGGTCGGATGCCAGATGAGCCTTGGCAGAGAAAAAAGATGAACATCTTTGGCTCAGAATACAGGAGGGGCTAGGCAGGGGAAGAGATCGTCTTGTTCAGCCTGGCGGTCTATGAACCAACTCTAGTGGAAAGTCTCACTTGCTGAGTTTCTTTTTTTGGCAAAAGTCCAGGTTATCATTCCCTGGAGCTGGCTGCAAAAGTGCTATAGGATTTAATGCAAATGCAGTTGATGGGGTTTTATAGAAAATTAACAGTTTATTGAAATCTCATTCTAAAGCCCATACAGAGGAACAGCAGGGGGTGATTTTTCTAACAGTCCCAAGGAGAATTACAGACTCTTCCTGAAGGGTCTTGCTCCCAAGACGTCCCATCCTGTAGCCTCTTACCCCTGAGCCTTCCTCCCCCTGAAGAGACCTCAAAACAAGAGGCTATGTCGCGGTGCAACTAAGCCCCATGCAGCCACTCACTCACTTCCCCCCCACCCAGTGGGATGGGGAGAGAATCGGGGGAAAAAAAGTAAAACTTGTGGGTTGAAATAAGAAGAGTTTAATAGGACAGAAAGGAAGAAAATAATAATGATAGTAATAATAACAATAAAATGACAATTATAATAATAAAAGAATTGGAATATACAAAACAAGTGATGTGCAATGCAATTGCTCACTACTCGCCAACCAATGCCCAGTTAGTTCCCGAGCAGTGATCTGCCCTGTCCACCCCTCCTGGTCAACTCCCCCCAGTCTATATACTGGACATGATGTTGCATGGTATGGAATACCCCGTTGGCCACTTTGGGTCAGCTGTCCTGGCTGTGTCCCCTCCCAACTTCTTGTGCCCCTCCAGCCTTCTTGCTGGCTGGGCATGAGAAGCTGAAAAATCCTTGACTTAGTCTAAACCCTACTTCACAACAACTGAAAACATCAGTGTGTTATCAACATTATTCTCATACTAAATCCAAAACATAACACTATACCAGCTACTAGAAGGAAGATTAACTCTATCCCAGCTGAAACCAGGACAGGCCATTTCCCCAAAAGCCATTTCAGTTCAGCTCCAGTAATGAGACATTGTCTGGCTTCATTAGACATGTGCAGCTGAAGCATGAGGAGAGAAAGAGATGCTCTTTGCATGGCACTCGCAGGCTCCTACAGTGGGTTGATACTTTGAGACTTACAGAAAGTTTTCATCCTGATTCAGGAAAGCAAAAAAGTCATGCTGAGTAATTTCAGCCAGAAAAAGACTTTTTTGTTTGTTTTTCTTTCTCAAAAAAATGGTACTCAATGGGTTGACTGGAGCACCCTTGAGCTGGAGGTCCTGTCCCCTGTGACCCACAGGAGGGCTTCAAATATTCTAATTGTGGATGACCTACTCTGTGAAGTTGTCTCTGGAGGCTGGAGGCCATGAAGGTGACGGCTGAAGGAATTTGGCAGTTTCCATCAAAGAATGATCTGTGTTTTGGTGAAAGGTTTGCAAAATTCCATCAGCATTTTCCAGTGATTTTTATTTTTTTCCCCTCAAGGCTTCCAACACCTTGTGATACAAAGACTGCAGGGTGGGTGTCCAGCTTTCCCAGCCATTCCTGATCCCACCATGAGTAGGGTTTAGGGTGGAGCAGGGCATTTCCTACAACTCAATTTCTTTTCCTTGTCAGTCTTTGGTAACACAGGTTATATGACAACTGATGCCCAATACTAAGTGCTGGGAAATTGTCCTGTGTAGTGAAATGAAGTACAAGACAGCAAGTGTGGAAAAACGTTTGGAAACAGCCTTGATGCTGAAACCATTTTGAATAATCAAAGGGGCTGTTTTGGGAAAAGACAGGTTATTTCTGAAAGATAACTTTTTAATGGCATGGTGTCCCTTCAGCTGTGCTGCTGCCTTCCATTAGCAGCCAGGAGGGTTAGGAGAACTCATCCAAGGTCTGCAGCTGAGAGGGAATTATTGATTTGTTTATTTTTTACAAACAGTCATCAAAAAGCATTTGTTTCTTGTTAAACCACTGCTGTGGCAGCCGTGTTTGTGGGGAGGGGGGCTGTGGTCAGTGCCAGTCATGGACAGGGCTGTTCTGTTTTCCATTCCAGAATTGCATAAACCCAATTACAGATATTACCCTTGATGCATGCATGGAGTGAAGGGCTACTCTGCTTTTAAGTGATGTTGAGTGACTGGGCCTTTTGCTGACAGCCACAAGCGTTGCCTTCTGCCCAACATTGCTAAAAAGCTGGCCACATCATCCTAGGGTACTTTTTCTTTGTGGGAAAAAAAATACTAACCCTCCCTTCCCCAGGTTGGAGAACAACAGTAGATGAAGAGTAAATTGTTCAGAGATGATCTATTTTGGCTCAGAAATCTGCTCAGAAACTTTCTTCCTAATGTCTTTTCCCTGATGCAGGCAGTGCTCTTCTAGCCTGCTTTCTAATGACCAGCATTAGTTTGCATTAGATGGATTTGCGATGATTTCTTTCTGCCTGGCTGCTAAGCCTGCAAGCAATTCAAATTAAGTTCGGCTCCCCGTGCCCCATCTGGCAATAGCAGCTCCCCCGTTTATGTTTGCTGCCTTCTCAGCTGTTCTCCCTCTCTCGCATCCTACGGTGGTTTGATCTGTCTGAATTTTGCAGGTCCACGGTGCTCCACAGACACCTGCTGGGGCTCATTGCATCCCAGCCCCAGCCATTTCAAACAACGTGCCCTCGGATGCAAGGTGGGGACTAGGGGGAGAGAGCTGGGGGAGAAGGAGATTGATATTAAAGTGCTGCTTTGCAGGAGCGGCAGAAAGCAGCGGTGCTGCGGTTCCCTGCTGACCTGCGGCATGGAGGTGGTACCCGCGGCATCAGCCCAAGAGAGCCAGGCTGGGCGCCCGCCTGGGGAGAGCGAGGAAGATGTAGGTGTGTGACTGGAGAGGTGGTCCTGAGAGGGGAGGTCAAGCCCAAACTTTGGTCCCCACCCTCACTGTCCCCTCTGACACCTCACTGTTGTTATCAACTGGATTAAGACAGAAGGAAAGGGAAGCTGGAGGTTTTTTGGAAGATGGCAGCCTATGGGGAGGTCTAGCCATTCTCCTGGCCAGCACAGGGTTGCAGTGCCCTTACAGGGTGATGGAAGGTGGGGCCTTTCCTTTAGCTTTCTAGAGAGATCGAAAATGTGAGAAATAAGATAAGCCAGAACCTCCTTCCCCTCTCTCTGCCCTCAGCTCCTGCCTGGGGGAGAAGTTACTGGGGAGAAGGGGGAGGGATCCTTTTGGGATGCCAAAACCAGAGAGACTACATGGTGGGTGGGGGAATGCAGTTTATCACATTTACCAAGTGGCTAACTCACATGTTACAGTCCTAACTTAGGAACAGCTTGCTCTATTCTGAACACATTTGCTAATATGAGACAACATCAGGGTTCATCCTGACCATCCACCAAGGTATCCTGTCACAATGATCTTAAAACATGTCAGATAATGCATATTGCAAATCACCCTATCTTTTTCTGGCAGTGGAAACAAGGCTGGAGAGTCTGGGAGAGAAATGGCATCGGTTTTGTGTCCTTCTCAGTGCTTCTTTGGAAACATTTGGTTTCTGCACCCTTGCGGTGACTCTTGGTTGCTGTCAGATATATATGACGGACGAGGAACAGCATGGATAGCTGTAAAGAGGTGTCACATCAGAGCAGCAGTGATTCTTCTTTCTTCCCATTCCCCCTCCTCATCCTCGGCACTAGGCTAATGACACCGCCAGGTACTGAGCAATAGAGAATTGAGCCTGTTGTTTTTACAGTGAAAATGAATGAAAAGTTCCTGCTGGGTCACATAAACCTGTCAAAAGAACAGCCGGGGCTTCCTGCGAGAGGGATAATAGTTAAGAAACCTGAAATTCTGAGAAAAAGGGATTATGAATCATCAGTAATATTTACAGTGCAAGTCCCTGTTCCCTATATTTCCACTTGTTTCTCTCTCCTTTCCAGGGCAATTATTTCCAGGAGCAGAGGGCCAGAGCCCTGAGTGCATCCCCATGGCAGGCAAAGAAGCCAAGCCCGAAGTGTGGGTCTGACAGAGCCCATGGACACCTTGCACCCCTGGCCCCGCCACCCCCTCCAAACAAGTGGGGTGATAACAAACAGGGTGTCTCTTGGGGGGTGGGCAGGGTGTCTCCCCATGCTGTGCAGTGAAGCTGCATGCTCATGGCTTAGCAATGCATCCCAAATGATGTGGGTGTGTGAAGCCAGCAGAACATCTGGGCAGCTGTGCTCAAGCAGTGCAGGCCTAAATGACATTTAAGCTTTATATTATGGAGTTATTAGACCTCAGGTGGTGCATAGACCTACTGGGGCTGTTGTATATGGGGACAGAGGCTAGCGGAGCGCTTGCAGCCATGCCCATGCAGCCCAAAGCAAAGCACTCCCCTTTACGATGCTCATCAGCACTTCTCCCTGGGAGGGATCCTTGCAAAGACAGGGATGTGTAACTGCCAAGGGACAGCAGCAGGTCCCTGGATGAGAGGGAGCCGTGATGTGGGGAAAAGAATATGCAAAGTGGGGGAAAAAGCAAATAGTAGTTTGTGCTGGGCAGGTGCCAAGTGAAAATGTAAGAGCAGATCAAACACAGCCGGGTTAATGAGAGTACCATTCCCTGGGCCTCACCAAAGTGGGGAGAGCAGGGACAGGTTGGATGGCAGGCGCTGAATGATATTCTGTAATTAGCTGGCAAATAGAATATGATATTTAGTGTAATTGCTTGGAAGAATGTCTCGCAGCCCCGATACATGCATTACGCACTGAGTGCTGCATCCCAGCTGCCACAGCAACTTTGCTTCCCTTTGTTTCCCCTTGCCTGTCATTTCTAATCACATCGTTCCCAAATTTCATTGCATCATCTCCGAGCTTTAGTTGCTAGGGTAACACCACAAAGTCATTATATGCATGAGATGAATACGTAACCCCCTTGGAGGACCCGTTATTTGACCATCCCTTTGTGACCCCCAACTCAGATTCCTTTGTCTGTCCCTTTTAAACCAGATCCCATGACATAAAAACTGGTGAGAGGCTCATCACTGATTTCCGTGGGAGCAGGAGCGATATGGGGAACTGTCATTCAAAGGTTAGACAAAAAGACCGTAACAAATCAAGCAACTCAACATCAGAAGTGGGGCCACCAGAAAAACCACCCTGCTTTTTAAAGCACAGGGCTGCAGAGATGACCATTACACAAACTACCTGTCTCAGAACTCACTGTGGCCTTACCCTTGCATAAACACAGACAAACTCGTGGTCTGTGTGGGATTTGTGTAAAGGGGAATATATATGCATTTGTGAGCAGGCATATGAGCCCTGCAGGTTGGCTCAGCTGCGTCCAGGTGTGCTTTTGCAAGACTGCCCTGTCTCTGCAGCAACGTGAAGCTGTAGCATTTTGGCAAGTGATAGCATACGTGGTCTAACACAACTGTCCTGACAAAAGTGATGATAATGGTGAAGATGTCATGGAAGAGGCTTCAGTAAGGGCTACCAGAGCGTGCAGGCAGTGTTGCTGCAGCGTGTGTGCTGGTTAGTAGAGCAGCCCCCAGCTCTCCCCTCTTCTTTGCCGTTGATTCCTGGGCTAGGAGGATTCAACTGGAGAGGTACATCAGTGCATGCTACAGTCAAAAGTTTGCTCTGGCTGTGTAGGCGAACCTCTGGGCAGCAAAAGCCTGAGGGTGGGAGGTCTGCAGGGACCACAATGTCTCTGCTAGAGCTGGTCTGGCCCCTCAATAAGTCCTGGGTGCTGCAAGGTTTGGCATCACTCCCCGCCCCAATATTTCAGATACTTTCTCTTCCAGCACAGATTGAAGCCCTACTCATCAGCGCTTCCAGTGTATCGGCACGCTGCTGTCCATCCCCTGCCCGTCTGCAGACTGCCTTCGGGTTCTCCAGCGATGGCAGAGGCAGGCTGCAGCAGGGTCATCCTTGTGGCAGAGCCAGCTTTTCTCTTTTTCCACCCCACCACCTCCACGGTGTCTGCCGGAGCCAAGACGGGTGTGCTCCCAGCCCCCAACAGTGCAAGGCAGAGAGATGAAAGATATTGTTTTTCAGGTGGAATAGCTTCCAAAACGCTACATTTGCAGTCAAAGTGCTGTTTGGAATGCATATGAACCACTGCCTGCAGCAATGAGAAACAAAGCCATTAAAGTTTAGATAGCAGTGTTTTTATTTTTAACCAAATGAGTCAGTCTCCCCTCTAGCTCTGAGCAGGAGAGGGGGAGAAAGTTGGGCATGGGGAGATCAGAAAGCCTTGACCCCACCGAGATCCTGCTGCGGGGAAAGTTCAAGCAACCTACTCAGTTTAATCATGCCTGGAAAAGGTATTTAAACCAAAGTTGCTACTTTGATAGTGCCTTGGTTGGGTGGAATTTTTGTTTGTTTCCCTGGATTTTAATAATAATAATAATAAAATTAGATTTCAGGACACATCCTGCATCTCTTTTTCCTCCCCACATGCAGAAGGCCCCATGTTGCCTTTCCTTCTTCTGCATCCCTGCCTGGGGGAGGTTGAGGCCCAACCTGTTTCCAAGTCTAGAAGGTAGGCTTGGGATACTGCAGGTTTTCCTTCAAGCTCCCCTGTTAATAAAAACAGGCTGAGGGAAGAGGATGACCCAGGCAACCAGCCTGATATGTGTGTTGAGTGTACGTGGTGTCTATGTGTATGCATGCGGGTGT
The DNA here is from genome assembly GCF_000737465.1 of Haliaeetus leucocephalus. Classification (NCBI taxonomy): domain Eukaryota; kingdom Metazoa; phylum Chordata; class Aves; order Accipitriformes; family Accipitridae; genus Haliaeetus; species Haliaeetus leucocephalus. The sequence continues at coordinate 7,821,125 of NW_010972742.1, read as the reverse complement.
GCTCCCTGCCAGATCGAGGCAAGGCTGCAGCCTTCTTACTATGCACGTCCAGTGCCCAGGCAGGAACTGCATTTCAACAAGACATCTACCTTCTTCTGCACCATGGCCCAGTCTATTCCTCTAGCAGTTTCTCTCTCCATCCCAGCCTGTTTCCAAGGTTCCTATCCCTGTAGCATCTATAAGATGATGTATCCAGCTGTTAAAAAATGCCTGTGCTCTTGCCATCATCCTGGGCTGCTTCTCTGAGAGTGCAAAAGGCTCAGCACTCCAGCCCCAGACACTTGAGCACACACTTAATTTAAAGCTAAGGCTTAGGCCCTCGCGCTGAATTGGGCAGTGAGTGCTCAGCCACTTGCAGGGAAAAACCCTCAAATACATGGAAAATTACAAAATTACATTCCTGCCTCTATTTATTATTTTTCCATGCCATATGGAAATTTATGTAAATATAGAAATGAGAAACAGGCCCTGGAGCTCTGGTGAGTTCGCCAATGTGCCACTAGTGCTCAAAACGTTGGCCATTGTTGATGCTTTAGGAGAACAGAGTCAGAGAAATCAGTTCTGGCTCCAAGAGTTGTCCAGAGACATGGCTTCATTTTTGTTCAACACAATGCCTACTGTTCTCATGAAAAAACATCCCAGACTCCCCCAGCTGCTCCAGTGAGAGCTGGCTGTTCAGCCCAATCCCAATCAGGCTCAGAAAACCAAGGCTCATCGCATGCATTTGGCTATGGAGCGGACTCTTCTGCAAGCAAATTCCCTTTACCAAATTTTGCATATGAAGGGTGTGGATTTGCAGACAAGCTGTGCATAGGCAGGTTAAATCTCATGGTATCCTGAGGAGTGTGTCCATTTTGATCAACTATTGGGGGTTTGGGGCTCTTTCACTTCCACTCCCCACAAGTATAAGGTCTGATCCCATATGTGCTTCTCAAATGACACTGATGCTTTTCTGAAAGCAGAGGTAGTAACAGGAGGCAGAAGGGGAAGCTTACCAACCCGTATGTATTATAGCCATCTCCATGTGTTTTTAAGCTATGGGGTGGTGTAACCTGTTCCTTTTTGGATCCCACCTCTTGGGAAATAGGAAACGTCACTGTGAGCTAGGTACCATTATCTGAGCTGGATGGAGCTGGACTGGACCAAAGGTTCATATCCAAAGTGTAAGTGTTTGTGGGGTTTGTACATAGATATACATTTATATGTATATATAAAATATATATGTAAGTGGGTATGTATGTGTCTAATGTATTTATATCCACAGTTTTAAAAAGTGGTCCTCTTATAGAATCACATCTTCATTTTATTGTCTTTGTTTTTCTAAGATTCAGCAGTCTTTTTTTATGAGATGGGTTGTTTTTTTTAATTATTTCTTGACACAGCTTTGGGAGGAAAGCTGGGATCTGCAGAAGAGAGGGAGAAGTTTGAGCAAAATTTTCCTGGAAAAAAATAAATGCTGCTCCTGTGAATTAAAGCTGGGAGAAAAAAACCCCTCCCAGATATGCAATTTCTTTGCTTGTTATTAATTATTGGAAGTTCAAACATTTTTGGCATAAACATTACCACTTGTGCTTTGAATATGTATAATGCTTTATATGTGCTAAATGTTGTCACTATTTCAAAAGATTTATGTCTTGAGTAAATTATGATTTGGATAATTGCATTCTGTCTACCAAAATCCATCCTGCAGCTTCACTGGAGTGTGGAATCCACCTTCGCTGCCTGGCCTGCACCACTTTGTTGTGCTGCGATGTGTGATTAAACATCTGCTCCCTGTTCCCTGTGGAAGCAGGGATGCATTTCAGTGGAAGGGTCAGAGCTGGTGAGGTAATGCCACTTGATAGAGGTCTGCTCACAGCAGGGAAAGGCAAGAGTGTTGAGGCCATAGTTGATGGAGTAAGTGGAAAAGGATTTGCTTTTCCATGGCGCTCACTGCTTTGGAAGTTTAAGACAGTTTTTTGTGGGCTAGGCAGGCATTTCAAAAGAAGCTCCAAATTTTGTGTGCCCAACGTTTGGCTCCACAGCAGCCTCTGTCCTGACCGGACTGGAGACCAAACACACCCTCACTTTGGTTGATTGCTCCCTGGAAAGATAAGAGGAATCTTCATGCTGGGGTGCGGAGCAGGCTGTGAAGTCGCATGAAAGTGGTAGCTTCCCATGACGTGCTAAACAGATGCTGAGGTTAACAGTGGAACTCAGACTCCTCAAGGTCTTTCTCTTCAAGATACCCATCCCTGCCCATTAAAGTCAGTATTTTGCAGTATAATGTAGATATATCCAAGCTGGTCATGGTTTGCTGGCCCAGAGGCTGGCTGTGCTCTGCTTCAAGCTTTCCTGTGTTTCAATGGTGAGCTCTGTAACACTGTGAGTAGATAGCAATTCATGGTTACATCTGCATTGCAGGTGCACTTAAAGGTGTGCTGTCTATTCAGGGTGGCATGGGTGGGAAATGAGCACAGGGCCTTGTGATAGGGGTCCGAAATGGTTCCCCGCCAACAAGGAGGAGGTAGGTGTGGACCATATCAAGCTCTGAGGCTGAGTAGGCTGAGTTGTTTCATGGAAACAGGGCCCTTAACACTTAAAACATTTTGAGCTGGGTCTGTAAGGACACTTTTCACCTCCTTTAGGCTTCTCTTATCTCTGAAGTGGGCACTGTCTGTGACAGAGGCAAAGCAATGAGCGCCCACCAGTATGTCTGAAGGATCCCCTGAAGTGCCTGCAAAACTGGTGCAGTTGGTGTAAAAACAGACAGAAAAGCTTCCATCAAGAAACATTTATTTCCCCAGGGTTGTTTCACTTGTATGAGTAGAATCAGCAAGTTCCCACTTCAGCCAACAGCTCTTGGGAGGGGTCTGATGTTCAGCAAATGCTGAGGCACCTTTAGCTTCTCCAGCAGTTTCAGCAGAAACAATGGGTGTTGCTCAGCGCTGTGCTGAGAACCCTGAGCTCTCCTGAACAGGGAGATTAAGGGAAGGAGAACAATTATGTGTTTGTCCTTTAGTCCTGAGTAGGTTGGGAGCAGGAGCAGGTAAACGGAATTTGATTTTTTTTTTTTTTTTCACCATAGTCACTTGGGTCCAGAGCTGGATCTGTAACAGGAGAGACATGATTCTACTGATAAAACCAAGAGAATCTGCCTTCAAGGACTCTCCAGTGGGATAGGACTAACATGAGTCATCAGCCATGGTAGTGAATAGGGATATTAACATACTTTTGACTAGCATTTGCTAGCATGAATGCAAACTAGACTGAATGTGACAAATCCAGGAGTCATCAAGCCTCCTGTGCTCCAATGCATTACTAGTACACATAACTCAGTAGCTCTGCTGTGGCATATTTCTTGTTCGTATGCACAGTGTGTGCAAGACCAGTATGTCCTGTATACATTTGGCTCACCAGGCGGGACTTTTTCGCAGAGCTAATTGCTTCACAAACAATGGACATTTTTGCAGGTTCCATCATTTTTCAGCTTAGTGTGACAGGCACTTACAACCAGGCTGTTGCTATGTGGAAGCAGCGGCCACACTGCATTGCAGCAGGCATCTGGACAGCGCAGATCTGAAAGGGGTGATGTGTCCAGATGTGCAGGACTCACTGCACCTGTGCTGTGGAGGTGATCTGTGCGTTCTGACTTCTGTTGTTGCTACTCTGAGTGACCGGACAGAAAACCAAAGTCCTCAAATTCACCCCAGATCAAGTTCTCAGGTGGAGAAAGAAGTCACATCTTACCACTCCCAAATATATGGTAGCCCTAGAATGAGCTTGTTTTGGGGTGCAGATTATCTGGCACACCACTGTATTGGTGGATGCTCTTGAAAGCCTATGGAACCAGGAATAAAAAATGTAAATGCGGGTAACAGAACCACACAGAAGCATCCTCTGCTGAGAGCTGGCTTGTTAGTCCTTGGGACTAACAGTTTTTCCTGGTAAGTTCAGCAGATTTTCAGGGCATGAAACGTGACCTCACTATACACACAAAAACTTGCTGTTTTATACCTTACTGCCAGCATGGATCTTAATCAACCAGAAAAACTCAAAATGACAAACAAACAAGAGACAGCTTTGCTATCTGAGGTTCATTAGCTCCTAGCGACCTTTTAAATCTGCAAGAAACCAAAGAGAAATGTTCAGAAAACGGGAGGGCTTTCAAGTCATTTTGCCAGTAATTTCCACCTATTCCCCAGTTCCCCTTCAATAATGAATGGCATTTCTTGATTGTTTTCCCAAGGTTTGTATTTATCTGAGCAAATGTAGACTGCAGCTTTGACCCACAATGTATAGGGGATGGGAGGTAGAGTCTCCCTGGAGGAATGGTGCGTACTTTGTGTCTTGCAAGGTTATTTGAAGCCGACTCTCAAGGGCATCGTCGTCCTCATCTGTGAGGCTGGAAATGTGAGCAAAGGGCAGCCTATTTCATGCTTGGCACAAACACACACCAGGGAGCCATCAGCACTGTGCGCTGCAGAGGGTTAGATGTAGGTTCATGAGGAGAAGATAATAGCCAGCACAGACCTGGGCTCTGGGATACATCCAGCACGGGGAAAGGGAAGACAGGTAAAAGCTGAATGTGGATGACACATTCTTTGGCATGCAGATATCCTGCCCCTCGGCCATGGGAACCAGTGAGCAGAGAGCAGTGACTGAGGGCGTCACTTCGTGGATACAGATGGGCCAGTCACCAGGTTGCTTCCCCAAAGCAGGCTCTCAGGGCCAGCTCCTCAGGAGCTGTGAACAGACCTCGCTTTTGGTCTACCTGAGGCTAGCCCTCTGCATCTTTACCTGGAGTTTTCTTTCCTGGGGGACTTCTTTGAAACATTCGGCTTTCTTGTGTAACTGGAACAGAGGCAGCAGGTGGATCCCTCCAAGAAGCAGAACATCTGTCTTCTCATCAGTCCTCTTTGGCTTGAGATCTAGTCACCTTCTCCAGGTGGAATGATGACAAGAGGATCATTGCTGGAGTGGAAAGAGAAGGGCTGTTTTAACTATAAGGAAAACCATTTGAGGCCATCTTGTATCTTCTCAGAAAGTGCTGTTCTGTTGGGACCGTAGCTGAGGAACTACTGATTGTAGATGGAGAACAGAGAAAGGCAGACAAAGCATCAGCAAGAGACAAAACATTCAGCGTAGGCAGAATAAGGGGGCCCTGAGGGCACCTCTGGAAGATGTTTTCTGTGTTTTACTGACTTGTTTTGATGGGAAAAAAAGATTTTTCAAAGAAGAGATATAAAACATCACATGTGTATTTACAAGACTGTAGTCTTCCCTAACAACCTCCATGAACTCCCTCCATTGAAGAAATAAGTTGAAGAACTTCTGAAAAGAGAGAGAAACTAGAAGATGAAAGCATAGGCTAGAGAATGGAAACTCCCTTTCCTCCTGCCAAAAGAGAGCTTGCAGTGGGACCTGTCCTTTCAGCCTGAATGTAGCCCCTACTTACGTCACTGGGAGTTACTGAGACCCAGTAGGACTGGAATCCAGTTTCATCCAGGCACTGAGATCCACTGGCAGCATGGAGGAAGAGGAGCCCAGGGCTGAAGAGCGATGAAGCTAGAAAAGGTCTATGTCACATAGGAGCAGCTGGGAAGGATAATTTGCCATCTGTGCTAAGTGGTTTCACCCCAGTGCTGTCGGTCACACCAGAATGCAGAATCGCAAAGAGACCTCATATTTATTGTTGGGAGGGGAGGGAAAGGAGGGGGAGAAACCATCTGTGGAAGGGAATCAGGCCAGTATGTGGCCTTGGAGAGTCACATCCAGAGGGGGCTGAGCTAGAAAGCACCTGGCATGTATCTGGCACCTGTGAGACCGTGCAACAGAGATGCTGAGAGCAGCTGTGGAAAGTACATGGCTCAGGCTATGAAGGGACAGCAGGTACAGGCTGATAGTGTTGGGGATTTGGAAAGGAGGAGGTGTGCTGACTGTGCTTTGCTCCAATAGCTAGACCATTGGGTTTCTCAGTGTGGGGCTCTCCAACAGCCCGCCTTCCCTGCTGCTACGTGGAATGGGCTACCACTGTGGAAAGCAGGAGGAGAAGCCTTTGGGGGCTAGGACAAGAGGGTAAAGAGTTTGCTGAAAGGTGTGTAGGAGCTGGAAAGGAAAAGGGTGCGTAGAAACAGCTCCTGTGGCCCATCACAAAGTAAGTCAGATTGCTGTTGTGGTAGATGCTGACTCAGATGCATGCAGGAGGAGGTCTTAGGGAATGGACTTCATTGCATGTTCATCTGTCACTGACGTTTACACAGGCTCTCTTGCATACTCGGTGGATAATTGCTTTCAGTTTGAGTAATTCAAACAGGGAGAATAAAGTAGAACCTGCTTTCAGTCTCAGTCACTCGTATGTCTTTGTGATGCGATACGCTTTAAAGTTGCCTGTAAATTCATATGGGAAGCCCTAATGGTCTTTAATTTTTAGGTCCACCGTTCAGTGCCTCTCTTCATTAGTCTCCCAGCCTGGAAGACCAGTGAGCAGAGGATCTTCCGAGCAGAGGTTAATGCACTGCAGTGTTGGGGGCAGAATCCTTGACAGGATAAGCCACCTTTTTCTCCCAGCTTTCTGACAGAACTGCAATCCTATAACAAACCAAAGGGGAAACTAAGAAGTGTTGATAGGCTTCTTTTCTCCTGGACTGTTAATTCAAATCTGGCTCTAGGCCATTAGTGTTTTCACACTATTACCTTCTAATGGCTTCTTGCTCTTGGCTCAGCTCTTACTTGGTAAGTCACAGCTGTGTGCATTGTTAGCTATAGGCTCCCAGTTAGCCTCTTGCTGGGAATCTCAGTCAAGATTATGACTTGTGTCCGTGTTATGAAAATAGCCCGTGTGTAGCAGCTGCTGTCAAGTACTGCTCCTTCCAGCACTCACTCAACAGGTGTTATGAGCTGTTTTCCTACCGCCATGGATGGGATCAGCTGTTCCAACAGAAGGTGCGCTTGTAATCCATACCCCCTCGCTGTGCCGTCTGGGTCACACGGAGCTGCTGATGAACCCGTGACAGCTTTTGCTAAGGGAGCTGCATCTTTTAGCTCAGATGCTGGAGAATTGCAATGCAGAGGTCTGCAATACATAGAGCTGCACTTTTGTCTCTGGATTTCATACCCTGCTAGAGGGGACAAAGTACCTAGCAGACTCTACTGTGAAGGGTTGAATGTGACTGTGCCCATGCTCTCTGGTCTGTTGCTGAGAGAGACAAAGCTACACTAGATAGCTGTTGCAAAGTCTGACTCCTTTCCATGGGGCAGGAGTAGAAGTCTGATTTTTCCACCCCTGTCCATCAAGACTGGACTTTTTTTCCCCAAAATTTATACTCCAAACAGGTATGGATACAGGAAAATCCCATGGCCTCTTATACCAGAGGTCAAGCTAGGTTGTCCCTTTGGCCTTAGGATCTATGTTTCCATGAGAAGATCACATCAGAGAGCTAGGTAGAGCAGTATGGCGTAGGCACTTCTAGGACCAGATACATGAGAATGGATAAGCATCAATGTTTGCACGGCATACAGTGGGATTCAGGCATAGCTGTAGGACAGGTGGATTAGGACTCAGCCCTGCTGTCTCTTTTGTATGCTTATTCTGAGGATAACACAGGAGATTTCAAGGTGCAGGTCCAGCTGACTGGCGTGAAATTAATTTAAAATTCAAAAACTAAATTGGAAAAAAAAAAGCCTCTAAGAGTTCCATGGAAAATCAATTACCCAGCATGCGAAGGTGACGCTGAGAACACTGCTCCACAAAAAGGGCAAAATTCCCTGCAATTTTAATCTGTTTTTCCTGCAATTTCCCTCCCATCCCTTGTGATGTTTTAAGAGATGGATGACTTTCTTTCTCTAGTTTTAGATATGCTTATTGGGGCTGGAGGGTGGAGAGACCAAGAGAGAAAAGACTGTTCCAAAAAATGTAATTAAGATGATATTACTATGTGAATTACATACTATATTTTGTTTAGAGCCATTATTGGCTGGAATGGCTCTGAAATTGAATTGTGCTGCAGATTCCTAGCTGATTTTACCCACACTCACTCACGGTCAGGGATTGCATTAGACCTAGAGAAGAAGAAAGCGTGGATGGAGGAGGGCATCCAGCTGGGGAGGAGGGGCTCTGTAAATAATTTCTTCCCATGCAGAAGCTTTCATCAGACAGACAAACAACCCACATTAAAAATTACTCTTCACCCCATTGAGCCAAACTGGCTTGATGCATGCACCACTAGCTGGTATTTAGCTGTGGGGACAGTGAGGACGTCTTGCTGCCCTTAATCATGTCTCCTCTGCTGAAATGGTCATTTGTGGTGGAGGAGTTCAACGTGTATTTGCTCGCCGCAGACTGGCTGAGGAAGGGAGAGATGCTGTACAGCCATTAAAAGCACTGACTTTCCCCTGCTTTCAGTCAATACCGCTCTGAGATGGGTTTGAACATGTGACCGAGGAGCAAACAGCTCATCAATCTCATCTCTCCTCGCCTCCATGCCCTGATGTCCTTCTGGAGCTGCAGTGATGGGCCAAAGGGCAAGAGCATCCCCACCAATGTCGCGCTTTCCTCTGAGTATGCTCCCAGGTCTCTCTGCTTTGCTCTTTTGGGATATGAGGCTTTCACACCTTCTGCCTGTGGCTGCAGGAGGATGCGCGGTGGTGGGAAGGAGAGAGCTTTTGACAGGGTCGCTGTAGGGTGTAGGACACTGGGGCATGAGCGGCTCAGGAGGGTCTGATGAGGGAGAACAAGGGCATGGAGGAGATGTGAAGAAATAAGAGCTAACATCAACCTCTATGTCCTCTCTCCAAGGCAAGAGCTTCACAGAGACAGGGAGAAGAAGGGATGATAGGGACAGTTTCTCACGAGGAGGAGCGTGAAGGGGCTCAAAGTCCAAAACGTCTTGCTATAGCTCCTGTGAGGACACACAGCTGCCTGGGGGCACTGAAAGTTCACGTGTGCTTATCAGGGATGGCATGAAGAGCACAGGGGCCACCTCACCATGGCGGTGTCATCTACACAAGGTGGCAATCACCGGCAGAGCACAGGGTGGGGAGCTGGCTGGCATCCCTGTCCTTGGAAACTTCAGCTTGCAAAGGCCAGTGCTTCAGTCTGTCTTTGCAGACCCTTGAGTCTTTTGGTGTCTTGAGTTCACAGCTGTTTGATGGAGGTAAAAATACTCTGCTGGATGGCACAGGGGTTTAGTGAGTGATTTACCACATGGGCAGCAGGAACAGAAGCAGCCAGGTTTTCTGTGGTGCTGTTGTTTGTGGCCTCTCTGATGTCTAATAAGGCTCCTGTCTCTTTCCTCTACTTGGCCACCTATTCCTTATGCAACCGGTAGGAACATGATTGCTTTGCATTAGATACTCTGTTAAATTGGTTGACACTGGCATGCAGGTTCAGAAGTTATGGGGAAGGGAGAGATGAGAGGGAGACACCGCCACCACCCCACCCCCCCATCAGAGCCACAGAAATTCAGAAAATGAAAAAATTATGAGTTGCTGCTGTGCAAGAGAGATTCACAGCTGAGGCATGGGGAAAGGTAGGTAAGAAGACTTAAAGCTGTTGTGTGTTAACATTTATATCCTCATTCCGTGATTCTTTGTTCCAGTATTCAGGTTTTTGTTTCTTTGTTCCCTTTGGCACCGAGGCATTATCCGTTTGCATACTATACTCTCAGTTTCTCTGCTTTGGTTTTAAGATCAGCTGTATCAGTGCACGGTGGTGATGAGGGTGCTGCTCATCGGGGGAAGAAGTTTGCTGCGTGATCAGACATGGCATGGCCCTGGCAGCCAGCAGATGCGCCCTGGGAGGGCTGTGCCAGGGAGAGGTTTTGGAAGAGCTGCCATCTGCAAAGGGGGAGAGGAGAAATATTTCTTGTCTCAGCTTTCCTTAAACCATGTCCCATCTGAATAAAGTGGGGGAATTAGAAGGGGATTATCTACCGGCAGGAGAGGTGTAATTCATTCCTGCCACTGTCCGCATGTCAGGTTTGATTTTAATTTCAGATAATGTCAAAGCCAGATTTAAGCCCTATCGTCTAGGTCGGAAAAAAGACCCATCCTTCCCACCCATCTCACTGAGCTGCCAGGACAGTGACTGCCATCCCTCCCTCCTCTCCCTTCAAACACACTTGGGTCTTGGCACACTGCTAAGGCTCCTGCATGGGAGCTTGGACCCCCTTCCCCATCTCCTCCCCAGATCCTGTCCCTGGGCAGCAGAGCCCCGCTATCCTCCATGCATGATGCCCAGGATGCTTGCAGGGTACCAGGACGCTTTATCTAGGGACAAGGAAAGGGACCTGGGAGGCACAGATGTACTGTCATTCATGGATACTTGGGAAACGAGCTTCCAGTGTGGGAGAGTGTGCGAAAGGCAGGGAGAGGTGAGGGATGGCTGGGTCAACCATTAAAGAACAAGGTGGAACCAGCATTGGTAGAGCTCCCTGTTGTGCCTGGCTGTCCCCCAGTCCCCTTCCTGGGATGCCTGCAGAGTAAGAAAGGGTTATTGATTTTTTTTGGGGGGGGGGGGGGATATTCCTGCCTTTGCCAGAGACATACAGAAACTAGGAACACTTAGAATGGCATCATCAAATGAAAAAGACCCCTAAACTAGACACCTGTATCTGTACTTGACAGCTAATGAGAAGCGGCATGCATGGGGGATGTTTTACCTTTCTTGGAAGTCACAGCTTTGGTGGTTTAATGCTATTCCTCCCTTGGCCTCTCCTTTGCGCATGTTGGGTTAGAGTCAGCTCTGCTCAGCTCCAGGACTTGTGCTCCTGCTAGCTGTGGCTCTTTGTGTTTGCAGATCGATGCCATGGGGCCTAAAAAATGGAGGCATTTGGCTGGAGTAAGGATGCTCTTAACTGCTTTGAGATCTTTGGATGGAAGGAGTGGAAGTGCCTGGTTATGTCTTCTTCCCTGAGTGAATGCAGACACAGGTAATTCCTGCTTCTGCTCATACAACATTTAAAGCAAAGTGCTTCTGACAAACAAGGGGGAAGATGGAGTTTATTAAAAATAAAAAAAAACTCTTGAGATCTGATCAGGCACTGATAACTCCTTCTGGGTTTTACTAGTATTTTGTTCTATTTCTCAGTTATTGCAGACGGCGGCGGTGAAGAAATGCTCCTCTGATATTGATACAATGGGCCTGCCATGGAGCTGCGTGGATGGGTGATTTTGATGTTTATCATGACAATTAATGTGCTAGTGGACTCTTTTCATTACAACTGTATTGAATCAGAGACAGTCAATCCAAGCAACCAGCAGGGTTTTCCCACTGAAAAAAAATATATTGGAAATATGATTAAAAAATAATAAAAATAAAGGAATGGTCCTGATGCTCAGCATGCCTCTTCATCCCTTTGTTTGCTCTCTCCATCCTTCCCCAGATGAAATTCAGCTCTGCTCAGCAGCTATTCCCAGCTGTACTGCATGTACCAGCACGGGCCACAGCCTGGAGCAGGACACCACCTCGGGGAAAGGTGGCCAGGCTCATGCTTGTGGCTTTGACTCCTGCATCAGTCAGTTCTCCTCTCCACACTTCATTACAGAGTACAGGGATAACTGTTCCTGCCTTCTTGGAGATGTGGAGTGGCAGTGAGCTCAGCTCATATCATAACCCCATCATCTAGGTTTAACAAAATTCAGGTTTTGGAAAAAGTAAATCATTTGCATTTTAGTGCATTTTACCATGTCTGCAGTGAGTTGTTAACATAAAAGCGTGCCCTTGGGAAAGGGCCATTTCACTTTTCCATAGTACCAATATGCACTATGACTTCCATGTCACATTGTGGCAACACTGGACAACATCTAGGGAAGAACTCACATGTCCCAAATAATATGAAGAGTCATGAAGCAAAGAGGAGTGATGTGAATAAGGTCAAATTTGGTTCGTCTTGCCCAGCTAGTATGAGATTTGCATACCTCACTGCAGCATCCCAAAGAAACCTGGAATCCAGTTCAACTTTTTTCTACATTCATCGTACTCTGCCCATGAGTACCAGCAAAATTATGCCTCTGCTCAACTCTGCCTCCCCTGGCTTTTACATACTCTAGAGCAATGCAAAAGGTGTGTTGTGAGGTCCAGCCTGCACCACAGATGGAGCATGTGGATTGTTCCTACAAAAGATAAGGTCTGTGCCTCAGAGCTATGCAGAAGTCCAAGATTTTGGGGATTATCAGGGGCTGATGTGCTGGGGAGACCTAAAGCCTAGGTTTGGAGACAGCTGGTGGTGGCTTTGTATGCTTCTCTATGCTGGAGAGAAGCTGGATCTGCTTCAGGCTGGCACTTCCTATGTTTCAAGGGATGAATGGGTCCACGTTCCTCCTAAATGTTTACAAGGTCTTCGGCATCATATGTGAGCATGCCTGCAGAGCCCTAAGCACGGGTTCCTGTCATGTCCCAACACACCCAGATTTCCTAACACGTTCGGTAAATAAGTGGACACCACAACACACCCAGTGTCACTGGAGTCCTTTTTGAGGCTCCAGGGAACCAGACACATCCCTTCAGACTGGGGGTCTGTGAGACGGCACTGATGGGTGTTTCAGAAATGCCCAGCAATGACTTAGTCACTGCTGGTCAAATGTCTGGAACGCACAGTTTGATCAAGGAAAAGAGCCTGATGTTAGCTGAGTTAGTCCAGTGATGAGCAAAAAACTGCCGTGAGCCAATACCATATATCTGATTGCTGTGTTTGAAAAAATCCCTCATGTGCCGTAAATCTGGCAGCTCTCAGGGAGACAAACCAAAACTAAATAAACCCCCTGTTTTGTTTGCATTTGAACCCAGGCCTGCATCTCAAACAAAACTGTTCTGTCTCACAGGCACGGATGATGGGGGAAACTGAGGCACGACCAAGCCCCGCCCTCCACCCCTGCCTGCCATTATCATTAACTCGCACAGCTGCGAGGGCAGCAATACATACAGGAGCTCTGGGAAATGCTCCTATTGATCGGAAATGAATAATTATCACCCGCTCCCTGTTCCAGGGCCTCGCGGTGAGTGGAAGAGCGGAAGCACTAAGCGGGATTAATAACTACTTTTCATTACTTTTAATGCAAACTATTGATTTTAAAGTGTTGTAGGGTATGACAGTTTATTACAATAAGACAATAAAACAGACTATATGAAATAATTGAGAATAATCTCTTCCCTTTTCCTGCGCGACGCGAGGACATTATGTTCTGTGCATGTGGAGACATTTATGGCAAACTCTATCCAGCAATGGCAGCTTAAGCACTCTATAAAACAGCACTTTGGAGCTGGAGTATTATAAATAATAGGCAATAAAACTGGTAAATGGGGCTTTAATTTGATTCCATTATGTCACCGAATGACAGGAAGGAGGGGTAGAGCAGCAGCGAGGGGATGCGATGCCGAGCTCAGTTTGGGAGCCCTGGATGCGCAGCGGCGGAGTGGACCACACCGGTGCCAGCGAGTTCAGGTCGTGCCAAACCCCAGCCCAGGCGTGGGCTCGATCCCGGCAGGCGACAGCCAGGGGGTCCCTGCAGGGCTCCTCGCTGCAGCCAGCGCAGGAGGTGGCAGCAGGGACGCTACTGTCACAGGACTTAAGGCTGGCGGAGGATGGTCAGGTCCCCATCGTGCCAGGTACTGCCCAAATGTTTGAGGTACTATCCCAAAACCTCCACGCTGCTGCCTCATCTCTGACTGCTGGGGCTGTCTTTTCCAGGCTTCCTGTCCCAAACCGGCCAGCGTCCCCCTGCCAGCGCTGCCCTTCCCAGCCCGGATTTGGTAAGCAATGCACAGCGGCAGGAGGCAGCGAGCGACAGCCCTCCGGGGAGATGCCTCTTACTATTCGCAGCAGAAACTCTCCTGATTTAGAGCCGCTGCCTGCCAAGGACCGGGGGTACACCTGATTATCACTGCTCAAATCAAATATACCCCAAAGTGTGCTCAGCCAAAATGACCGCTGTGAAGAGATGGGCTTTATTCCTCAGCACACTGGAAAATCAGCGCAGTGACTCCTTGCTGGGCGCTCTGTGCGGGGAGGATCTCTGCAAAGCCTCGGGAGAAACCACTGTGTGTCGTCACCGCTTCCCGGCAGGGATGCCCATGGCACAGAGGGATGGTATTCGGGATGGGGCAGGTGGTGCAGGGGACCGTAACAAACCACACAGCCTTCGGCTCAGGGCTACTGCCTCCCATCTGAGTGCTGAGAAAGCCATTACCAACTGATGGCTTTGCAGGGCCCAGTGATATGTGAAATGAGCTGGGAGTCTCAGCCCAGTGGTTTCCACTGTAAAGCTGTTTCCGCTAATTGGGTCCCTCCTCATCAAAGCTGCAGAGTAAATGTACCAAAGAGATCAAGGGCCAAATGTGGAGAAGGCACTGAGGAAGCCCGGGAGATGTTTAAGTGCCATGATGCATGGTTTCCTCCAGCTCATCAGTCCACACACCCAGCTCTCATGCTGTCCATATACCCTCTGCCCATCCTCACCCCTTACACTCTGCCTAAAAACTCCTCCCAAGCCCCAGAAAAAGGGCCCAAAGGCTCTGGTACAGGGAAGCACCTGGACAGGGGCTGATCTTGATGCAGGGATGGGTCTTTTCCCCTCCCTCTGATCCTGGTCCTCAGAAGCATCAGAAAGGTTGGCCCTGGGAGAGAGGAGGTGAAGGCAGTTATCATAGCCCTGTGGTTTAGCCCTGTGCCTGGAGCATGAAATGAGGCTGGTCAGGACCTACATGGACCTTCCATGGCCCAGGGGGATTACACTAAATTGCTCTGCACTGGCCCAGTTAATGTCAAATTGGAACGGACTGGAGAGGAGTGAATGGCCAGGACCTTGAGAACAGTGGTGGGGCAGTCACATCTTACCTGAAGTCAGTCCTGCAAACTTGGTGATGGGGTGCTGCCAGCTGCATTTTGCAGCCCTGAAGAGCCTCCACCAGGAAAAGTGCTCCCCTGGAGATGTGCTGTACAAGCTCCTCTCCTTTTCGCCCCTCCCGTCCCCCTTGCTCCACCAGACAGCATGTCTCCTACACACGTCTGCAGCAGCCCCAGTCCCCCTGCACGCATCATTATTGCTGTGAAGATTTTTGCAAAGTGGGGAAGAAGCGAGCCAGTGGCACTTCTTCACTTTGTTTTCAGTTCCAAAAAACCCAGCTCTTCCCAGATTCTTCTGTAGAGAATTTCAGTGTCCCTGGGGTTTTTCTAGCCTCTTGCCTAAGCATATAATCAGGCAGGACTGTTTTTTAGAGAGGGGATTACACACACAATAAAGCAGAAGAGCCCCATTGGAGCTACCACAATCTATTAGGATCTGCGCTCTACCCAAAATAAGCAGCACAAAGGGAAACACTGAACTAACTTTGCTGCATGTGCTGTGGAGGCAAGAAGGAGGTTGGGGCTCTGGATTTTAATGGGCTTTTCTTTTGGTCCATGCATTCCTATTGCATCAGATATGTGCGTGTCCCCCTCCCATGGCCCTGAACGCTGATGATGATGCAGCAGCAAGCATCAATCCTGGGGGGGTGAGAGGCAATATTTACTGCTTTGTGCCTGAGACTGGTAGCTTGGCATGGAGGTCTGTGCCAGAGGAGACAGACTGCAGAGAGGGCAGGGAGCAAAACTACCGGGAGAGAAAAGAGCTGCTGGCTGGGACCCGTTGTGGGAAAGACCTTGCAGGGAGCGAGGGGAGGTTGGAGATGGGAGAGAGACCTACCAAAACAGGGGAGAAACACTGCAGCCAGCCCCACCTGCTGAGTACAGGAGAGCACAGGTCATTCCTGATGCAGGGAACTGACATCCAGGATTAATTGGGGTCTGCAGGAAGGGGGAGAAGACAAGGCCAGCCAGGAGAAGGGGCAGAGGGGAGCAAGCTGACTTTTGGGCAAGTGGACCTGTTCCTGCTGGGTGTGAGGTTGGCTGGCAGCATTGCCGTGGCAACTGGCAGCATACCAGGAGGAGGAGGAAGAGGAGGAAGCAGAGGAAAAGCAGGCCGGCATGCCTCACCATGGGATTTGAGTCGGGGGGAAGTTTTGCACCAGGAGAGAAAATGCGGCATAAACCCACGGGGAACGTGGGGATCTTGGGTCCGTGGTGCCCACTGTCCCCTGGCCGCGGAGGAGGCCATGTCCAGCTCTCTTCCCTTTAACACACCCCAGTGAACAACCACCCCATTTTAGTCTCCGTTAGACCTGAACTTCTTAATATTACTAGGAGCAATGCATTTTCCTGCACCGTAGGGGTATCCATGAAAAATAACTGTTTAGAGGCGTTCAGGCACTGGGAGAGCTGGTGATGAATAAACACCCTGCTGCAGGTCATTGAATTTTACGTTTTTTCTTCAGCTACCCAAGAAGGGTTACAGTAGGGGTACAGATTTCTTCACACCCTTTTGTCTGTCTAGTAAATCTACCAACTAAAGCCTTTCAGGAAATAAAGGGTGATATGCTCTGAACACACAAACTTCTCCACACACGCAAGCACGTACACATGCACACACAGATGCAACTCTTCATTTCAATGCACGGGGAAATTGGTTTAATCTCTTGATGGAAAATCTGTGTTTAGTCCCAGAAATGGCTTTCCACACTTTTTTGCTATTGCAACCCTGATGATACACCTGGAGGAAATAAGCAGTCATCTGTAATTACATGGCTAATGAGAGGTATTGATTAATAAGGCAGGGCCAGGCACACCCCGTATGGGACAGGAGGGGGCTGAGCACAGACCCCAGCATGTGGCAAAGACCCAGAGAGAGGCCTGGGTAGGCAAGAGTTGTACAAAATGGATGCCTGGAAGGTGAAGCAAAGAGAGAGGACTTTGCCAGGAGACTCAGCCAGCCTCTCTATCTGAGAAATCAGGCTGTGAAAGCAGTGAGAAGCAGGTGTGAATGGTTTTCTGCCTGCCTCAGGATGGGGCTGGGAATGGAAAGCTGGGGTGATGTGGAGGAAGGGATATTTCTGCATTTAATGTCTCTCCCTGCGTGCTGGCTCCAGGCCACCCAGGCTGAATGCTCACAGTTTGTGCTGAAGTGTTGGAGAACTGAAAGGGCCTGAGGCTGTGCTGGCTGGTCCCTGGCATCTTGCATTTCAAATGCCCTCAAAATGATGGATTTGATGCTTCCCCTTTTATTTATTACATTTAAAGCAGTTTTGCCAGGGGGGTAGCTCAAGAGAACAGGCAACTTATTTTCCTGAGCATCCCAGGAGCCGGGTTGTTGCACAGCTGCATGCAAGGCAAAAGACAGGACCCCACCAGCAGCCAACTGTGCAGCAGTCTGCTCTCCCTGCGAGCAGAGAGGGGCCAGGGCAAGGCAGGGGTGAGATGGGGAGGAAAGGTCTGCCTGCCTCTGACCTGGCTAAGGAGCGTGAGGCAGCAGCAGCAAGCAGGGAGTCATTTGCTGTGCTTTCCTCCTGACTGCCGGGCAGTTATTATCAACACGACGCAGCTGTAAATGTTCTCTCAGCGGCAGAGACCTGGGAGCTGAAAGTGCAGCTCAGCTGAGTGTGTTATTGGATTATCAACTGATTAGAGCTGTTAAGAGTCCACTCTTGAATAATCAACATGGTGCTTTTTGGCTGCTGTGTATCAGTGGGAGGGGGAGGGAGGCAGAGCAGCTAGCCAGGCTGCTGTTGATTCATGAGTGAGCCCTGGATGTTGCCATTGGCAAGCCCTGCTCAGTGGTGAGTTGTGATACCCACCTTCCCCAGCTCCAGGATGTGCAAGCTGCGCAGCAATGGGGTGTAGAACTGCAGGGGTTCCTCCTCTTTCCCTGGCACAGGTTTCGGGCTGCAGGGTTTCCTGCCAGAAGGGGTAGGGTCTGGAGAGCCTTGACCATGGGGGGAGATGCCCATGCAGCTTGGTGGTGTGCTGATACTTGTGGTGGCCTTGATTCATCATGATCCATGGCAAGTATGTGGTGTGTTGGAGGCCATGGCTGTCTGTTCGTGGTCTTGGAGAACAGACGTACAGGTCTTGTATGTGGAGATGGAAGAGCTGAATCCCTCTACTGAGCTAATGTAATGGGTGGAGATACTATGGGGATGTCCCACTGCTTGCAAAAGGGACTCACTAGGCAGGGTAAAAGGGAGGGAGACTTTTCCAGTGATGTAAGTGCCAGTGAGGTCAAAAGCTTAGCAAGAGCTTGCAGTGATGCACTGTAGTAGATTCCTGTTGAGATAAGACAAGACAGTGGCCCAGGGATGGAGCTGAGTTAGCAAAGATTAGGCAGGGTGCATTTTAAGTGAAGACAACACAGTGTTCCCTTTCCTCTGCCTCTCCTTTGTACTGACACACAGCAGCATTTGGGTGATAGATGGAGCAATAGCAATGTGCCTGCTGGCCCTTTTCTTTCTCTTTTCCTTATTTCAATTTTTCAAGGTTGGTTTGGCCTGTTGCTGAGTCACAATTTCCCCTGGAGAAGCTTCCTACAGCCACCTTGCAGTAGGACTCATCTTGCTCTCCTTTGATGTGTATTTTTGCTCTCTGGAGCTGAGTTCTTCTGGTGGTCTCTGGCCTGGAGAGCACAATTCACCAGCAACTTCATGGGCCATGTTTATCCCTTCAGTCACACTGTTCCTGTCCCCACTAAAATCAATGGCGTGACACCTGTGTGAGGGGAGAATTTGATAAGGAATAATGAATCACAGACCTACCAACTGTACCCTGATATTCAGGGATACTGAGCGATAAGACTGAGGAGGTGCCTTTCTCTCCCTGTGCTTTCCTCTGAGGAGAACAGTATTCTCCTTTCAGAGACCTGTAGGGGTCACAGTTGGATTGTACAACAGGCTGTGATCCCTTCCTTGGGAAAGGCAACCAGAGCATCACACTGCCCACTTCCTGCTAAACTGTGGGTCAGAAAGCCAAGTGCCCACTGTCCACAGGTCACTGCCCCAAAATCCACCCAGGTGGGCTCCAACCCCTCCTCTGCTCTCTCTGCCATTAAGCTATAGGAGATGCTTCCCATGGGATGTATTTCTTGACTTCACAGAACAGTGAAACCAAATGTGTTCCAGGCTGGAAAGAGCTGGTCTCAAGTTCATGCACAAAAGAGTGTGAAGAACAAAGGTTTTTAACAAGAGGGTGGGAGAAGGAAGAGAAGCCATGCATTAGATAACATGACTTATACATGTACAGTGCAATCAAGGAAAGAGAGAATGTTCTAATTAGTAACTTGCAACCTGTCAAAGAAGGCTCAGGCTGAAGACTTCTGTGTCTGGTTTTCTTGTTCATGTAAATGTTGGTGCTCCATCAAGGTTGGTGCAAAGGAGCTTTGCTTCCTGTTTGTCTACCCTGATCTTACTCAAAACCAGGTAGTATGGACCTTGAAAAGCAAAATCCAGATGGCAGAACTGGAGGAACTTCAAGATATGGGATTTGGGTCTTGGTAGACCTCCAGTGAAGTGAGATGGATGGGGAAGCTCTTGAAACCCTGACCTGGTTTCCTTTGGGATGAGTACTCATCTCTGCAGCTCACTTATGGGGCTATGCTTGTCCATCTTAGCTTCCATATTCAGTGGAGCCTCCTAGTAACAGTGAAGTCACAGGAGACATGCAGGACCAAACAGACAGCAGTGTGCTAGAAAGAGGACCTGTGCCTGGATAAATTCATACTTCCCATGTGAAAGGAGTTCTCTCAGTAGGGATTTTCTGCCACTATTATACCAAACAGCCTGATCCTTCTTCCTTCTAGTGGATGACTTAAAGCCTCCTTCAGATGAGCCTGATCCAGTCTCCAACATGAGAAGCAGCAGAAACAAGATCATCCATCTTCATTCTCCAAGGTCCCTTTGCAGACACTCACCCACAGGAACAGCCGGTCACTGTCAGAGTCCCCTCCCCGCGCCTGCACTGCACAGGGTCCAGGGAGTCAAAGTAGGATCTGGCTGTGACGCTTAGGAAGATGGACCCTTTCCATTATACGATAATTAAATTGCCTGTAATTATGTTCTTGACAGTGAAATGCAGGCAGTAAATGATCCTAACATTCTGCGCTCCCTCCTTCTTCCCAGGACCCCTCCAGCTGCCCCTCCCCTCTAAATGCTGAATTATTTTACAGTTGATAGTTCCTTAGATTCGCCGACCTTTAAAAGCTGAACACTACATGCCTGTTGAATTTTAATCAATTTATTTTTTTCAACTGGAAATGTCAGACTTCTGTACAGAATTACTTGGTGCCGGCTGATGTGACAAAGACTCAAAGTTCAGCATCTGAAGCCGCGGAGGAGCAGAGAGTTGCGTGCATTAGCACAGATAATTTGCCCGATGTGAAAATGAGAGCGGGAGTGAGGGAGCATATATTTTTCATTAGCTTTGGTTTAGAGGGTTCGGGGACCTGCATTTATTTCATCCAGTGAACTCTGGCCTCATTAAATCCAGACCGTGGCTGGTAATGACTGGAAGTAAGAAGCTGCCGAGGCCACTAAAGGGCAGGAGGTAAAGTGAGTTCTTCACTGGAGCATGGAGTGAACCTCAGTGTACACTGGGACAGTGGGAGAACAGCAACCTCTGCTGTGCCTGCTCTGTGGTACTGGGCACAACAGAGGAGGTGCAAGTTGCCCAAACCGTTTGCCAGCCTACACTGGTCCAGTTCGTGAGTGCATGTTACATCACACGCTTCACTCTGGTTCTGAAGACCCTGGGCTGTAACCTGAAGAGCCCAGCAAAGGTTTCACCTGCCGTGCTAGCCTTTCTCTGCCCAAGGAAGGAGATTATTAACCTTCTCATTAGCATTGAGCTTGGCTGGCATTACCTGGAAGGATTAAATACTCCCCAACTGGAGCAAAGCCCATCTGCAAAGAAGGGAAGAGGATTACTTGTAAACATACTCCTGCAGACTGTCCTGCTGCTGGGGAAGCCCATGGCAGTAAGTATACACCAGTGAGGAACCTTGTTGTCTGTACTGGGGTTTTCTGGCTTTCATCGTAACTTTGGTATCACATTTGTGAGCAGTAGCTACAGCCAGGGCAATGCTGGGGACTGTTCTGACTCCTTTCTGAGCAGGGAATTTCTCTACCATCACTGGCTAGGACACTTCACATCAGTCCTGTCCTGCATCACCTACTTCCCCACTATCAGTTGTTTCAGGCAAAAGTTATCACCTTGTGGTTTTCTTCTGTCAACAGCCTCTGGTGTTTCCCTGCAGTACTGTAGTCTGTTCCAATCCTGGGCTATGACAGCCCTACAAACATGTTTCTGTCCTATTAAAATTTAATTCCTTCTTTGGAATAGAGACTTCTCATCACACACAACCGGATGGATAAATGTTTGCTAAGGTGACAAGGATTGAGTATATTTAATCTTCCTTCCTTCT
Source organism: Haliaeetus leucocephalus (assembly GCF_000737465.1). Lineage (NCBI taxonomy): Eukaryota > Metazoa > Chordata > Aves > Accipitriformes > Accipitridae > Haliaeetus > Haliaeetus leucocephalus. Next base: position 7,799,867 of record NW_010972742.1, on the reverse strand, counting down.
CTTTAAAAAACTGCCCGTCGTTGCCTCTTGGCACAGGTACATTAAAATCAATAATGAACCTTACAAGCAGATCTGTGATAAAATATGGTCTATCCTTCTCCGTTGAACTGTAATAAGCAGCTTTTTCAAAACCATGCACGTACCCATGTGCAGCAAAAATAATGTGGTGACTGTGCATTGGTTCAAGGAAAGTTCCAGGAGACTTAGTAGGTTGAGGTGCACCTCAAACCCAAGTATTCTTCCAGTGGCACAAACTACATGTAGTTAGAGCTGTAACTTTTGGAAACTGGCTGATGGAAAGGGTCATTCTTTATGTGTCCTGATCTTAGGCATTCTCTGAAGCTTTGCAGTCTGCTCTCTGAGGCAGGGGTCAAGGAACTTTTGGTCTGACACAGACCACAGATCCTTTATCATGCCTTCATTCCTCAGAAGTGGATTTTAATTAGAAAACACCCGTGGGTTGACATCAGTTCTTTTGTGGGAGGGGATGAACCAGGTTAGATGAATTGCGAACTGGGACAAGTCTAACAGGCAGAGATGCGCAGAACTGAGTCACGGTGGTGAGGTACACGGGCCTGTCACCCAAAGAGCAACTGAGCTGTGATTTACACCAGCCTTGCTCTGAACCAGGCTGAAGCAAAGACTTGAATCGGCAATTACCATGTCTTAGGTGAGTGTGCGGATCATCAATATATTGACTCATCTGAGGGAACCTGTTTGTTGTGCTTCCCCTCCCAGTTCAGCCCAGAAAATTTTGAGATCTCATTTTTGCCCTGAGGAGGATGAAAAATTTCTTTAAATTTTGAGTTTTGCAAGAAAGGGAATCATTCCTGCTGTGTAGCTTTTTTATTTAGCTTAGAGGTCCTGCTTCCCAAATCCTCCCATATGAAAAGCCCTCAGAGAAGATAGTGAGCCTATGGAAAGCAGCCCAGGCCGGGCTTACTAACTATTCATCAGTATTCCCTTTAAAGAAGGCAAATGTTATTATCCTCTTTGCCAAAAGGGAGTGTGAACACATCTGCTCCTCCACCCACCTTCTTGGCACCCCCTCCCAATGCAAACTCCCACAACTCACCCTCTGTCACAGCTCAACAGCCCATTACAAATGGCTGTGTTTAAGCGAGGTCTTGCTCTTCATTTACAGCCCTCTCAGTCGCTCTGATGGGTTCCTTCCCTGGCCTTTCACAGCCTCGGTTTGTTTCAGGTTAAGAAAATGTCAAGCTCATTTGGAAGTTCCTTGCCTCTCCTTGCTTTGCCGCAGCCGTTAGTGGTCCTCTCCCTGCTGCAGGAAGCTGACATTTACATCGCAAGCTAGGGAGGAGATAATAGCGGCTAAGTCAGGCTTTGCTAATCACCAGTTATGTCCACCTTCAGAAATAAGCTCAGGTGGCCAGAGCTTATTTTCCTCATTTCCTTTCTCTCACATTCTCATATCCCTACCTACTGCTGCCTGGTCCTCCACCCTCCCACCCCATCACCACTTATTTATTGACTATGGTGGTAAGGTGTCATTCAATGAAATACAAGGTAAAAAAAAAAAATCACTAATTTTGGAGACAAGATTAGTATTGTCTGAATTTACTCCTCCATACACCATCATCCCACCCAACTCTCCCCACTCCTTTTGAACCCAGTGGGGAAGATGCTAAAGTGCATTGCTAAAGAGCTAGTGATTAGGAGGGTCTGAATATGTGATCAGCCCTGCTCATGTTGGAGATCCTGGGACACAGCGGCCTTCAGGGGTGAGGTAAATTCAGTAAAGAAAGCAGGTTCTGCCCATTGCTTTTTTCTAGTCCAAACACGGCACCAAACCATAAAAAGGAGCTGGCATTTCCCGTTACTGGTGAATCTCATGCATATGGGGCTGTTTGACAAGGGGATGGATTAGGTGGCATCTGGAAGTCCTGCTCACCCCTAATTTTCTATGATTCTGCAAGGCTGACATTTAAGGATCAGATCAAGACTGGAAACAGTGGCTTCTGTGGGGCTCTACTAATCACAAGCTTCTTTCAGATTTGAAAATGAGTTTTGACCAGGGCTATTGATTTCCTTCCTTGCTTTGCTTTTTCAATGTGTATGCATATGTGTGTGTTTGCAATTTTAACCTGAAAGACTCTCCCTCCTCTTCCTGACTTCTGTGCACCTCCCCTTTGAAGCCCCGATAAGGGACTTCATTAAAAAAAAGCAAACTGCAGCAGTCAGGAAGTGCAAGGGGAGGAGAAGTAAGAAGAACTGATGAGGACAGCAAGTGTTTGAAAGCTGAAGAAGAAGAGGAGGAGCTGTGGCAGATGTTGCCAGCTGTTGCTCAGTGCGTGGGTGTCACATTAGCCCACCCCTACAGAGCAGAACAAACCCACAAATTAAGTCATTGTGCTGTGGCCCTGGTGCTGTCCTTTTCTATTTTAGTTGATACCTCTCCCCAGGCCTCTTTCTGTCCTGTTCTCATAGTCTTCATCCACCAATGTCAGTTCTGGCTGCTCTGTTCTGTGCTCTGGCCATTGCTGCTGTGTCCGATGGCTGTCAGCCAGCTGTGAACAACTGGGAGAGGGGAGCTGGGAAAGCCATCTTTATTCATACGACTGAAGTCCTCTAAAAACATGAAATCAATGCAGTCTGTGAGTTTTGTATATAAAAAAAAAAATCTAGTTGTTTTATAGCCTCTCTCTTTTCCCTCCTTGAAATTTGCTTGTTTTCCTGGAATGACACTTTGCTCTATCATCAGAAATGGAGTGCTGACATATATTCTTCCTTCTCCGTATTACACTGCTCCCCGTATAGAGTTGTCTTCTACCAGCCTCCAGAAGGTTTTCCCTGAGGTGCCAGGATTTCCTGAAGCTCCCCCATGCAGAAGCAGCTTGCCCCCCGCTGCCTCCAGCCTTGCCTATCATGCCAAAAATCACATTAATCATTCTGATGCCTTCCTTTCCCTTCTTCTCCCATTTGAACAAAGAATATTAGTAAGAGTTTTAAAAGAAAGCATTTGTATAGCCAGAAGTGAAAGGCCAGCTGCCCATCTAACCTTAAATCTACACCTTATTTAAATTCATTATGCCATCTTTATTCTTTTCATCACCTACTATTTTCCCCCTAGGACCTTCACCTTATTCTGTATCTAACACTGGTGCCTTTTGAGAGTGGACTAGTGAAATGTAACGTAGGAGACTGTTGTCTGTAGGACAGTCACTTCATTTTGTGCAGACAGTGATCTTTTCTCTTTTTATCTGTGCTGGTTCCTCTGTCACCCCTCTGCCCCAATATTTATTCCCACTCCTGCTCCCAAAAGTCAGAAGAAGAAAGTGAAATCCCCTCAGCCCTTGTAGCTACAAAGGTGTGACCCTCCCACCGCAAGCTCTCCAGCAACATTTCTACCACATGCAAATTTTTATAGTATATCAATGAAAGGATCTTGAGGCCAAATGGAAATCGAGCAGCTGCTTGAATTGCTTGAGGGGAAAGAAACCCATTCAAAGAGGTTTTTTTATTATTATTATTATTATTATTTTAAACATTCAAATGAATGACCCAGTCAATTTCAGGCCTCTCTGTTCTGTGAACCCTTCCCTGGAATCCCTGTGTGCTTCAGCTGCAGGACTGGCAGCTCTGCCTTGGAGAACGCAGAGCACTGCTGCAAGTGCTGCTTCTCACCCCTGGGTCCCTCCAGCCCCTCTGGGGTTGTCATCTCCCTGATCTGCTGTCCCTCCCAGGCCACGATATGCAGAGTTTCAGCACCCAATGCAGGAGAAGCATTTCCCTGAAAATCCCTGTGCACTGGGTGCAAGGGGAAGAGTCCTGGGAAATCTGGTTTCCCTCTCATGAGAGCTGAGTACAGGATGAGTCCTTATCACACTCATGGGGCTGTAAAAAATAAACTTTTATGGGGAGGGGCAGAAACAAGTGGTCACCAGAGGGGGTTCTCTTCAGCCCATGCATAGCAGAGTGAGCCCATGTAGTATCTGAGTGCTGCTGTGTCTAATATTGGCTTTGCATAATGTGATTAATTGATGGATTTTCAGAGCGTGTGACTAGCACTGGACTGGACTTCAGTGCTTTTTCACTTTGAAGACTCTAACTAGAGACCCTCAGCTTCATTTTAGTGATCAATACTCTGACTAGAGCAAGGCTAAGCCAGCTGCACCTCTTGCAAAGCCACATGTGCCATGCCTCATCTTTATTCTCCTTCTGAGTTCCTTGACCATTGACCTCTCCAGCAGCAATCAGCCTCTCTGGCCCTGTCATTATCCTTGCTGTAATGATGAAATAATAGCTTGCTGCTCTAAGCTTGCCATCAGGATTGTCCTGAGTGCAGATGGCCTGGTATGCTATCCAAGTGAGGGAAAGTGCCAGGGGATGTATCCACAGACTGCAAGAGCATACGCAGTTTCAGTGGTCCAGCTCAAATGTCCTTCCTCAATTGCACTTCTGCACAGCCTTTGGGGCCAGAGCTGCAAGCAGGCTGGGTTTCAGATGCCATGTGTATCTGTAAGAGTGCAGGTCCATTCCCTCCCTCACTACTGCACAAAAAAGTCACCCTGAATGTGTTTATTGAGTTTTTCTGATGAGGTGCTAGATCCTCATCAGGACACTGTCTTTCTTTGGATTCATGCACTGCCCTTGGAAAAACTACTTTTTCTCTCTGTGCATCTCTTTACCTGTCTTATCTTTTTTTTTTTTTTTGTCTGTCTTATCAGTGCTGACTGCAAACTTCGTAAGACTGAGGTTGTCTCCTCGAAGTATTTGCACAACACTTAGCATGATGAGATATCCAGGTCCTACACTAGCAGTGTGAGTGTCTGAATGCATTAGCTGAAAGAACAGGGCATTGCAGGGCATCACACACTGCCCTCCATTCTGGATAGGGCCTTTCTAGAGAGTTCAGTGTCTGGAAGGACCTCATTTCCACCTGTTTCCAGGCTCCTAAGAGCTAGTGTCTGCTTCGAAATTCACACTAACTTCCCTGCCCATCCACCTCTTGTTTGTTTGTTATTTTAATCTTCCTCCCTAGTCCGCAGTGTGAAGAGAAAGGGCTGATTGACAGCTTAACTGTTTCAAATCAATAGAAAGTGCACTTGGAGATTAAAGCAATTTAAACAAGGTGTTTATGTGGTTTGGAGCTAAAACTGCACTTGAAGGAAACAAGCAAAGGAGCTGAAGGAAGTGGGTCAGCCACGAGACACAGGGAAACTGCATGAGCAGAGGTAAGATTACAACAATACGTTGGGATGGCTTTTTCATCAAAAAGAGTTCACTGCTTTCCATAAAGGAGGCCTAATCTCAAAATTGCTTTAGCCTCCGACTGATTGTTCCATTGATTTAAACATGCTGGCCCTGCCCCTCTTTCTGTCCCGATGCTCTCTAATCTCTGGCACATCTCTCTCTCTTTCGGTCTCTGATCCACTGTTGTTGTAACCCGGCTGTAGAGACAACCCCTCCTAGAGAAGCACTGTCTTCACCTAAAAGAGGTCCCCTGACTACGTTTGGTTTGCTGGGCTGGAGAACAGACACAAAGCCCCAGCAGTGCTGTGACTTCTGTCTCTATCTGATGAAGTACCTCAGGGGCAACTTTGAAGCCATCTCAAAGATCCCATTACATTTTTTAATCAATGCAAAGGCCCTGTCCCCTTGCTAAATTACTTGATCTCCTCCCCTTCCCAAGCTTTTAGGTAATTGCTGTAGATGAGCACTACTGCATATCGAGGATAGCTGAGCCAGGGCTATTGATCAATCCAAATGTGCTGCTGGCATGGTTTAGAAGAGCTTTACTAACCTACCCCAGGGGCAGATCAGGTTTTTTAGCCAAATCAAGCGAGTTTCATGTTCTTGCTGTTTTGCATAGCGCTAATGAGGTGGTAATTCAACCCTTCCTTCCCTAGACACCCACTGTATGATGGCAATAATTTGTCCTGGGACATGCCAATCTTTCTCCAGTGACCATAGAAAAAGTCCAGACAATTGGTTTATACTAAGTACTTGATTTCTGGCCAGCTGAAGTTCAGGGGGAGGGATCCCACTGAGTCTCCCATGAGGGAGCATCACCATGCGAAGCAGATGGGTCAGTTCTCCCTACGCTGACTGAGGATCTAACCCTGCGTGGAGGCAATCCTGCAGAAGAGAGAGCAGGTGCTTGGGGAAGCTCGGTGTAAAGGACAGGAAAATTTGGTTTGTCTGTTATTACCGTATTAAAATCTTCAATAGATCTGCAGGTGTAGATCAGGAAAAACCCCTGGCCTCCAATCCAAACACAAAGGTTGACAGCTTTTGGGGCCACCACAGATGATAGGAAGTCCTCAGGCCAGCTTTACAGCAACTGGACTGCCGTAGAATAATTCCCGATTTCTGTCAGTCTCAGGGAGGTAATGTCAGGTCCCAATTCTTTAGCAAGGACTTGAGAGCAGAGTGGGTGCTAAATTACTGTTTACTTTCTGTGTCACCAGAAACATGCAGCGGGATTCTGCCTCTCTGGCTTCACAAGAAGAGCATCAAGTAGAAACACCTGCTCCTTTGGTGGGGGAACCGAGCATATTTTGAAGGCCATCCACAGCATTGATGTACCCTGTTTCTAAGTGTTTATCATTTTCTTCGTGATAAGTGTCCAGCTGACATACATAGTAATTCAGATGGCACCACAAGAGCTGTCACAGCTCTGTGCAATTAGAGCGTGCCTTATAACGGCATGCTCCATCTTCCTGGGCGACGTGGTGCTTGCAGAGATGCTGCGTGTTATTTGGTTTGTCAGCTCGGTGTCAAGTCTTTCAGCTGTCCTGCCCTATGGACTAGGCAGTGCTTGCTCCAGTGCACAGCCAGCAAAGCTCCTGGGCTTTCTAGGAGCATGTGTGGGTCCATGCATCTTGGTGTGGGTCATGACCCAGGTAACTGGACATGGATGCAAGACTTCAGATTCGTCCTACCACTGACACAAAGAGATTAGCTTTACTGCTTTGTGAGTCCGCTCGCTGATCTCCGAGGCAGGGATCATCATAATTACTTGCCATAGCATCATTTTGAATATGTTTTACTGAAAGTACTGCCTGGTGTTTGACCCATGTCTTTTGAAATGGACAGCTTGCTCTGCAGGAAGGGGGTGGTAGCCTGTGTGTGAAGGGGCAGGACTTTTGGAGATGGTTAATTATAAGGAGCTTTGTTTAACAGAGAGGCTAGAGGTCTGAGGGGAGGGTTGGTTGCCGTGTAGAGTCCAGAGACACCCAGGCACTGACAGGGATTCACAAGCTGTGAAACACAGCCCTAACACGGCCTGTCACTGGTGGATGGTCTCCAGCTGAAGCAGTGCCAGCTTGGGCTCCTGCCACGCAGGGTCCAGTCTTGCAGCTCTTCTGCACTGTGCAGATGGGGTTTAGCTGGGGACTCCAGGGTGCACACACACACAGCTTGTGGATTTACAACACCGGATCAATCTGACAAGGGGACCCCGTGACTGCAGATCTGCTCATCCGCAGTGGCAGGCACAGAGAGCTTGGAGGAAGCGCTATCCAAATAAAACTAGGAGAGCACAAGATACACTCCTGAAAAGATGGCTTTGCCCCAAACACCCTGCTTTTAATTTTCTGGCGGGTGTCGGCCATGCATGTTGCTCAGGGACAGGGGAACTTTGCAGGGAGATAGTGAAAATTTGGGATTAATTCAGTATCAACAAAAGCTTCTACAAAACCACCAGCCTCCCATGGGCTACTCCCCCGTCATGGGCTGGGGAGCCTGCTATAAATGGGGAGAGAAAAGTGTCACATTTGCAGCTTTTAGCCCCCTCCCCTGGATGCATGCGTTGTAAATCCTGGGTCCGTGCCACTGCTCCCTGCCCACCTCAGAGCTCGTGCACATGCATTTTCTGCCAGCTGACAGATTCAGCAGTGACAGATTAGTTGAGCTGGAGAAAGGCCATTTGGACCCTGGGATGCTGGCGAGGCTGACGGAAGAGTCCAACAGCCGGCAGCAGGAGTGCACGGAGTGGAGAGGTGCGCGTTCCTCTTGTAATCTCAGCGGAGCCAGAAAGCCCAGCGAAGCAAGAAGGGAAGTTCGAGCCATGGGGCTGGATAAAACACATTTTACTTCAGGTCCTGAGCTGGCTGCTCCTGCCTGAGGCCTTTTGGTGGCTTGAAGGCTAATCTCTCACCTAAGCTCAGGAAATGCTCCCCAGCACATTTCCACTACTTAGCATCCAACTGTGTTTCTCTGTGAATATAGGCAGTAGAGTTTTCAGCCACGCAGGCGAGGAAATAACTCACACTGTGCTATTGCAGTGCTGTGAGCCCTTTTCCCCACATCCAGCATGCTGGCAAAGGCTTCCACGTGGAGACGGAGAAGCTTTAGGGAGATGCAAGTGTGATTGCACAAGTTGGGAGCAATGTTACAGAGATGTGTGAGAGCAAAGCAAGGTCAACTCTGACACCTCTTAGTGCAGTATCAGTGGATGCATTTGCATTGCCAGCCACTAATCTGAGCCAGTTTGCACCAGCTGAGCACTTGGGCCATGAGTTTTGTGTGCTGATTGCATACAAAATGTTTTGTGTTTCCCTGTGTTCTGCTTGTAAAAAGAAAAAGGATTGTATTGGAGCTATAGGAAGGATGTCTTCATCAAACATGCTGAATAAATACTGTGCCTTATTTATGAGGCTTTAATTCTCCACCAAATTAGAACCTGACTAAAACATGAATCTATTCCCCAGTTCCTCACACAACACAGAAAACAATGCCAATTTAAATCCAGATTAATTCAGTTTTTGAAGGTAAAGGCAGGTGGAAAAGGCACTGAGTTCCCACTGTGGCTAATTCTTAGGAATGTGACAAACCAAACTGTGTCCATTTAGGTGCTGGGGAGGAAGGTGCAGCTTGGCATCTGAAGGTGCAGATGAACCATGAACTAAGGGAGATGGAGATACATCACCCAAGAAAGTGTCCCATTTGCTCACGGTGTGCTTGTCACATCCATGACATCTTTCCTGGACCCAGGATGCCCTTCTATGATAGCCTTCCTCACCTAAACATGAGGAGCTGTTTGCGTAGACAGTAGGCGCATGACATTGGGAATCAAATGCCATGGTTCTCCCTGGGAAAAAAGAAACTGTGAAAGGAGCTCCAGATTTCCCAGCTCATCTGATCTCATGGATCTGTGAAAATCTCGAGGGTGAAATGAGACCTGTGGCTGCTCCCGATGCTGTTTGGCTCCATGGAAATACAGTTCCCTCCAGCTTGCTTTTAGGAAACCCAGTAATTATTGCCTTACGTGGAACTGACTTGTCATGAAGTGCCATGCTGAATACCCATCACTTTCCTCTCAAACCATGAGCCCCAGTCCTTGAGATGTCAACTACAAAAGAGCCTCTACAGGAAGAGAGATGATCAGTTGAAGGGCACCAAGTGCCACCAAAACTCCACTGCCTTTCTTCTTGTCTGCTGCTGGCCAGACCCACTGGAGATGGAGGAGATCTGCTGGTGGGGAATGGTGTGGCTGTTGCATTTCAGGGTGCAGGCAGCAAGTATTTCCTTAAACCAATAAGCAAGTGGGCTCTCAGAGCCTGCAAGGAAACATAGCATTGTTCAGTAAACTGAATGAGACCATGTTCATTGATGTGCCTCACTGCACCGGTGAACACCTGCATACATTATGGTGGCTGCCAGCAGGCAATTCCAAGGGTAATGGCAATAACCCAGTCTAAAACAACTCCCCAGTAGTGTGAAAGGTGATGGGAGAAGATGGGGAAATTTCCTTCCTAAGGCTATTCTTTCTCTGCATTCTGAAGTTTGAGATTTCCATTCCCCCATTCACAGGTATAATGACATGCTTTTAATGGCTGTAAAATTACAGAGCTCTTTTTTAACTCCAACTACAGCATATCACTCTCTGACATCCTGCAGTAGTGAATTACATGAACTGACTACACAGTACATCAGGTGTGGTGGTTTTTTTTCTTTTAACCTGTATTAAATTTGCCTAACCATTAATCTAATGGAATAAGACTGTAGTTTTCATATTATAAGATAAGGCAAGAAGAGCAATAAATTCCTTTTCACTATAACTCGTATAATTCTAAAATACTCCTGCCATTAACATTCCTCCCCAGGCTAAATACCTTCTGAGAATTCTGACCACATGGGGTACTCACAGACAAACCCCATTTAGGCCTTCAGTTGCCTTTGTTTCCCTTCAATTTTTCAATCTCAATTAAACATTGACATCTTCCCCAGTGTGAAATGACCCAGAACATACTGTGCTAGAGTCTAAGTATATCCAGGCTAAATTTGGCCAAATCTTTTCTTCAACAGCTGGGAGACATGGGCAGTGGCTCTTTACCTAATGCAGAAAATTCAAATCCCAATTCCCAAAGATCAAATTTCTTTCTGTTCCCTGAAACAGTAGAGCTGTACTGCGACTGTCTGCCCAATATCCTCATGCCTGGAGAAACATTTGAAAGCCCCTTTGCTATCATAATTTTGATGATCTAATGTGATCCAATCAGTAAAGATTTGCTTTGAGTTGAATATGTTGCTAAACTATCTTTACAAATCGAGAACCCAGGTACTATCCTGGATATTTCACCACTTTGGAGTATCAAAACCGGAACTCCCAACAGGTTACAGGAATATGACCTGTATGAATAATATGAATTGTTGGCGAATAACACATTGGAAAGACCATTCCTGACATAATATTAACCAAGTTGGATCTTTCCTTTTGTTCATCATACCCTTCCTTGGATGCTCTAGTCTTTGCTGCTCCCAGACCTCTCATATCCTGTCTCTTGACCCTCTGGCCACTGCTCTGCCTCAGATCAGCAAACACCAGCCTTCAAAACAATCAGATCTCAGAAAATAATTTTCGAACTGGGAAAGCCCAGAATGACTGCTACAATAATACTACTCTGCAATTATAGAGAATCTCAGAGCAATCCTAAAAGGTAGGAGAGTATCATTAGCGACGTTTCACAGATGGCAAGCACGGGGAAGGGAAATGATTTATTTGAAGTCATACCTCAAGGCGGTGATAGAGGCAGGAAAGGAACCCAGGAGTCCTCACTTCCAGTTCCATTATAGAGTGTAAGTGGAAACCCACTGAGTGCTTACAAGCCTCTCCAGGTACAGGAAACACCAAGGCTGCTCTAGCAGACCTGGCTGCTGGCCAGCTGGAGAAAGAGAGCACATATGGGGTCCAGCTGAAATAAATGAAATCCTCTCATGGGAGTTTCAGACTTAATTGGCTGTTTTATGACCAAGTAAGCTAACAAAAATCTCAGGCCACATCCCTTTCCTGTAGCTGAGCAGGCTGTGAAGTCCAAACCAAGTCCCATAAATACTGCTTGAGCCTTCAGAGACCCTCCTTCTGGTTTGTGCTTAGCAAAACCTGTCCCTTCTTCTTGCATGAGATTAGCCTTTTTTTTTTCTATGAACTCATCTCAGTGGCACTGACAAGGGAAACAACCAGGATGAGATTTGTTGGGGCTGCAAGCCTTCTGTGAGGGTAAATGCAAGCATGTTTTCCCGACACTCCGCCTGCGTACACCTTCCACTTCAGTACAGTCAGCTCCAGCACCAAAAATTAGGCTCCCTGGAGACCTACACAGCGGGCAAGCTCTGAGAAGCTCTATCAAGAAACCTGCTGTCCCCTAACAGATGTGACCAAGAACATGACACGTGCCCATGGTTTGCTTCTCTTTGCCCATATCTCCCATTTGCTTTTCAGTATCCGGATCACTTTGACTTTATTAATTTCCTGTTTCTCTTTTGATCTCCCTTTTTCTGCCTCTCTTTCTCACTCTCCCCTCCCCTCCTGGGCTAAGCCACTTTGCCCAGGCAGTTTGGCAAGGGGAGCTGCACAAATGGAATAAGGTGGGGTCACGGTATTTGAGCTATTTTTTAGTGGCATAATTACAGCCCTTGAGGACCTGGGTTGAATGCTGGGGTCCATCACCGAGCAGAGCAGCTACTCCAGTTCGGGGGAGGCTGTGGGTACCAGAGTGAATGTCCGACACGGATGACAATAGAGACAGGATAAGATCCAGAAAAACAGCAGGCGGGATACAGAAGATCTCCCTGGAGCCAGTTGCTCCCACAAGTATGCGTCAGTCCTTGCTTAATGCGTATGCCAGTGGCCTATATTTGCAAAAGGTAGTGGCAAAAGGGACAAGGAAGCTCTAGTCATTTCAGGGGAGGCACAAGCCTTCATGACAGAGAGACATGCAGAGAGGTAGGAGAACATGCACACAGCAGAGGGCTGTAGGAAGGAACTACAATACCAACTAGAGGAAAGCAGATATCCAACGTGCAACACCCTGGGGATGAGTCTATGCTTCTAGCATAATGATCACACAAACTCAGTGCTCCTGCCACTAGCCTGGAAGATAACCTCTTGCCATCCTCCCTTCTAGTATGTCTTAGCTAAAGGCAAGATGTAACCCTGGTAGTGAAGGCACATTGACACTTAATGCTATCCACTGTTTGGCAAGGAGATACAATAATGCAGCTCCTAGTATAAAAATCCTACAGAATACAGACCTCCGACTGGCAATGAAGACATGGCCCTATTCTTTTTCCTTTCACCATTTTCAGGGCTGCAAGGAGCAAATCAGACTTTTTCCTAAGTGAGGAAGTGCAACCTGCAGAGTTTAGAAAGGGCAGAGCAGGGCCCTTGCTCCCACAGTTTGTTTCTAGTTTGTTTCTCTGAAAATGCCTTGAGTGTTTTATACTTACGCTGTTGTCAAAGGTGGCAGACAAGCCAGTGCTGTTATTGTGCTGAGGGAGAGAAATAGAAATAAAAATAATAACCATGTGCCTTCACTGTGACTTGGAGTCATGGGAGGGAGTACAGAATAAAGAAGGACCTGTGACCTCGTCTGCTGCCACCCCATGTGAATTCAGAGGACTTTGTAACATTTTAGATATCAAATACAGTCTCAAGTAGTCTGATGAAGCCTGATACTTCCCCTGTCAAACACCCAGATATCACAAGACAAAGTCCTCCCTCTGCACAGGTTTGGGCTAGATTTTCAAACCAGGTAATCACTTGGTGGTACTGATTTTTTCAAATTCCCTAATCCAAATGCTTTGGCACCTTTGGAAATAACACATTGAGAATTTGCTTCATCTGGCAACACAGATACCTACAGCAGTGAGCTATTTCGTCTTCTGTTGTAGACAGGGGAGAGAAACAGAAACCTCTGGGGTGCAATTCATCCTGTGCTGATGTCTAAAGTAGGTGAAATGAATCATGACCTTGACATGCCTCTTGCGTCCATGGACTGGAAAGGCAGCCTGGTGCAGTGAAGCCAGACAAACAGCACTATGGACATCCAGAATGAAGAGAGCAGACTCTCCAGGCATTTCATGGGAGACACTCCAAAATGAAAGCAACCAGAAAGGATTATTTGGGAACCTTTACCCATCTTTGTACAGATAGTCTGGGCCATTCCTCTCTTCTTTAGCTTCTTAGCACTTGTGGTGCTGGGCTCAGAGGACCAAGCTCCCAGCACATCACCTTTTCTGTGGGGAGCAGGCTTGCCCCAAATGGTACCACGATTCGCTTGGGCTTTAGGTCTCCACCCCATCCTCACAGGGACCTTGACAGAGACACTTGGCTGCTCTTCCACTGGCCTCATGATGGAGCCAGAGCAGCGTGTGGACATGGCGCAGTGTGCCAGGGGAGCCTACCTGCCAGGGAAGGGGCGTGAGCATCCATGCAGCTCACTGTAATTTCTCTAATGGCTTTCTTTGGCTTGATAGATATTGAAGGAAGCTTGTTGCCGGGGCAATTTCCATGGAGAGATAATAAGAGATCATTTTCAAGTGAGCGAAACTTTAATGGCACATTCTGGTAATGAGGCAGCAAGGAGAGTAATGACCGGAGACCTCAGAGTGCGAGCACATCATGAGAGAGGGGGGAGAACTCTTAGTTCACTGCTCAAGGCAGACATCTGAGGCCTGATCTTTGTCTCCTTGAAGTCAGCCTGGAGTTTTGCTGCTGACTACAGGGAGAAGAGGATTAAGACCTAAGTGCTGGTAATGGGGCTGGATGGCTCCATAGAGATGCCCCAGTGAATTCACTGGGGAAGCTGGAAGACTCTGGTAGGGCTCAGGCACCAAATGCTCCAACCTTCTCCTTCAGCAGAAGGTAGGTTGGAAACGAAAGTCGAAGGAGGCCTGGATACTCCTGTGCACAATCATATGCTTTCCGTCTGAAAGCAATAGGAAATATTTTAGCCTATGTGTGTTAAGGGACTGCATTCCTAGATGGGAGGGAAGGGTGTATAAGAGAGGGCGAAGGTCCTGTCTGTTTTAAGCTCTATGTTCTGTGATGGGCATCTTCAGAAATCCGTAGGAAGCAGGTCTGAAATTCAGGGTAGCACCAGAGGGTTGGTAGGCAGACATCAAGGTCCATGGATAGGGAAAGCCCATGATAAAGAAAGGCTAAGTAAAGCTCTCATCCCCTTCAGCTTTTACATCCAAGGAGGAACTATACGTATTCCTCTGGCCAATTGTGTGAGTATAAATATGGAACCCAGCAGCCAGTATAAGCATAAAAGCCACTTCTGAATTAGGAGAGCAAACTGTGCCCATGTTAGACCAGCCAGTGCAAAGTCACAGAGCGCAAAAGACCATGGAGACCCTGTGTGGGGCCAAAGATACCTAAGGTCCAGGACTGTGTTTTCTAGTCAGTTCTGAATCTCAGATAAACCTAGGAAGATTTGGCCAGGAATTAAACTACAGAAGAGGCTGTGGATGTCTTTCCTCCACCTGGAGGCATGAAGCACCTTCATGCCTCTCAGTTCCTTGAATTCATCTCTGCAGCTTGGTTTTGGCCTTGCTCCTAAGGAAGGCCCTCAATCAGCTACTTCTTAAGGGCAGCCAAAGCCAAAGCCAGTTGTTTACCTCCTCTCAAAAGAAGGAAGGTGAAGGGTCTGCTTTTCTCTAGCCTCGTTAACAGTTGTTTCATTAATCACAGCTTTCTCTTCAAAACCAGAGACAATCTGTCCAATTAACATTAAAGGTCTGGCAATCGCTTGCGATGGTGGGGAACTTTGCAAGCAGCACTTTGACAACCATCGCTAATAAGTCTAACATTTTTAAAGCTGCTCACAAACAAAACAGCCCGGTCACACCTTGTTAATACCCTATGCTCCCTGTTTGCATGAGCAGTAGAGCCAGCCTCCTTTTTATTCACTTTTATGATGAATCTCAGCAGAGCCCAAGTCCCAAAATACTTCTCCCACAGACCTCTGTCTTTGTCTGTCACATCCCACCACCGCCACCCTGGGTTTACCTAGGCAACTCCTTTCTCCTGTAATATACCCCCAACCAGGCTTTAACACTGGACTGCACCTGAGTGAACAGAGCTCCATGGAGCTGTAGGTCAGAAAAAATTGGCACATTGAAGTGTTAGGTCCAGCAGAAAAGGTGATTAATAATGTCTTGTAAGGGTCATGCCATATGAGCAGAGAATAGCAGAAGTAGTAAGGTGTGGAGAAAGAGTTATCCAGTTAACTACAAGCCTCTTCGTCTAACCTTGACTTCAGATTTCAAAGTGAATTTTGAAGGAAGGAACAATTAAATACCCACAGATAAAGGGGAAATGAGATAAGATGCAACATGGGTTTACGAAATGTAGATTGTGTCAGCTGAACATGATAGCTTTGTTTTGATAAGATACCTGATTTTCTAGACAAAGGAAATGCTGCTCATCTCCTTTATCTAGACTTCAGTAAGGTATCTGATAGGTGCCATGTGGGAAATTATTAGCAAAGCTGGAGGAAAGGAGGATTAGTAAACTGTAAGGTGAGGTGCAACTCTCTGGAGGGAATTTACCAAAAGAGTTTCTCACTGAGCAGTTTTGGAACTGATCTTTTCTTCTTGTGGGTGATCTTGGCAGCAAAAGCAGCATCCTGAGGCTAAAATTGCCCAGTGACACAGAACTGGAAATTTTGGCAATGCAGAGGAGAATGTGAGTACAAGTCTGAAAGAACTAAGTGACCTTGAGAGTAAGAATAATTTAAATGAGATGGAAAACAAGAAGTTTGAGATGACAGGTCACAAATCTGAGGATTTGTGATAGCCTCAGATATAATATAGGGATATAATATAGGAGATGATGAGCTGCAAATGATCAAGGACTGTGGTCTAAGTGACTGCAGACTGACTGAGGTGTCAGGCACAGAAAGGCAAATGCTACTCCTGGATGTATCAGGAAGGATATTTCCACAAATACAGACGAAAAATGGTGTCATTGACTGTGTGTCTGGCTTCTTAAGGTCAAGATGGATAAGCTTAACCTTGCATGAATGCAGAGGAAGGCTGGATGATGATATAGTAGATGGAAAACAGATCGCAGAGAAGAGATCAGAAGAGTCAGGAACAGCATGTTTAATTTGGTAAAACACAGTTTGACATGGGAGAAATTCCAGAGAGGTAAAATGGCTCCGTAAGCTGATGGGATACAGCTCCTGAAGCAACCATGGCACGAATGCAGTCAGACCAGAGTTGGGAGAAAAGGTTCCCTGCCTGCTGGTGGAAGATACAAGGACAAAAGAGAAGGTTTTGAGGTCTGAGCTTTTTCTTTTACACCTGCAATGACAAGGACTGGCCTTGCTAACCCAGGAGGTCCCTGATGTTCATGTGCTCCCAGGCAGGGCACTCCTCCCTTGAGTCTTTCCTAGTATTCTGGACAGCTTTCTCATTCCTGATGCTCCTGACAATCCCTTCAGGCTCCTGCCAGAGAGTCAGTACATCTGCGTGGGAAAGTGAAGTGATGATTGCAGCACACGTAGGAAAATCTCAAGTCTAATGGAGCCAGAACAGGTAACAAAACCAGGGAAAACAGGTCAGCAGGAGAGTTAGCATGGTGTAAGAATGCAAGCTATCTGTCCGGGGTCCTGGTGATCTGCTTGCTATCCTATGCTATTGCATTTTTACTGCTCTGGGTTAGCATTTCTTGCCACTTTCTTCCTAACTTACATCAACATATAAGACAATCACCTCTGCATTTTGCTGTCTAAAGATGCCTAAAAAGGTAAGCTGGCATTTGGAATCAGGTGTGCTGATACAATTTGTGCAGTGCATGTTTTCCCATTTCCTGTTTCTCCTGCATTAGAGTAATTTTAACCAGCATATGCTTTTTTTCTTTTGCTTTATATTTGCCTCATTTTCAGGCCTTTTGTGAAACTGGGACAAGTGCTTTCTGATGAACCAACTATGGATTTGAGGAGCTCGCTGGGAAGGCTATTTACTGGGTGGGTATGAACTAGGCTCAAATCTAAAAGAACTGTTAATGCCTTGTCTGGCACAGGGCTATCACACGTGTCACAGCTTTGATTATTGCTGCCTGCCATGCTGGGAGGTCAATGTGAGATGAAAGAAGATTGGGAAACAGTCAAATCTGAGCAATCAAGGTGATATGTCCCTGGAAGGGGCTGGGAGGGAGTGAGGCAAAAGCTTTGGTGAGCCTGCAGGTTTTCTTCTCAGCTTTGGACTAGCAGGACACATGTTGTAATAACATATAGATGATGTTATGGTAGGCAGAAAGCTGTTTAAGGAAATTTTTACAAAGTTTTTTCCCCTGCTGTGATGATTACATTCGCAGGTGCCAGACACTGGGGAACTGCTGGGCCCTGAGGAAGGAAGAAGCAGGAGCTGTGGATTAGGGATTGTCAGTGACTTGTTGCGTCTTAAAAAACACTAACCTTCCTGTATGCAAGGGGGTGGAGGACTGCATCATGTCGTGGACGTGAGCTCTGCCTGTCTGTCTGCCCCATCTCTTTAACATACGTGCAGAGGCAGCTTGTCCTTTTGATGTACATTCTCCCTTGTATGTTGGGAACTCTACTAAATTGTAATTGTCACTGTTATTTTCCCTGTCTGCAGCTCCCCATTCTTTTAACCCAAGTTCTTGTCATAAACTGCACAGGAGAGAGGCTGGTGGGCAGGATTTGGCTTAGGGGGTGACGGTTTAGCTTCAGAGGGGCTGGGGACAAGTAGTTAGGGCAGCAAGTCGCGCCTTTGCTCCTATGCTATGTGCTTATGCCTGGCCAGTTGCCCCAGCTGGTGATGCTTCTGCGTCCGCAGAGTGACTCACATGCTCTCCTGGATCCAGCCTTGACATACCCCCTAAAAAAATGCCATTATCTGTATTTGTCAGAGCAGGAAACTGAGGCACAGGGAGTGAAAGTGATCCAAAATCAAGGTTTATAGCCTTAGAAAGTATTCAGGAGCTTTTAGCATTTGGTGCTTTGTTCAACATGACATGAGATTTGAGTTATCTGATCCCTGTGTCTGAATGACAGGAGCATCCTACCCCTACTCCATCAGAGCTGTCTCAGCCCAGCACGCAGGTGTGTGCCCGCTGGCTTCTGTGTCACCCACTCCCATCCCTGCCCCTCTCCTTGCCCTGGCAGCTCAGGAGCTCTCTCTCTTGAGCACGTCTGTATGGGGAAGACAGCTCTGCTAAGGCCCGAGTCCTCTTTCAGATACATATGTAGAGTGTCAGGCTTTATCTCCCTGTCTGTGTTGAGCTACCAGATAGGAAGCCCTCCTCCCCTTCCTGCGGGATCACCGTGTTGGCAGGTTGATGGCAAACCTCCGAGTGTCAGTATTTGTTCCTTCCAGAAAAGGTCAATGCCCAGCACTTTGGGGCTGTGGCGCCACGACCTTTTCAAATCGTGGACAGATGGAGTGGCTCTGTGGAGAAAGGCCAGGGCAGGAGGGCAGCTGGCAGTCTTTCTAGGAGTCTGTTTTAGTGGCAAAACATACAAGTCTCCAAAACACATACACATTTATGGCCAGCTCCTCAGCTGCTCTGAATTGGTTTACAGCCGTGACTTCAGTGGTGCTGTAGTGCTTGAACCAGCATTCAGTCACCCCCCTCCTAGTTGCACGGTGCTTCTCTAGTTCCTCCACACACTGCGAGACCACTTGACTCATTTTCTCATCACGCTCCAAAGGTCAGCCTTTCCTCTCTCTGGTGCTTAGAGAATCTTACCCCCATGCAGGAGGGGTTAGAAATGGACGCACGTCTGACTTCTCCACCTGGGCCATCCAGTCTTATTGTCCACCCCGCACACAAACCAACCCAGGCACAAGGCTGTAAAGCAGAGGGGATAGGCTTTAGGTGCCTGCCTGCTGTTAAGTGCCATGCATGGGACCACCACTAGGGAGTATGAAGAGAGGTCAAACTGAACTTGCAAGTGATGCACAGTGCTGCCGCTCTCAAAAAGATCCTTTGCTAACGTGTTCCCATGAAATGAAGACAAAAGCTAAATTATATTTGCATTTCAGAGCCTGTATACATCTCACTGTGTCAGGATAAGAATTACCTCCCCCTTGTATCAGTATTGTGAAAACAGGTTGCAGGTGTATGGCTCAGAAAAAAGAAGAAAATTATTTAGTCCAGGGTCCTAGCAGCCACATTTTCCATGTGATTTTTGGATGTCTTGGTTTCAGGGTGAGACATAAAAGTCTTTGCTAACTGTTTGAACTCAGTGAAACACCTATCTCACCATCCTGCAGATTCAGAGCAAGGCTCATGCTCAAATGCACGGCAGAACTGGGGCCCAGATCTGGAGCTATTTCAGAGGTAAGGAGAATAGATAAAGCAGATCCCATGCCCTCTAGAGAACACAATTGGGTAAAATTACCTTACTGGCCAAATGAAGTGAAGCACGGAGTAGTTTTAATTTGTGTGTTATGATCTTGTTAATAACAATATCTAATTAAGGCATCTGGCAACAACTTAATGGGCAGAAAAGGAAAAAAATCAAGAATGCTTTATCGAATTTTTATTTCAACTCCAGCTCTCCGGATTTGAATGAATCCATCATTGGAGACAGAACCTTGTTTGTCTGAATCTGTCTTCAGCCTAGTAGTGTAAGCTGTAGCTTTATTGTCTAGGACCTGCCCCTTAAAATTAAACTCGTCATTCTTATGAAGGTGATTGCTTGAAGGGGATATTAACCTTTATGATGTGATGATGGAAGTTGTTGTTGTTCATTGCAAGAGCCCATGAAGATTGTTGGGAGCTGGAAGTGATGGAAACTGGACTGGGATCTGGCAACATAGATGAGAGGTGGAAATGGAGTTTGCCTTTGATAGGGCTCCTCTTGTCCAATTTTTCACATCTGATTTCATTGTGAAGTTATTATTATTTATATATATTAAAGAAAAATTTAGAAGAGCCTGAAATCTTATTTGTATGTGTGTGCAGCATCTCATGCAACAAGATCCCTATCCCTGCCCAGGAACTTTATGTGATCCTAAATAAAAGATAGGTGATTTATCAATAGCAGAATGGTTAGTTTTGTTTGTTATGTGCTGCACATTCCCTTTCCTCCTCCCACTGCTGGCTTGGAGAAGAGACAACCATGTTGTCCGCAGCCTCTTGCCTTTGGCTTTTTCTTCCTGTTACCTTTTAATATGGAAGACATCAAGGCTGTGCATATCAGTATTGCAAGCGCTGGACCCTCAGATTGTTTCTACCCTGCAACCCAAAAGTATGACACTGGCTTGTGCAGACAGACCACAGTTAGCTGTAAACTCAGGGAAGGAAGCAATGTTTCTAGGACAGTTCAACCACAGCAAATCTTAACCCTCACAAAAGGTTGTATGAGTCCAGCAAGGACACGAGTGTAGCCCTGACTAAACAGTTCTCTGTAAAATGACACTAAGTTGTTTTCAAGCTCTTCTATATGTGATTGATCTCCTGTAACAGGACACGTGCAATTAACCAGCAGCTCCACTATTAATAACTATCCCTGAGTATGTGGATAAAATGAATTGGTGTCTCTGTGGATTATTGCCTTTCTCCATCTGACACTTCTTTAGATGAATGACACGGAGCAAAAAGGGAATCTTAAGAGTATATAAATGAGTGTGTATTAGGGTTTATGAAGAGATTCCTACAATAACTGTCATGTTCCACCTGACGGAGTAGCTGTTATGTGAACATGCCAAAGTACCACTTTCCTTGCTGTGATCTTTGTTCTCACTTGCTTTCCCTGCATTATGTTAAAATCTCCTTTAGCTGATGCCACTGAATGCAGCCTGAGCGCAAAATAAGGGCAGGAATAAAGAATGGGGTGAACGCTTACTGTCAGAGGCCTCCAATTGGGCACCAAAGTGAAAGGAGGCCCACTGTTTCAGAGGCAGATAGCTTCTGCTGCTTCCACCAGTGACAGCTTCTCTGGAAATCAGGACACATCGGTTTATATCCTGTTGGAAACCGAAGATCCAGGCGCCACTGTGCTAAGCACTTTCAAACCTCTGCTCCAAAGGGGACAGCTACATCAGGCAGAGGAAGCACTGGAAAGAAAACGAAGGCATGGAGGGATGAAGTGACTTGCTTTCTGTGTCACAGCGGGTTGGTGGCAGAGCCAGGAAAGGGGGCTCTCTGTACTGGACCACTGTGTTGGGTATCCCAGATCCTTAGCTGGAAAATCCTGGCAGGGTCGTCCTGTTGTGGGAATGACAGTGTGAGGAAATGTGATTTTTCAGAAATGAAAACTTACCTGCGGTCTTAAACACAGTTTTGTGGTGGATGCAGCAAGATGGAAACTGAACCCTTACGTGCCAGTTACTGGCCTTTGCTGAGGGAATGCTGGAAGACCTGTGATACTGGGACAGCACTGTGGTCCTGCTGCCCGTGATACCAAACGACAGCAAAAACTGTAGGGTCTCTGAGACCATCTTGTGCCAGTGGGAGAAGGGGAAGCTTTGTCTTCATGGTCTTCAAGGCCATGTTGCCTGTCGCTGGCTGCTCTGACCTTCTCCAACAGAGATATTTGCTGCTCTGAGCTACACGTTAACAAAATATCTTGGCTTTGATGAGTTGAGATCCTGTTGGGATTTGGTGGTGTTGGGGTGCTCTCGTTAAAGAAAAGGTGCAGCTTACAGGTTGATGAGGTTTCGCTGCAGCCTGAGACGAGGGCCAATTAACACAGGCACAAATCCTTCCTCTGGCCCTGCAGTGGCTGGTGCAAAGCTGGCCACAGTGGACTTACAGGCAGACTGCCTACACCTGCCCATGGACATGCACCCTGAGATGGTTTACAAAAGGATGCCCTGCCTTTGCAGCAGCAGCCAGCCCTCATATCCTTTCACATCCAACAGCACGGAGAAAGCTCCCTTTGCATCCCAGCTTTCACTCCCCATCACCAGCCCAGCCCTTTTTCCACTGCTGCCCTGGATTTTTCCATCCTATTTTCTTTCTCTGGCGTCCCTTTCCTTTTCCCCCTCCATCTTTCAGTTTGGCTTGTCACACACACACAGAGTCACACACTCAATCCTCCCAGAGCTGCAGACCTGCCAGCAGATCTTGAATGCGGTGGGGCTGAGGGATGCCCTGTCACCTTCTGCCCCTCCACATCTCCCCTGCCCTATTCCCCACTGATCTATTGCAAAGGACAGGTAACCTCAGCCAGAAAGACGGATGCCACAATTACATTCCCCTTTTCAGCAGCTCTTTCCCCTTGCTTCTTCCTGATGGAAATTGTGGGCAAGAAAAATCTATTATTACTCTCCAAATCATATCAAATATTTATCAGGGTAATTCTCTAGTTATCACCACCGATTGCAAGCCTTAGTCACGTAGTAAATCTTGTTAGTGTCATCTCTGGGAACGTGTCTCGTCTGTCTCCTCAGCCAAGTGCTGCATAAACCAGGTTGCCCCAGGGGAACTTGGCCTATGGGAAAGGCAGTGGAGAAGGAGGAAGCGGAGGCAATCAAAGATGAGTGCTGACTTCCCAAATCCCCTTTCTCCCATGACACAAGATGGGGTCCATTCAGGATGGGGCTAAGGGGAGAGCAGGCAGGTTGCACGTGGAAGGGGATGCCTCCCTGATGTGCCAAGTGCTGTACAGATAAGCTCCTTCCTAATCAGAAACTGTCTGAAATAGGCCAGGCTCAAAAAGAGAGGTGTATTAACTTCCTCAGGAGAGAGATGAAGTGAGTTACTCAGGGCTGTATGGCAAGTCGGTGGCAGAGGCCAGAACAGAGATCACGGTCTCTGGCTCTAAGGCTAGTGGCTTAATTACATGATTATTCCTTTTGGAGCACTGTGGCTGGTTTGAAACAGCACTGTCCTGGGGGTCCTGTAAGTCAGGGCAACCTTGACATCTCTGCTAGCTGTGCCAAAGACTCTCCCCTTCCACCCACTGTGTAAAGGACTAGCAAATGCAGCCACTCTAGCTGGGCTTTTTTTGTTGTTGTTGTTGTTGGCACCAAAATGTTTCCAGATTGTACCTATTTTTAAACTCTTTATTGGGTCAGATCTGGACAGCTTGGAGACTTCAGCTCTTCCCTCTTTCTACCCCTGTGCACATAACTTATTGCTGCAAAGAGAAGAAATGAGCAGCAAATTTCCTCTGCCAGAACCAATCAATCTGGCACCTGTCATCAGCATCACAGCAGCTATAAAATATTTAATTTCTTAATGATGAATTGGCAGATTGTTTAAAAAAGACAACAAGGAAACAAAGAAAAGGAAACAGACACTCACAATCTGCAGTCACACTCTTTGCCAGGCTGAGCCTTTGGAGTCGATAGCAGGAATGTGTTTTTCTATCCAAGCTACCTGACAGTGCTGTCTATTAATAAAGCCGTGCTAGTTGTTTTGGGGATGTTCCTGCTCAGACGGTCATTGGACCCTTGACTTGCTATCCTAGGGACCCAACACTGATTCCTGATGAGACTCAGCCTTCAGAGGAGGATTTTTTTCAGAAAACAGGAAAACAGCTTCTCGGTGGCACAGATCTTGCCTCCCTCAAGTGCTGATACACTGGTACAAATAAGGAAAAAGAAAGACCAGGCTAGGTCAGAGCACAAGCTCATCCAGCCAAGTATTCTGTCTCCAGCAGTGACCAACAATGTGTGCTTTGGGAAATGTATAGGAATATGTCAGTCATATAGTGCTAATTTCTCTAGCAGCCTCCAGCAATCTGCAGCCCAGGGAGATCTTTGTAGTTTCTAGCTCCGACTGGAATTTTCTTCCATGAGCTTGCCTAGTCATTTTTTAAAGTTATGCAAAGTTCGAGCATCCACAAAATCTTCACTCAAATAGTCCCATAGTTCTCCTGTGTGAAGCTGTATATCTTATTTTGTTTTCAGCATATCACCTACTAATTTAACTCGATGTTCCCACTTCTTGCATTAAAAAGACAGTGAAAAATCATTCTCTCTTCACCTCCCATCCCTTGGACATGTTTGGCTCACAAAACAGGGAGCAGCATAGAGATGGCTGGGCTAATGGAGAGCAGAATTGGTAAGTCTGCAGTGGACATTCTGATTTCATAGGGCACATCAGCTTGCACGTGCCCATGGATACCTTCTGCCACTGGTACCTGCAGTAGTGAGCTTGGAGGGGAGCCAGCGTCCTTACCTGTATTATGGTCAATTTGCAAATGCATAAGGTGATGCTGGTGGCATTCACTGATTCAGCTGATGCAGCTGCAGTGGAAAGGGGAAGGCACAGAAAGCAAGACATTTTGCTGAAGCTATATGAATTACTTATAGAACTTAAAAAACACATCCCTGTCCCCATGTCAATTTGTATCCATTCCTCTTGCACCTCAGTAAATCCTGTAAATACACAGGCAACCAAACTACCTGACCAAAGTGCTTCTTTTTACTGTAGCCTGTTCTGGTGGGCTTTATTGTAAATACAGTTATATTTGGGTTTTTTTTTGTTTCATTAACTTCTAAGTCCTGTTCTTGGGACCTTTTAATTACAAGAGTCATAAGGTTTCACTAAAGCAAAACCAAACTTTTAGCCATCACAGAAAGACCTGGATTTCTAAAGGCTTGCAAAACCCTCCTAAACACTAGGGAAATGAAGAGGAAGTGAGCATTTTTCACTTATCACCATTTATTATTTTTAAGTCAGTCTCATGATTTGAAGCGGTGACGCTCCTCAGTGGCGTGACCAAACCTACACTATTCATCTGGGCTGGGGGAGCGTGCTGGGAAGTTTGGCAGACGTAAGTGGGTGGCTGGCAGCTCGCATGTGGTGCCTTCGTGCTTCCTCCTCTGCCTCTCCTGGCAGCGTGTGGGGAGTGAGGGCTCCAGCAGACATCCATGGCGGGATCGGACGGTTGTGGTGGGATGGCAGTGTCCAGCAGATAGTGAGGGTCATGCAGCATCTTAGCTCAATTTACCAGGAGATATCTGGCAGACCCCTCAAGCTCTGTCTGCTCTGGTGATTTGTTTTAGCCCTCCTGCAGACATCCTGTGTAAATATGCGAAACAAAAGCTCCCATTTGTACAGGAAGGGCTTAACCTGCTTTCAAGAGGGGTCGGTGCAATTAGGAGCAGTGCCCATCACTGCTGGGAGCTGGTACATGATGGTGAACTGCCGCTTCAGACCTCCCCCCCTCCCCGCTGCTGTGGGTCTGCTCTAAGGCAAAACAGGGTTTCCCCCAGCTCCTGTGCAAAGTCTCCACACCACAGAAGAGTGTTTCCAAACGCAGCAAACCACACTGTGCTCCTAAGGGCTGGTTGCTTTGGCACAGGGATAAGATGAAATCAAAGGACAGTTACTTTTGTGTCAGACAGCTCATTTCCCTGTTAACTCTGGATCTCTGTCTTCTGCAGATGGTGTTTAAAGAGAAGTTAGCTCCATTGATCCTGTCTAATATCTCTTTGGAAGTTCTGAGTGGAAAACATCCTGCTTATCTCAAATCAAAGCTATATTTTCTCTGCCTCTGGGCCAAAACACTGCAACAGGCTTGGCCCTTGTGGGAGTAGTGGATGCTGAGCAGACGTGGAGCTGCCTGCTGCCTTTCCAGGCATGGGGAGAACCTGAAAACCAGCCTCTTGCCACTATGCCACTGGCTGCAAGTTTTCTGGGTATGCAAGAGGTAATGCGAAAGTAGCATTCCAGCAGCTCCTAGCTAGGTGGTAGCTGATTGCAGCACAGTAAGTCTGAAGAGGCTTCTCTTTCCCATCTATTAAAATAGACACCACCGCCAGCAAAAAAATTGGGAAGTGTGACTCAAAGTGGGGGAAGGAAAAGGGATAGGGCTTATCGGTAGCTAGACACCCACATCAGGAGAGCATCTAAGCAAAACCGCTTGCATCCTACCGTTGTCAACGTGATTTCAAATTAAACATATGCTTAAGTAGAGAAGGGACTGAGAGAATAGTTGGCTGTAGGAAGTTTTTGGCTCGCGGTGATAGAAGGCATGTTAAGGGTGTCTGTGGTATGGACAGTGTCAGAGTCGTCTCTTCCACAGCGCTCTTCTATAAAGCTTTAACAAAGAGCATGAGGTTAAATAGATCCTGCTTTTCCTTCTCTCTTGTTACCCAAAATCAGCCCTGGATACTGGTCTGAGGGCGTCCCCCTGCCCTTGACTCCTTGCCAGGCACGCCTGGCTGGAAACCTTCCTCCATATGGAGCAGGCTAGGAAAGGTAAGGAAATGCAAAGAGGAAAGAAATAAAAATGTATGAACGCCCCTAATTTTGCTTATGTTTTTGCTGTCATTTAGACTGCTATAAAATGAATATAAAATATTGTGATTCCACTCTAATAACATTTTTCATCCATTTACGCTGGCATAAATTTCCTCTGAGTAGAAATTTTTGTCAGAATCTGGTTGGGGCAGATCCTTTATTTTATTATTTGATTGCAAAGAACCTACTTTCTCCCAAATATCTTTTTTTTTTCATTAAAAAGTAATAATTGAACTTGGCCAGCCAAAGCCACCTATTGCAGTGAAGGTAGTCCAGCTAGAGAGCTGTACTGTGAGAGGGAACCAGGAATATCTTGGGTGCTGAGGTGGGAGCATTGCCAAAGCTAATTATAACACTTGCAGCCTAAATAGTTTGGTTCCTTGTTAGTTGGATTAAAAAGTCAAAATTTCTGTGAAAAAAGCTTTGCCAGAGGAAGGTTTTTGGTTGCGTTTCTCCACAGGAACACGGTCCCCTGCCGTCCCACGTCACCCCTCTGCTTCTCCACCAGGCGTTGTGGTGGGGCGGTGATTCACTCCTCTACCTTCCCCTTTCCAGGGAACGCCTCGCTGAGGTTGTGGCAGGTACACAGTCTGAAAAAGCAGCTTCTCAGAAAAACACACCCCCCAGCCATCTGTCTCTGTGGGCCAGTTTCACCAGCTCCAGGGATTTCATCCCCCAGCCCAGAGATTGTGTGGGGGGCCCATGGCGGAGTTAGGCACTGCTGGCTCAGGGTTAGGATGGCTGGCAGCTGGGACAGGGCTGGGATTCAAACCATGGCGGTGGCCCTGGCTTGTCCTCGCCGTGGCTGTCCTTCCCTGGGGTCTGCAGTGCCTGATGAGGGCAGGGGAATGGTGACTGGCTTGCATGGCATGGGGCTAAAAATGGCTGCCAGGCTTGTGGGGGCTGCTGGTGCCTCACAGCTGTGACAGGCCGGGGGGGGGGGGGGTCGCTCTGGGGACACAGAGGCCACCATGACTAAGGCCACCTGGACATGAGCTGGGTGGCGAGGAAGGACAAGGCCCCCATCCAGCCCCAAAGTGTTAAAGCTGCTGCAGGCCAGGGGACTCAAATGCGAACCCTTCGCTGGGAGCAGGCCCAGGGGCCACTTGCTGCAGGGAGGGTGAAGGCGGGGAACCGCAGAGCCCCGCTGGAAGCACAGGGGGGGCCTCCGCGGTGTGAGGGGCCAGGGCAGGCCTCCATTTTGGCAGGGGTCTCCTTCCGCATGGCTGCCCAGGCTGGCAGGGCAGGAGGAAAAAAGCAGGGGCCTGAGGAGGAGCCCCTGCACGCTGCGAGCAGCCCCCGTGCTCCTGCCTGCCCTCACCTAACACCAGGCCTTATTTATTTTCCTCCTTTCCACATCAGAAAAGCTATTTCAGGCCGTGGCTCTCTCAGCGGTTGGTTTCACAACCTGGAGCCCTGGTGCAGCTAGCCAGCAGCGTGCCCTGCGTTGTGCACGCCCACTGCTGTCAGATTGCTACGCTTTCCTCCCCTCTGGTGCTTTTAAAAATTTTTTACTTTATTTATTTATATTTCCTTGGTGAGCGCAAAAGCCAGAAACAAGGGCCGTGAAGCCAGGAGTGCCCTGTGCTGCCACTGTGTCTGTCCCTGCAGCGGTGCTGCTCGCAGCGGCTGCTTTCCAGCCCCGAGCGTGCAGGGCTGGACCCGGCAGCAGCCTCCTTTGGAGGCACAAGCAGAACAAGCCCTGAAAGGCTTTTCTTCTCATTGCTCTCCAGCCTTTTCCTCGTGGTCTGTCCTCCCAGGGGCTTAGTGTTCTCTGGGACAGCCTGCCCCAGGACGTGGTGTGGGCAGGCAGTCAGGGAGAGCTGTGAGGGCTTTGGGCTCCAGCTCCAGAACAGGGGGCACTGGAGGGGAAACTGGGGCCTTGTGACGTGCACATCTTCCCCTCTGCTTCTGTCAGGCTGGGGAGATGTGGGAAAGCATGCGCATAGCCCAGGGCTGTGAAGGCCATCATTTCTCCCTAAGCCTGACAGTGCATGTGGATCCATCTTGTTCTACCTGCCCTGCAGGGCTTCTGCCCCAATGGTTGGGGTTTTTCTTGCATTAGCTCATTTTCCCCTTGCAATCATTCATTTTCCCCATGCGATAGCTCATTTTTTCCTTGCAGAATAGCCTAGGGCTTGGTTAGACTCCAGGGCTTGCCTGCATATCTTGCTGCTTTTGTGAGGCTCAGTGGGAAGAACGGCCGGAGCTGCAAAGGGCAGGATGAATTGCCAAAGCTTTGGGCTGGAAAACTGGCATCAGCACAATGGGAGAAAACATGAGGACTGAAGGAGGGTTTCATTTGGAGTTGTGCCTTGGAGGGGACTAGGGGAACAGGAAAAGGCAACAGACTGTGCAATGACAGCGATAGCCCTGTGGAGGGGCAGGACCCACACTGACCGCAGAGGAGATGCAAACAGGTCTGGCTCCTGCGAGATGGCTGCAGCATCTCAAGGTGCCTTTTCCCACCAGGGAGCCAGACAGCAGCAAGCAAAGGGAATGCAATGACACCCGTGGCCCCGAGTGCTGCCAGCCATGTGTCCTGCCCTCCTCATGCTGTGCACACTGCGAGGTGCCTCTGTCCCCAGCTCTGCTGCTGGACGTCCCCTTCCCAGGTCCCCCGAGATGGCAGGAGACCATGTTGCATTTGCCAGTCACTGCTGCCGTCACTGATCGGGGCACTTTACAGCTGTCACCATAGGTGCTGTCAAGGCATCGTGATGCCGTTTGCTGGTGTTGTTAATGAGCGTTCTCTCCCATGGATTCACTTAACAACATGGCACAGCGCCTGCTGACAGGAGCTGAGGACCTGCCATGGCTGGAGCAGGGTTTATTAAGCAGTAAGAAGGGCCTGCTGGGAAATCTCCAGGATGGGGAATTTTCCAGGTAAAATACAGGGCAAAATCCCCATTTTCTACTCCATGGCTCCTTTGCTGGGGGATCTTTTGCTGTTCCCCTCTGAGGTCGCCGTGGCCTTCAACAGCCCTGTAGTATATGGGGCTGATTTCAGTCCTGTGCTGAAGAATGTCAAGACTGCTGAAACATTTGGTCCCCCAGAGAGCATCACGGCACAGGTTACCCTGCGATCACCTCTCAGTGTGCATGTGGCGGTGGTGGCCGCAGGACTTCCCGCTCCTGGGTGGTCGGTGCCGGGAGCTGGGACATGCCACCTCCAGGGACACCCAGGGACACTGAGGTTTTGCTGGCTAGTTCCTCTGCCTCCTTGGCCCCCGCGAGTTTTGTCAGCCAGGAGTGTCCCTGCAGTGCACACCTAAAGCACATGATGGCACTGCAGGAGCGCGAAACCGCCTCAGCCTCCTCTGCAACTCAACTGGCTTTTTAACCCCTCCATGGAAGCGAAGCTGCTGCAGGTGTGCTGGCTTTCCAGGGACAAGGTGCGGAGGGAGGTTTGGGGAATGGCGATGCCCAGTGCTCTGCTGTCCCCAACTAGGGCAAAGCCTTGAGTCCGAGCTGCTGGCTGCTCCTGCAGGATCACCCCATCTCCTTGGGACCAGAGGAGACACAAGTACATATAGTGCTGCACCATGGGCCTGAGCCTGTGTTTGTGAGCTGGTATCTTCCAAAAATGCACGGTGGATGCTTTGTGCAGTGGTTCCTCGCAGCTGTACGTGGTGGTGTCCCTGGTCTTGGTGTGCCCGAGACCATTCCCCTCTCTGCACAGGCCCAAACAAACCTTCCCCAAAGAGACCGGCTCTGCTTAGCCAGGCAGCAATACAGGTAGGCCTAGGGTTAATTTGGACAGTAGCACTTGTAAGCCAATGTGCCCCAAATGCATCTGCCTGGGTGCACTGAGGAAAGCTGCCCGTGCCCTGGGCTCACTCAGACCCAGTTGCTGCCACCTCATCTGGCTTCACCTCCTGAGCTCAGGCAGGCAGAGAGATGGTCTTCAAATACACACCGGTCACAGTCAAGCCCTGGTGCAGGTCTTGCATGATAATATCCTGCTGGCTGGCAGCTGGGTTTTGGAAAAAAGCAAGCAAGTTTGTTGGTTTGCTGGTTCCTGAAGTTACCCATCCTCTAGCCAAAAACCAGGGAGAGCCGTAGAGACGAACAGAAAGGCTGCAACAGCATTTCCATATAGCACATGCTTTTTCCTGAAATAATCTGTGCAGGAGAGAAACTCTGTAAAAAGATCTGGATGTGATAATCCTGGTATTTATCTGTTCTCATCTACAAAGAACTGAAGAGGTATAAACCCAGCAAGTTCTGCCAAATTGTTGCCAGATCCTGTACAAACAGTGTGATCCTCTTCATAGAGGTTGTCTTGAATTATCTGATGGACACAAGGTGGATGGCTCTGCTTTTCCTCCTCCTGTTGTTCCCGTAGGAGTAAGTTCTCTCTAAGAGTTTTCCATAAGCAAAAAGACATATATCCAGGAAAGAAAGCACAGAATCAGGAGAGGAAGGGAAAAAAAAACCCTCTTCCAAGAGTGGAGGACAGAGGGGCTCTGATTCCTGCAGCTCTTGTCTGTCTCTCTGGATGAAGCACTCTTTGCTTGATATCGCCCTGTTGTAAATGCAGCTGACTGATTTTCTTTCTGTTTCTTCTTTTGCACTTGTTTATTTTAATAAAGATAGATTATTATTTTTTTTGAAACCTAAAGCAAAATGTTCCAGTGTCTCCACCCACCCTCCTGGCACTAAGTGCTGATGGTTATTTCAGTGGTTATAATTTGATTTCTGCCTCTCCTGCTGGGCTGATGTGAGAGAAAATAATATTTAGAGAGTTGATTTTTAATTTTTTTTTTTTTTCTGGAGCAAGGGAAGCAGACACTGGGAGTAGTGTGGGAAGAGGGAAAGAGAATCAGCAAGAATGTACTCTCATTTTCTAGGCCATTTTTTTTTTCAAGTTTGCAATCTGATGGACAAAAATCACAGTATAGCTCAGCTAATCAATTGCTTTCTGAAGAATGGAGAGCACCTCATCTCTTTAGGCATTTTTGTGTTATTCTTGGTCTGCTGCAGGGACTGATCATAGCTGCTCTATGACAATAACTTTAGGTTTGTAGCCTGAACTGTGATCATCTCCATTTTGGAAGTGGAGAAGCTAAGGCAGAGAGTAGTAAATTGGCCATTTCCCCTTCAGATTGCCTATGCGGCCAAGAACCGCGTACGGCACAGGTGCTAAGGGCCGATTTCCAAACCCAGGATATAGTTAGCACACACAACCCAGACCACATCTTCAGCAGCACTCAGCTCCCAATTAAACTTAGACAAAACAAGGTTTTCACTAGCTCTTAGCAGCCAGCCCTTCTTCAGTGAGAATACTGAGCAGCAGATTTTCAAAGGAGTTCAGCTACTCCTCAGCTCTTGGAGTTTCTTAGGGAAAAGCTTCAGCATTTTGCTAAGAGGAATGTTTTTTTCTTTGCCAAAAATCTGACCCTTCATTTCTAGGCACAGAACTAAAAACTTGTTTATCACTTTTTTCCTAGTTTTTTAAGGAATAGCACCCCTCTTTTCCCTCTGTTTGATTTTTCTGGCTTCTAGGAACAGGGCTAGTGATTGCTTCTGTGCATATCTGAAGATAATAGCTTTGCTAAATAATTTTTCCTCTTTTAAAATATGTATCAAGGTTGCCTGCTGCATAGTTTACATTTCCTGCTGTGGAGAAAAATACTTTAATTAAAATGGACGGGAGAAAAAAAAAACCACACAGAAAAAGAAAAAGCCTCTGTAAAAAGAATCCTAAAAGGCTTAAGAGAAGTCAAAATGGGCAAATGAAGCCCTTTGGCAGCCAGGATGCATTTTGCATTCATGCATGCAGGCTTTTGGGGACTACTTTGCTCAATGCCAGGAGGGAGGTGTTGGTGAAAGCCTCTGCCGCATGAAGAAGTCCAGTTGTATTTCTGTCAAGCAACAAGAGACCTTTTCTCAAACTGCTTGTCCTCCACCTCCTATGGCTCCTGCTCCAGTCTGCATGCAGGACAGGTGGAATAGCTTGATTGCAGATTATCATGTCTTAAGAATAAGAAGGAAACAGGATCTTCTACATACCTTGGCCCTGCCTCTTTCCTTCACTTAAAAGCAAAATGTTAAATTAATCCCCTGTGGTTGCTGTATTTGATTATGGGACTCCTTGTACCTGCTCTCCCTCCCTTGGCTTTAGCTTGCCCCTAGAGAAAGCACAGCAGCAGCAAACAGCAAGAAACTCCTAAATGGGCCAGGCTGATATTAACTCCCAAGACAGATGAGAGGGATGAGAAGTAGTACAAAATTGCTGCTCAGACCTGAACATTTTCTCCCTAAGTCTAGTTAGGGACTGAAAGCATTACATCTAGTTTTGACTGCAAAGTTTGACAGAGCAGGAGAAAGGGAGGCCCCATTTATAAGTGAGAGTGCAGCGTGAGTCTGCAAGGCTTGCCTGCACGAAAAATGGTAAGAGAACTCTTTCCTTGTATTTTTAAGCAAAGGAAGCAGCCTGTGAAGTGCACCCACTCCCATGCCCACAGTAGGTCTACGGTCAGAAAAGATGAGCTAACTCTCTCTACACCCCTGTCTTGAGATCTTTCTGGGAAACTCTCCCAAGTGCCTTCTGAGTTAGTGAGCAAGCCCATCCAAAAAAACACCTCACCCTCCCAAAGCACACCAGGCTACCAGGGCTTCCCATTTAAGGCCAGCCCTGATGCACTGCAGGTGCTGCCCACAGCTGGTGGATCGCTGGAGCTCCTTAGCATGGCCAGAGGGAGCAGCAGCTGCCAGCCCTGGGTTTCAGAGGGCAGCGGTGCTCCAGCTGGGTGGCAGTGAGCAGAAAGATCTGCTTGGATGAATTAACCAGCCTTGCAAAGGTCTTTTTCCAGGCCAGAGTATGGGGGGAAGAGGATGGACTGAGAGCATCACAGTGTGCTTCCCTCTGCTAAGCTGGGATTTGTATCTAGCTCATTGAGGATAATTAGATGATCACCATCAGATGGGTAAGCTGAGCTCTCACTTTCTGCACCATCCCTCTAAGAGAAGAGCAT
Organism: Haliaeetus leucocephalus; assembly: GCF_000737465.1. Classification (NCBI taxonomy): domain Eukaryota; kingdom Metazoa; phylum Chordata; class Aves; order Accipitriformes; family Accipitridae; genus Haliaeetus; species Haliaeetus leucocephalus. The sequence goes on along the minus strand of NW_010972742.1, from coordinate 7,766,462 downwards.
ATTACTCCTGTTTTTCACCAGCCTGAACCAGCAATTGTCTCTTTGAGCTGTGATGCTGTACCTATATAATTAAGGCTGTCAGTCAAACTCAGACACCTAAACACACAAGCTCCATGGCTTACGAGGATTGATCACAGGACTTTATTGCTTGGCAGTCAAAGCAGCACTTTGCAGGCTCTCTTTTCCCTTGTTGGAGGAACAAACTGTGGGGTTGTGAGAGGGAAGCGTCCCTGGGAAAGCAGTTAGGTGCCTTCAGTGTTTACTGGATATACGAGCTGTGACCATGGGTCCTGGTCGCTGTTTCTGGTTCAGAACCTGCTTCTGGGGCTCGGGTTATGGGTGGGACCTGCCTATGCTGGCAGGCAGTTTGAGTGCTTATCTACTGCCTTCACTGGCCGGAGCACCCAGCAAACCAGTGAGAGAAGGGCTTCAACCCAAAGCAGCCGCTCTCCTCCATGCATGGGGGTCTTGTGGGTCAGCAGATAGAGCATGGTGGGGGACCAATGCTGTGGGGATGGAGGCATGGCATTGGGAGGTCTAGGCTTGCGGGACAGGCACTCAGCCTTCCTGTCTCTGCAAAGTGCCAGGCGAAGGTTTATCAGCCCTGTTTTTGTCTGGTGTTGTCTCCACTGTTTTGCAGGATGTGCATGGAGACAGCATGAATGCCAAATCTATAGCGGGGAGACTCTTCTCTGCCTTCTTCCAGTGGAAAAAGCTGGTGATCTGGCTCTGTGGAGGTAAGAAGATCTCAATGCATGCTGAGCCCTGCTGTCTCTGAGCCAGCACTCACTGCTGTGTCCCCCTGCCTTAGGGCCTTGCTGAGCTGGGGCTGTACAGAAGGAGAGGACCCTCCTGGCCACTGATGTCTTCACTGGAGAGACCCCCAAAATGGGAAGTGACAGAAAAGGGGAGGGAGGAGACGTGTTTCCGTAAATCAGACACACGCAGCCCTAAATGTCCCCACAGACTGAGGTGGGGAGGACTTACACATGCTCCCAACACATGGGCATTAGCAATGGGAGCACAGGCCCTAGACATGGTGTCCCCTTTTAGCTGCATATTGATTGCACCAGCAGTTGTGTTTCCAGAACAGAGCCCCCTTCTGCAAATGGCCACATGCAGCTCTTCTCTGCACAGGCTTTGCACTTGTGTTTGTCACTAGCAAAGCTGGCCTTCTCTAGAGGGGCTTTAACTGTGCCTGGTTTGTGTGTATTTTTAGAAAATCAAGTCATCTTGGATGTCTTTGGGGGTGTGGAGAGTAGAAAAGCATCTAAAAGGTGATTTGTTTCCCAAAGTGTAAAAATCTTCTTGTTGTTTTGCACAATTGTAAAGTGAATTTTCCCCTATGCCCACCCAATATGCTGCCTCTCCAGCAAGGGCAAATGAGGAATAACTTCTTTCAAAAGTGTTAATATTTGCAAAGACCCATGTAAGACCTGTATCCTGTGTGATACGTGTGCACAGGGCTGTGGGAGGCTAGAGCAGGGTTAATGTGCTTCTGTGATACACAAATTAAATTCCTGTGTGTGTGTGGGAGGTCTAGCAGCCACCCTCTGATAAATGCTGCTGTGATCTTTGCAGGATTAGGGTCCAGAGGTGGGTGTTTACCTGTGCTGTGTGTATGTGTGTAGCAGCCCAGAAGTAAGCAGCTGATGAAAGCCTCTGGGCTGTGTATGTAGGAGGTCCAGGAGAGACCCACTGACACAGTGCCTGTGCAAGCATATGTAACTGCTTGTGATCTCCCTCCAAGAGTAAAAGAAACCCAATCCTAATTTCATACCATAGTTGAAAGGCTGGTTGTTTGTTACAGGAAAATTCACTGCTGCTTAATGACCAAGATATGACCAGTGTCATTGTATTTAGATGGGTGCAAATGATGGAGGACTTTTTACCTTCTGCATCTGCAGTCCCAAATTCACCTGTGTGGAGCAGGGTGCTTGGGGTGAGCTGAGCTCATGCTGTGAATCAGCACAGCACCTTGATCAAGGTAAAGAGCCGCTCAGACAAGCTATCAGCCATGTTACAGAACTTCTTTTGGCTAACCTTTTTTCTGGTGTGAACCTCTTGATTTCAGCCTGGGAAGCAGCCCTGGTCAGGACTGGAGGTTTTCTTCTGCATGTACATTTCTTATTGCTGTGAGCCTTTGCTGTTCTCAGCAAATGCTTTTGTCCTTGGGCTTTGTACCCAAGAACCACGGTGTGGGTTGCAGCTGCATCCTACTGCCTGTCTGTGGGATAATGGATCACTTAGTGCAACAGGGGCTGTTTGATGGCCTTCATGGTCCTCTGTCCCCTGTGACATCCTGAGGAGCAGCCAGCTGACAGCTATGGAGAGAAAGGACCAAGGGAGCCCACGCCGTCGATGTGGGACTCCACAGCTCACCCCAGCAGCAGGCACAGCCGGGAGGGCTGCGGGTTCCAGGGAAGGGGAGCCAGGCTTTGGGGCCAGGCCAGCCCCACAGGGAGCATGTCGAGAGACCGAGGGCTTGCCTGGCTCAGGGAGTGCCGCGGTCAATCCTCTCCCCTCTCTGCACTGTCACCGTGTCATTTTACAGATTGATGTGAGTGATTGCTGGAGCGCTGTGAGGCTTGAGCTTGCAAGCAAATGTGCTTAGCTGCTGGGGAAAAGGATGCTGCATTTACTAGGGTTCATCACCAGAAACCCCCGTTTAATTTTGTCTTAGCAAGGGGCTAACTCAAATACAACCACTTGGAGGCTCCAAACTCTGAAACAGGGTCTGCTGTCTGCAGGTCTGATGGCTGCAGGGGCTCGGGAGATGCTGTCATGGGGGAGAGGTCCTGTGGGCTGCACAGTGGGGTGGTCATGGCTGCGGTGCTGCGGCCGTGCAGCTGCTGTGCCTGTGTCAGCCTCTCCATTGCCTTCTGCAGGTCTGTGCCTGCAGAGCCTGTATTACTCTGTGGCGAACTCACATGAAAGTCCCATTGCCGAAGTTACCTTTTCTTCTTCCCTTTTTCTGACCTCAGTGCTACTGTGGTCTGGGTTAAAGGTGGGGCACAATTCATTATTGTGGAAAGAAGAGGCAACAACCCTCCCAGGATAACACCTGGGTAAGAAACAGCTCACCCAGTAATGTGAATCCCTGGGGACTTGGAGGACTGTGTTCTGCCTGGCAGTGACTTGAGGGCAGGGCAGACAGAAAAGTAGCAGGATGAAGCAGCATTGGTGAGCCTGGAGATGCCTTAGCTAGACTGCAGTAAAGATTCCCTGGGGCTGATGGTCACTTCCAGAATGCCTTGTGGATATCCCGCAGTGCTGTTCATCGCCTGTCTCTATCTGGAGGAAGGAATGAGGCTTACCTGAGGCCAATGATTTTCTAAAACTCAAGCTGTTCAAGGTCCTGAACAGCTTGGCGTAACTTTGGCGTTAGCTCTCCATCTGTTTCCATCTAAATTCCTCTGTGTAAAGGAGTCCTTTATGTGCTTGAGGGGAGGTGGCTGGGGCTGGCTGTTCATGGGACTGAAGTGGTCAGGAGCTGGGAGACATGACAGCATGGTCGCGAGCTCAAAACCCGATGTTTGTGGACCTCTTTAAGAGACCTCCTGAACTATCACTGATTCTCAGGCACAATCTGAAAGCCTTTAGGAAGGGCTAGTAGGAAATGAACCTTGTTTCTTTCATTGACAGCATCTTGGTGCTTGCCAGAGATGCTTTGTGTGGAGAAAGCCTTTTCTTGGAAGGTTTGTTAGTCATGTCTCATTTGTTTGGGGAATTTTGTTGAGAGATGAATCAGTGTCTCAGTGGCTGCTGATCGGTGGAGACTGGCAGCCTGGGGTTTATGTGCAGATATGCAGGAATGGAAATAGAGCTAAGTTCAGCTAATTGTTGCACAATGGCATCTTGACACCACTACAAGTGAGTCAGCAGGCCAGCAGAGTGATGCGATACAGATGCGTGTGTAAAATGTCCTCTGAAGGACAATCAGAGAGGAAAAGATGCGCTGTTGAACTGATCAGTGTGCAGCAAGGCTTTGTCATGGGTGTCATGAGTTTTGTCATGAAATGAATTAATAAATCAAATCAGAAACTGTGGTGGGTTGACCCTGGCTGGATGCCAGTTGCCCACCAAAGCCGGACTATCACTCCCCCTCCTCAGCTGGACAGGGGAGAGAAAATATAACAAAAAGCTTGTGGGTTGAGATAAGGACAGGGAGATATCACTCACCAGTTACCATCACGGGCAAAACAGACTGGACTTGGGGAAATTAGTTTAATTTATTACCAATCAGATCAGAGTAGGATAATCAGAAATAAACCCAAATCTTAAAAACACCTTTCCCCCACCCCTCCCTTCTTCCCAGGCTTAACTTCACTCCCGATTTCTCTACCTCTTCCCCCCCAGCAGCACAGGGGGCGGGGAAAGGGGGTTGGGATCAGTTCATCACATGTCATCTCTGCTGCTCCTTCCTCCTCAGGGGGAGGACTCCTCACTGTTCCCCTGCTCCAGGGTGGAGTCCCTCCCACAGGAGACAGTTCTCCACAAACTTCTCCAATGTGAGTCCTTCCCATGGGCTGCAGTTCTTCATGAACTGCTCCATCGTGGGTCCCTTCCCTGGGCTGCAGTCCTTCAGGCACAGACTGCTCCAGTGTGGGTTCCCTGCAGGGTCACAAGTCCTGCCAGCAAACCTGCTCCAGCATGGGCTCCTCTCTCCACGGGGCCACAGGTCCTGCCAGGAGCCTGCTCCAGTGCGGGCTTCCCATGGGGTCACAGCTTCCTTCGGGCATCCCCCTGCTCCGGCGTGGGGTCCTCCACCAGCTGCAGGTGGAGATCTGCTCCACCATGGACCTCCCTGGGCTGCAGGGGGACAGCCTGCCTCACCATTGTCTTCCCCACAGGCTGCAGGGGAATCTCTGCTCCGGCTCCTGGAGCATCTCCTCCCCCTCCTTCTGCACTGAGCTGGGGGTCTGCAGGGTTGTTTCTCTCACATGTTCTCACTCCTCTCTCTGGCTGCAGTTTCTGTTGTGCAGCAACTTTTTCATCTTCTTTAATATGTTCTCCCAGAGGCACTACCACTGTCACGGATGGGCTCAGCCTTGGCCAGCGGCGGGTCCAACTTGGAGCCATCGGACATAGGGGAAGCTTCTAGCAGCTTCTCACAGAAGCCATCCCAGTAGCCCCCTGCTACCAAACCTTGCCACGCAAACCCAATACAGAAATGTAACTGGAAATCTGCCCCCTCTCTTCTGGATAAACAATGAAAGGATGAATAAACGTTCCCCAAAAGTGTACCAAGAGAGGAACAACTGAAAAGGGAGATCAACTGGGGGACCAGAACTGGAGGGAAATGAGATTTTGCTGTCACTGCTGCTGAGGAGGTGGATTAGAAACAGCAGTAAAGACTATTTTTAAAAGATGTGGGTCATTCCTGGGAAGTACTTCAGGATAGCTCAGTAGCTTTCCAAAGCCCTTCATTATGCAGCCTGCTTCAGCTGCCCTAGTCCTTGTGTCTGATACTGCTGTGGCTGCTCCCCTCATCCCTAAACTTCTGCCTCTCTGAGTCTCTCTTGGTAGGTTTGGATCTCACTGGAAGCCTTTCCTGACCAGCAAATCCTTATAACCGCTCATGGGCAGACCTTTTAGGAGAGACCTTGAAAAAGTTCTGTGGTTCCATAAACTGCCTTTCAGGCTGCAGAGCTCAGGTATTGCAACGCTCTTCCCTCAGTGTTGTTGTGTCTTGAACAGACGCTGTGCAGCCAGAGACCTTCCCCCTTACGGGCAGCCCTGAGTGCTGCAGAGGAGATGGAAATACAGCTGGGCATCAGAGTGCACCGGGGGAAATCGGACTGACTGGGTGACATACCTTTGAGAAAAGGTCATAGGCCATGACAGTGGTGATAGGGGAAGAGAGCAGTGCTTTAACTCCAGGCTCTAGCTGTGCCACTAGGGATGAAAAGGGGAAAGCTGACAGCAATGCTTTTGTGGATGGAGCAGGAACCATTGTGGAAGTTACCAAATGCCAACAGAGAGAAGATACTGAGTGGGTCACTGCCTTTTGCCTTTTTCACTGTGAGGTACTACAGAACAGCTTTGGCTGCTGGTAGCACTGGTCATCAAGTGCATGCCTTTTATGTGGAAAAACACCTCAGTTTGGACAGGGTTGATCAGATGGATGTGACAAGAGTGGTGTCTGAGCAGGCTGTCCCATGTAAAGTGTCCTGGCACTTTATGAAAAGGTGAAACCTATCTCTTTAGAGCAGAAGAAAAAGGAGAGTTGTCGCATTGGCAGTGGTGGGGCCACATTTCTTCCCTGAAGACAACTCTTTGACTTCTTGTCTTCCAGTTCTCTCTGCTTTTACCACATTGCAGTTTCTTCCACAGCAGGAGTTGCCTGGATCCTCTGCCTGGTATGAGGGTGGGCTGGAGATGGGTGTTGGGCAAGCAGGTGTGTGAGGGAAATGATAGTTGGGTTGAGAGCCCTGGTTTCTGCAGCAGCTTGAAGTTCTCTCTTAGTATTCAACTTCACAGCCCTTTCTGCCTCTCACTCCTGTTGCTGTTCATCTCCTCTCTCAGTAGGTTTCTCTTTCTCTCCCTTTTAAACATGTCCTTTCAAGCAGCTTTCATACTGATGAACTTAAGCTGCTAGATCGCAGCTCCCTCCCTTTAACTTCTGTCATACCCTGATCTCTGTTCTCAGTATTGCCCCATCCCATCTATTTTCTCTTGCTCTAACTCCATCCCAAGTGTGACAGTCCAGGGCTTGGAAAGTTGGGTGCCTCCCTCAGTTCTGCCTGCCCACATTCAGGGAGAGCAGAAAGCAAAGTAGACTGTGGCAGCTGTTGGCAAAAGCTTTCATTTGGGTCCTTCTTTCCTCTAATTCATTAGAGGAATTATTCTATGGCCTCTCATTCTTCTTCTTTATAATACATTGCATGCCTTAAGCAAAGGTTCACCCTCCTAATTACCAGCCTGCTGGGTATCCACACTTGAGTTTCTCTCCATTTCTTTATCATCTTGTATTCTCTGGCTAACTAGAGATCCCTCACAATTTTACTGGTATGTTGATGGCACTGCATTGCCTTATGGTCACTAAGATAAGACCCATCTGTCCAGGATACAGCTAGAGTCCTACTAGTCAGGGCTTTGCTGATTTGATGCCACCCCAGGAGTTACCTTGGAACATCAAAAAGGTCCTCAAGGGATGCTGATCTAACCGGTGTAAACACTTGTCAGAGAAGGACTTAATCTCTTGCAATCTATTCTTTTGCCAGCTTATGGTGCCAAAGGTGCATTGTGGTCGGCAACGGTTACTCCATCCATGGCCAACACTTTGGGAAAATGATTGACTCTTACCATGTTATCATAAGGTACTGAATCCTTACTAAAGCCTTAACGATTAATCAGAGACACAGCAATGATAATGCGCATGTGACTTTCTTGCCTGGCAAACATAACATCTAGCATACATCAGCTCAGGTAATCAGATAACTTTCTTGCGGTTCAGGGCCAAGCACAGGCACTGCAGGAGCCTGAATTTGTACCACTCATTCACAGATGTTGTACTGGGGAGCTGGATAGCCATCTCCAGCTCAGTGGAGTGGCAGGCAATCCCAGTGTTACAGGACTACATGCATTTTTACTCTGACTTGAGAAAGTAATTTAATTTCTCTGTGCCTCACTTCCCTATCTGAAAAATAGCAGTTGTCTGCCACTGCTGTCTGCCTTTTTATTACAAGGGAGGAACTATTGGTGTGTCTGTGTGAGGCACCCCATACCAGGGAAGCAGGCTGCCGGGTTGGGCCATAATGTGTGTCAGTGCCCTCAAGTGAGTTCACAGGAGCCAGTGGTGTATCTGACAGCACACAGCTGCCTCCATGGTTGGGAACAAGTGATACTGAAACTGGACAAATTCTGGCTTTGATTCTCAGATTAAATGGTGCTCCAGTAAAAGAGCACAAGAAAGATGTGGGCGAGAGAACCAGCACTCGTCTCTTTTTCCCTGAATCAGCTCTGCCCAACCCTCTGGAAAACAACAATGATGATGAACTGATGGTATTTGTCCCATTCAAGCCCTTGGATTTCTCCTGGCTGATGGAAGTATTGCTGAAAACAAGGAAAAAGTGAGATGTCTTTAATGAGGGAAGGTTGAAACCAGGTTATTTGTAGTGATATAATCTATAGCTCTAATAATCATGTATTTTTCAAATATTTACTGAGTTGCATAATGCACTTGAGACCTTATTTTCACTAACTAGAAAGAGCCCAGTCTCAGCCACATTGGAGACAGGTGTATGGGAATAAGTGGAAAAGACCAGGAGATCCTTTGTTCCTCTGAACACCGCTGAGTCCTTCTGAGCACCCAGCCAGAGCAGTAGACCACAGCTAACTCAGGGATCTTTATCATGGCACTGTCTGGTGTGCGTGGGCTTGCCTCAAGTATCTCTCTGCCTTTCTTCTACAGATGAAGGTGGGGTTTTGGTGCGCCAGCCCCCCTGGGAGTACAATGGGAACATCTCTCAGCTCCGTACTCTCAACCCATATGTCACCTATGAAGCGATGTACAAACTGCTGCACCTGAACGCATCAAGTAGGGTATGATGCTGCACTGGAGGGCAGACAGATAAGCATCAGTGTTCTGTGTCTTCCCTTATACCTTACTGCTTCAGTGCCATGCAAGGGGAAGGAAAACGTTTTCATTAGATTAGCTAGTCCCTTCCCCTAGTAAATGGAGTCTTTTCCTATAACATGGTGCTTCAGGTTTGGAGCCCTGCTCCTACCCAGAAAAGGAAGACTTTTCCCCACCTGTCATAGCACTGCAGCATAATTCTTATTCCAGTCTGCCCCATCACCCCTTGCCATTTTGCATTCAAGTCTTTTTTTACAGTTACTTCTGTCCGTAGTTCTAGACCTCAGAAAACCTGGTTCTCTAGTGACAAGCAGCTGTCCCATATAAGCCCTTTCATACATGTTCCTGTGCTTTCTCTGTCTGAAGACCATTACTTATAATTACCTAGCATAAGATGGGAGGAATTTTGGTTGGCATTCCTTAAAACACTCTGTTCTCACAGATCTCTGGCCTGAGGCTGGCTGTTACGCCCACTGCTTCTGGAGTGCAGTTTTCCCCTTCACTGCATGATGGAGGATTATTTCATTAATGAATCTAATGATACTTTGTCTTTGGTCCTGATGATCTTTGTGATGGTGCTGTGCAATCTTTAATTAACTTTAAGCCTGCCAGGCACTACTAGGATGTTTATAATTTGCGACAAATGCAGGAGAAGCTTGAAGGTCTGGTGTGGTAAAATAACATTGTCCAAGGTCGTGCACTGACTCTTGGCTGGGGGTGAGATTAGATGCCAAGTCTCTTGACTGCTGAAGCAATGCTGTAAAAAAAGTACATTTCCCTGCTAAAATGTTTGGAAAGTGCAAAGTGGGACAATCCAGGGTAGGAGTGCAAAGTGCTCGGTTAGGCTTGGGGACCAGAGAGCATGTTCAGCTGCTCGCGAGCGTGGTGGCTGTGCTGCTCCATCACAAGGCTTTTAAGGCAGCGTTTGAGTTTGTACTTGGCCATGTTAGCTTTACGTGAGCAGAAGGCAGTTTTGTAGCACAGAGGCCAAGGACAGGAATTTAATGTGTGGATTAAAAGAGAGGTATCACACGAAGGCTGCCAGCAGGGAATACACACAAAGAGGCACATGGAAAAGAAAGAAATGCAGAGACCTTGTATAGGCTCTGTCATGGATGTGGATTTGTTAAAAAGTGTGCTGATTTCTTCCATTCAAAGCTTTTTGATTTCCATGGAGCTCTATGTTTTATCAACCCACAGGTGGTATGTTCATGAGCCCTCATCTTCTGCAGCACCTTTTCAAAAGATGCTCCTTGTCTGAGTTTTGAGAGTGCTGTCCATGCACCTGTCCTGTTTCATTTACATATTTTTTGCTATATTGACTGTGGAAGAAGCTACTGGTCCCAGCTGCAAAGGTGTTGCTTGTGTCAGTATTGTAAAAGTATGAGTTTGAAATCCTAAACAGATGTTCTTTCTTTTCCCTTCCCAGAGATATGCCACCACAGGAATCACTGCTTTGAACTTAGCCCTCCATATGTGCCAAGAGGTCAATATTGCAGGCTTTGGATACCCTTGCAACCATGACAATACTACACCAATACATTATTACAATATGGATCGCTCACTGAAAAAAGAGGTAGAAAATGCCTCCCCTTCAAACTAAGGTCTTCTCCATAGAGGAACCTACTGGTCAAAGCTGGGAGTCAAGCAGCTGAGAGGTCTGGTAGCTATCGCTGGTGTTACCCATGGAAATTCCTTCTGGGACATGCCAGGGGAATGTGTTGGGACATGCTTTGTTCTCAGAGAGCAGCTTGGGCACAGATGTTGGCACCTTCAGGGTGCCTTTTGTCTGTCCTAGTTTGGTGATGAGGGTCCTGTGCAGTGGAAGTCCTGCAAGGGGCTGCAGGCAAAGTTGGGTTGGGCAGGATCCAGTGCATTTTGGGCAGTATGAGGGGCACTGTAAGGAATAATCTATAACTTTGCCTCACTTGTCTCTGAAGCTCTGTCAGCACAATATCGCTGCTGAGAGGAGCTGGCTGCTCGAAATGATTGAGTGGGGGATGACTGCTGACATAGCCAGCCCTTCCTTCCAGGCTCAGAACTGCAGAGAGAGGGCTGTGCTGCTTGCTGTCTCCTCCAGACACCACTGATGATCCCAGCTGGGCTTTGCCCTTGTTCCAGGTTGTTTTGAGCAGGTCACAGTTTGTCCTGTCGCATGCGGGGTGGGAGATGAATCCCTGACATTCAGAGCACTTGCCCTTTCCTCCATTGGCCTCTGCTTTCCACCACTGACTGTTGTGGTGGAGGGTGGTGTTGCACAACCCTTCTACCCTGGGTAATCCCCTCCTGTTCTGTAAACAGCCATCCTGTGCTCATAAGTTATTTGTGAAAAGCACCAAACTGAGATGATAAGCTGGTCCTCAGTCCCGGAGAAAGGGAGGGGGTGAGTGAGTGATACCTGCCATGGGATTTCAAACTCCTTCCTAAGCAGATTGGAGTGAGAGAGAGTCATACCCATCACTTTGGAAAAGGGCCAAGTTGGCCACTCAGAGATTTCAGTGTCTTGCTAATTGTTGGGAAACATTAATGTCTGCAGGAAACAAGAAACGTTTCTTTTATTGTTCTGTTTGAGAATAAATGCATTTCTGGTTTCAGGGAGTTGGCACTGTCTTATAAGAGGGGGATTTCTGGCCAGGACAGGTGAGAATTACCTTAGCATCTCCTCCAAGATCTTCTCATGTCTTTATGGCCCCATGTAATCCCCTCTTTTTTTTTTTTTTTTCTTTTTTCCTCAGCATGCTGTCTGGAGCTTTCCATGTCTCTTCCAGCTTGTTCTAAGTATGGAGCCACCCTGCCAAGTCTACTTTGTGTGCTGAAGACCTTCCACATTTAAGAAGCCACCTGAAACCAAGACTTATCTGTGGCTGGCTCATGTCCACAGGGCACCTCTGGGGCCACATCTTCTCATCCTCTACCACTTCCTTCCAGGATGCAGCTATGTCATACTTCTCCTTCTTTACTTGCCTCGTTGCTACTTTCTTCCTGGCCTGTTACCATCATGGGTTCACCTCTGTTGCTGCCTCACCAAAGTGCTGCCTCTACAAGCACAAAGAACCTACAGTGATGAAGTTACAAGCTGATAGCTATGCTGGTACGACCACTTTGCTGCAACCTCTTCAGCCAGGCGCTCATTGGGAAGAAGGCTCCTTCTGCACAGCTATTAGAGGGCAAACTTTAACAGTGGGGTTGGCTTCACTTACGTCAAGTTGCACGTGTCTTAGAGCAGCAGCATTTGGGGTGTGGGAGCATTAGTACAGTACCCATATAACTGCTAACTATTTCCACAGGAGGTGAAACTTCTGCTTTCCCTCCCATTTCCTTCCTCTGTCCTCTTCACTGTGGCCAGGCTTTCAGGGCACTTCCTGTGCTATTGGTGTCACTCCTTTTCCTGGGTAACTTCTCTTCTAGTATCTCAGCCCTTCCTCCTGGAAGCTTTCCGTAACACCCTGTCTCTCATGTTCTGCAAATTGTTAATGCCCTTCATGTTGCTCCCACTGCTATTCCCTTTTGGCCAGCCTGGTTCCTCCTCCATTAGAGCTGAAATGTTTTTTTCCTGATTGGTGCATGCAACTCATGGCCAAAGAAATGCTGACAAAACTCCTCCGAAGCTGCCTTGCCCTGGGAGTCTGGTGGAAGAACTGGAGGCCCTGGTCCAGCTCAGTCTGAGAAGGGTCCCTTGAAGGCTGAAAAGGGATGACTGTTCTCTACAAACAGAACTCAACTGAGCTTGGGACAAAAATGCTGTTTTAATAAATTCCTCTTCATCAGCTAAACACTGGCTTCAGGTTTTAGTCTGTACACAAATAAGTCTTTACTCTCTAAATAACATGATAGCCACACAGGTTTTGCAGATTCCAAAAATACAGTGTTCCAAATGCATGCAAATACATGTTTGGATTTGGCTCGACCACTCTTTTAGAATTTATTGCTTTGTAAGTAATGGAAGTGGGCTCTCAACTATGTGGACAATTAATATTCTATGTAATTCTCCTGGCAGAGTAAAATGGCATAAAAATCATAATGTCTAAAAGCTGATGTATAAAGCATGCTATGAACTAACCCCAGGAGATGGTTAACATTTTCTCACTAGGTAACGCATATACAAGAACTTCACCATGGCTTGCAGGAGCTGCGTCTGCACTTTCTGCCACAGTTGTTGCAACATTTTCCTGTCATGTAGTGTCAAGTCATGATAATGAAATCATAAACATGAAGCTCTAGAGTCTTAGCATTGGTCACTGCCTGTGGCAGTACTCTCTGTACTTGCAGCAAGCATGTCTGCTACACAGCTTTTTGCTCTTATGTTTCGGTGCTGGCTGGTTTTCTCTCAAAGCAGGGTTTTGTAATCTCTCTAGGTAACCACAATTCATTAGAGCTACCTCTTGTTTCAAACTTTCCCAGAGTGTCAGAGCAATGTGGTAGGGGCTTAGTATTTAACCATGCATCGGTGGTGGCACTGAGTCCCCAAATCAACCTTTCTTGTGTCCAGTTTTAAAAGTCTGAGATCTGCAGTCCTCCACACCCTACACACCTTTTGTATCTGATAGTCTGAACAAATCCTTGCCCTACAGCAGACTCATTATTATCAAGAGAACTGGGGGAAAGGAGGTGGAATATGCAGGATAAGGCAAAGCCACAGTAATACAAAACATATGTAAATTAGACTACAAGATACCATAATAAGGATGTAATGGAGGGGGAACGAAAAAGAAAATTAGTCCTATTGTTGCTTCAGTAGCAAAAGCTAGCTTCGGTCTGAAGTGGTAAATCCACCTTTCTTAGGGCGGTGGAAAGGTAATTATACTCCTTCTAAGCACAGGGCATTTCATGCCAAGGCACTGTGAACGTCCTCACATCGATGGCGACTGTGAATCCCCGGCTTTGTGGCCAGCTGAGGGGCGACCATGGGTCATCTGAGGCAGAAGGGCAGGGAGATGCTGGGCTGTTTGGTGCCAGCCTGTCTCTCTCCAAGGGTCAAGGGAGCTCCACCACCGCTCACTGCCTGTCCATGAAAGCTTGGCAAGCAAGTCTGGAAGCTTCCGCCATCTGTGTGAAATCCTTCCAACCATTTAGATTAAACATTGACTTCAGTAAAATGTAGGGCTCCTAACTGACCTGACATAGTCCATATGGAGTAGCTGCCACAGATAGTGACTATCTTGACACTGATTAATCACTTCTAGTTGTGTATTTGTCCCTGGTTACTTGACACAGTTCTTCCCTAATAGCTTTTGAATAGTTCTGGGGTATTCACATGACCTTGGCTTTGGGGAATACCCCATCTGATGACACTCATTACCTAATTCAATGTAGGCTTGGCTGCTTTTCACCAAACTAACTTGGACACTAGCTTTTGGGTTTTTTTCTTTCCCCTGTGTACACCAGTATCTGTGCTTTTCTGCAACAGGAAACACCTTAGCTATGCTGGATTCTCTTTGGTTTAGGTGGCACCGTTTGCAATGGGCTGGGGCTTGGTCTGTGCTGTATAGCATGTAGACACTGTCTTGATTCCACCTCCATGTCCTTACCTGTCACTTACAGTCACAGGCATGACAAGCATTCTGCATTACTGATGCTCCTTGCTTTGAAACTAGCAGCTAAATGATCTGTAACTAGAGTCAATCATTGCTCAGACAGACAGCAGCGAAGCTGTCTAACACCCCAAACTGAATGCAGAGTTTCTCTCTCAATCTGAATGTTGTTCTCTTCTTCAAAGGTATGAGATCCAGCAGCAAAGGCAATAGGTCTTCCAGGCTGATCTTCCATCAAGTGTGAGATTATTACACCCACTTCGTATGGAGAAGCGTCACAAGTGAGAGTTAAAAGCATCAAGGCATTCTAGTAAGGACCTGTTCTGATGATACCAGTTTCTCAGCTCCTTCACCAGCCTTGGTGCAGCGTGCGTGTGGTTCAGCGCTGTCTCTATCCAGTGTCTGCCAGGTCAGTCAGGGGTTGCTGTGTGAGGTGGTGACTCACCAGTTCCGGGAAGCAATGTGTTTGTGGAATTTGCAGCAAAAGGATCTTAAAGCAATTTTCAGATATTCCCCCCCCCCTTTTTCCTTGTGATTTATAGAAATTGTTTTTCCCAGCAGAAAGGCTGGGAAGATTCAACATACTGTTAAATTTTTGAGACATTTCCTTTTGCTTTTCCTATCCACTCAGACAACTTTTCAGACTTGGACAGGTGACTGACTTGCTGAGTATAAGGACTGGCGATGTGTCAGCTGAACCTCAAGGACTTGGTAACTGTATACACATCCCAAGCCTAGACCCCAGCTGCAATGTGACATGATTTAAACTTAATTCACCACAGGTGACTGCTAAGCCCAGTCATATTAGCTGATACTGTGCTAGTTAGGAAGGCAAATATGGCCAGTGCTGCAACCCATCTGAGAGCAATACTGGGTCAGCTGGTGTTGCCTGACAACATGCCTGAGCTTCTCAAGTACTTTGGGAAGTTCTTGAGGTCCTCCCCATCTCTAGCTCCACAAATACGTCATTGTGTAAGCGCCAGCATCTTAGGAATGATCTCTCCCGTCTGATCCATGACTCACAACCAAATAGTTGTTACACATGGTCCTTTCAGTTAAAATAAGACCTGGTTTGTTTAGTCTTGAAATAATTCTTGCCATGCTCCTCAGCCTCCATTTGCAGATAGACTTGGGGAACTGCTTAGGATGACTACTGAGGAAAATATATCCTCTCTTCCAGGTAATAGCTGTTGATCCACATGTGATACTGGGTTAGCTGTAACCTTGAAATTGCCTTAGATACAGACAGCCCTCTGCATTTTCATAGCTATCACCAGTTGTCTCATCCAAGAGTTTAGCTAACTTTTCTTTTCGGCTGGAGTTTACAAATTATTTTCTTTTAATATAAGCAAGGACAAGATGTTTTGTCAGTCCAGCTACACTGTGGCCATCTTATGCTATGTAATACCTTGCTTCAGATCACAGAGGTTGAGTATACGCTGTCTGCTGTTGTGTTACTTATAATAATGTTCAAGAGAACAAAGATTACTTGGGCATGTGTTTTTAGAAACACAGATTTTCTGTAACACCTCCTTTCTAAAAGATCTTTGATGATCCCACCAGTAAATTGCAGCATAGTGAATCACATTTCATTTTAGATGTTATTCTTGTCACTTTAAAGGATTCCAAATAATACTTTTGTTTCTTGTGAACCGAAAGAGGCAATTACATAGACATTATGGCTTTCTACAGTCATTGCACATTGTTGCATGCAAGCTGAAGAATATGAAGTTAACCAGCATTGACTTTCTAAACTGGTGGCTGGGTTTGATTTGCTAGCTTGCATGTTTTCTGCTTGTGCCCCATCCCCTGCAGTTTCTATATGATTTGTCCTTGAGCAAATTACTATGGTTATTGTGAAACTGTCCCTTATGTTAGAAGCAGCACATTCTTTGAATGTCCTTCAAGCCGTACTTTCCACTTGACCCCTGAGCATGGCTGTTGGACCGATTTTGTGATGCTCCCAAACTCTCCAGCATCTTCGGTGAGTCTCCATTGAAATGGTAATTTCTGGAGCATACTTCAGGCTCATCTCAGCTTTAGATAAAAATTAAATGTGGATTGCTTCATTCTGCATATTGAATACTAAAAGATGCACTCATTTGTCCTCTCTGCAGACACATGATGCTCTGCCAATTTCCTTAATCCAGGCACAGAAGCAGTCAGCAATTGTTTCCGCTCACTTTTGATTCCATCTGTAAAAGGAAATACCTGCAATCATGAGAGGCTTTTCAGAACAAGGATTTTGTAGAACTTGCCCAATTTCAACAAACTTTTTTGTCTGCTGGCTTAATGGGCACTATCTGGCTGCACATCAGAGCATCAGTTTTAGTCTCCATTATGCTGCCATATGTTTTTTATTGCAGAGATCATCTGTTATTTTAGGATTTCCCCATCTCTCAGTGGCCCTGTACTGACCTGCCAAAGAAGTCCAATCCGCCTCCCGTCATATTTTAAACTTTTCTTTGTGAGTGGATTGCTCACTGGAATCATACTGCAGCTTATATTTAATATTAATTTTCACAGACTTTCATGAGCAGTCATTGCCTATTCCATCTACTTCTAGACTAGTATCCCACCCCCATCTCATGTTTTTGCAACCTCTCTATCTATGTGGTGTTAATAATACCCAGCAACCCTATGGCTGGATCCCCAGTAACACTTCTTAGTTATCTACAGAAAGACAGGAGTAGATACATGAATGCACTACCATTTATCAGAGTAAATGAAGGCAGGGAGCTTTATTAGAAGGCTCACAGCTGATTTAAATTAATATTGCCAACTGTGAGGTTTTACAAAGCTTCTTCCAGAAACAATAGCTGTGTCTGCACCATAAATTAAGGTCGGTATTGAGATGTACTCACTTTTGTAGCAAGGCATCAAACACAGATTCAGGCGTGACCAGGGCAGATAGCAGCTCTAAGCCCAGCTGGGGTGTCTGTGCCTCTCCTAGCTTGCTGCCCCCAGCAACCCACCCAAGAAAAGGGTGAGGAGGGGCATAAGGTCCTGGGCTCTGACTACTCAATGAATCTCTAGTATTTACTCCTTGTGCCTGGCCATGTGCAGCTTGTTCCTGCAATAATTGTAATACTGAGCTCCAAACAGGTGGATAAAACCTAGATGTATGTTCATAAGAGGTCAGCCATAGGTAAACCTGTTGTTACTTGGCTCAGGAAAACATTTGCCACAGCTGAGTACTTCTCCACTACTTGCCAGTGTGGTGTAGCTGGGAGCATGGCAGGGGTACAAAGGCAGAGTAATTCGCTCTATCCAGTGCATTTGAATTATGGGATGTGAAGTATGACCTTCCAGAAATTGGATCCAGAATTTCCCAAAGTTTCCCTTTTTTTGCCAATTTGACCAGAGCTAATCTGAGGCAATCAAGTGACACACTGATACAATCCATACTTCTCTTTGATTTCTAGTCCAAACTATACATCTCATTACTTCCTTTTTTCTTGTTTTTTAAAAAAGCTTTTTCTTTTTTTTTTTAAAAAAACAATTGCAAGAACAGCAATTCACTCAGAGCATGTCTAAAAACCAGGCAGCTACTGGTTTCACTTCCCTCCTTGGTCTCTGCAACTCTCAGCGACGTGCAGTGAGAAGCAGGAGTGGTGAAACACAGTCCTTGCCATTTCAGAAGGTTTCTCACTCCAGGTCCTTGAGTGATACCCATGCTGCTTTCTCCTGCATGCCCAGCCCCTCTGAAGATGCCCAGGAGAGGATCTCTTGCCCTGTGGACACTTGTGGTGCTGCTGCAACTGGCGCTTGTCCCATCACAGCTGGCAGGCTACCTCCTCAATCCCTGTTTGGAGGTACGTGATCTCTAAATGAGCACAAAATCCTTCTGTTTCTCTGGTGCAACTTTTCCCTCTGCTTAGGAGATTTGTGCATCAAGTCTGTTGTGTGTTAGTTGTCTTACAAAAGCCCATCTTTTTTCCAAGGCTGTTACCAAGGCAATTGAATCGTTTGAAGTAAATGCTGGTCTCAAAAACATCTAAGAACCAGAACCAGCAGCATGAACCATTTTTCTTGTTGGCTTTCTGTACCCCTGAGGTTACTGCAGTACAGTTAATCTAATAGATTATGTTTCCCTTGGAAGAGATCCAAGTCTTGTCTATAATTTCTGCAAAATAAGGTATTTTTGCCTGATTTGTACTGTAGAGTGATTTCACCAGTACCCCAAGTACCTGGCACTAATCAACTGCCTTTTACAAACTTTTGCCGATGATTATTATTTACAGAATAACTTCGTTTAGAACTGCCTGCTTATCTGCAGTGTAACAAAGCTGAGAGCTGATCCTGGACAGAAAATGCATCCTTGTGCGTTTGTTTTGCTGGCTCTCGCAAAGGTTGCTGCCAGTTCATCCATAGCCTCAAGGAACACTGTCCTGTAGTTTTGCACCTGCTTCAACCAGCAAGAAATGTAGCTCTTTCTGAAGAGTAGGACTGGTTCTATTAGAAGTGGGAAAAATGCTTAGGATATATAAGATTATTTCCTAAAACTCAGGGCAGCTCATTTAGAAATTAACTACAAGGTTAGTCATTCTGCTCCTGCTTTCCTGACAGTGTAATTTTCTCACACTTCATAAGAGCAGATGTTGACCATGATTGGATCTGCCCCTCTTACAGGTCAGCCCTAACAGAACTTTCAGATGCATGGGACTGAATGTCTCTGGAGTTCCTGCTGAAGTCCCAAATACCACCCAGAATTTGGATCTCAGTTTCAGCAATCTGAAATCACTGGGGTCAAATTATTTTTCATCAGTCCCTGAACTTCAGCTTCTGGATCTTACAAGGTAATGAGCTGTTTTATGTGGATACTGGTTAACCTTGTTCATCAGCTGGGCCACTGTAGTTGCTTATTTTGGGGTCTGTTGGTCTTGGCTGTTCATTTTTTTTTTTTTGCTTGTGACTTTATCCCTGTGTCTGTCTCTCTGCACATCCCCATGGTCAAGGGATGTACAGCTTTTACTTCAGTTCCGGAGTGCATACTCTCTGCACAGAGCTGGATCTGTCAGTCTGATCTTGTAGGTTGGGATGTGAGAAGGAGAAGGAAGATGTTTTACTTCTCTCTGAACAAGAAAAATGTCAGACTTTTCACTGTTACAAAAACTCTGAAGTGGAACATCTTGGGTGAGCTGTTTTTCTAATCAGTTTAAAAAAATAAAATGAAGGTACATTCATTTTCTAAAAGGCTGTTTTAAAATATCAACATATTCTCTTTTCCCTTCTCACATGCCTGGGGGAGGAGATGGGGGAGGCTTATTAGCAAATTTGAATTGATGTATAATTTCCATTGACTTGAGACAACAGTTTCTCTGGGTAAATTGTTTCACTGAAAAATGTCACTCAGTCCCATCACAGTTACAGCTCCAAAGTGGCTGAGTGGCAGAGCAGGTTTGCTGTAAGGCACTATCTGGAATATAAAACTAATTTTGCTTGAATTCATTGCTGAATGGATTTGGGTCTCAAATTCTGGATTTTCCTATATGAAACCACCTTTAGGTGGCCACCTTCTTTTTCCCCTCTTCCTTTCCTCCTTTAGAGCCAACATAGCCTGGGGTCTGTTCCCTCTCAGATATTATCAGCAAAACAGCTGACACAGTTGTGAGCTTTGCCACTGCTGCATCATGCTGGTGCCAGTGGGACTGCCCAGATGTGGCTGAGGCACAGCCTGAAGGCTGTGAAGGTGCAAGGTGTAAGGGAGTGCTGTATCTGGTTGGCCCTGCCATCAATGATGGTTATTACGATGCTACTTTGGCCTGAACAGAAAGCTAGAATTCTTCTTTCCTACTGCGTGCATGAATTTTTGACCTTCACCGTGGCTCAACATCTCTTGCTTTGCAATTGAACTTCAGATTTAGAGAGGGAGAAGGAAGTGAGAGAAGGTCCTCTGCTGTGGAAGGGCTTCCTTTGCACATTCAGGAGTGCTGGGTCTGCCCAGCACAGTAAAGCCAAACGAACCCCCAGTGTGAGGCTGAACCTGAGAATGTTGCACCAGTGCTTAGTGCTGTAGCATTAGTGAACGTGAAAGGGACAGTGTTTCATGCACATTTATTCTCTTTTCCTGGCCAACAGGTGCCAACTCCATACAATAGAAGATAACTCCTTTAAGGATCTTCATAAACTTTCCACCTTAATTTTAACTGCCAATCCTCTCCAGTACCAGGGGACAGCAGCCTTCTACGGCTTAACATCTCTGAAAAAACTAGTACTGGTGGAAACCAACATAACCTCTCTGACTGACCTACCCATTGGACACTTGCATACCCTGCAGGAGCTGAATCTGGGCCACAACAACATTGTTTCATTGAAGCTTCCCAAGTATTTCACCAACCTGACCTCTCTCAGGCACCTGAGCTTTCTCTCTAACAAGATCACATATATCTCCAAAGGAGACCTCGATGCCCTGAGGGAAGCGAACAGGCTGAATCTCACACTGGTACTTTCCTTGAATAATATAAAATACATACAGCCAGGGTCCTTTGCAAAGATTCACCTTGGTGAGCTGGTTCTAAGGTCCTCTTTTGAGAACTTCAATGTGATGCACACTTCTCTTCAAGGCCTGACTGGTTTACAGGTCACCAGACTAATAGTTGGAGAATTCAGCAACAGTCAGAGACTGGTAGACTTTCAGAGCGGACTCTTGAGTGGACTGTGCCAGGTACAAATGCAAGAGTTTGTCTTAATCTGTTTCAGAGGATTTGAGAATAACACAGACACTCTTTTTAACTGCATAGGCAATGTCTCCAGTATTCGGTTGGTGGACCTCCAACTTGAAGAGGTGTCAGAGGTTCCTATGTTCTCTCAAGTGAAACAGCTGGAATGCAAGAAATGCAAGTTTAAGGAAGTGCCTGCCATGAAGCTGTCTCTTTTCAAGGAGCTGAGAGTGCTTCGTATTACCAAGAGCAAACACCTCAATAGCTTCCAGCAGAAATTTGAGAGTCTGAGTAACCTGGAGGTCATAGATTTGAGTGAGAATCGCCTCACCTTCACTGGCTGCTGTTCCCCTCAGTTTCGCAACTGTCCAAATTTGAAACACTTGAACCTAAGCTTCAATTCTGACATCAGTGTGACTGGAGATTTCACTAATGTAAAGGATTTGTTATATTTGGACCTTCAGCACACAAAGTTGTTCGGTCCTGGCTCCTACCCTGTCTTTCTATCCCTTCAGAAACTCATTTACCTTGATATTTCCTATACCAGAACTCTTGTTAAATCCCAGTGTACATTTTGTGGCTTGAACTCTTTGCAAGTGCTCAAGATGGCAGGCAACTCCTTTGAGAACAATAAATTGGCCAACAACTTCAAAAACCTAAGTCACCTCCACACCTTGGATATTTCAAGTTGCAAATTAGTACAGGTGGATCAAAGTACATTTGATGCCCTCTCTGAACTAAAAGAGCTAAACATCAGCAACAATAAGTTGCTGAGCTTTGATCCTGTAGTCTACAAGCCGCTCCGAGCCCTCACAGCCCTGGATTTTAGCAACAACCAGCTGAGTGTTCTGTTGGAGTCAGCCCTGGAAATCCTGCCTGATAGTCTGGTCCAGTTAGACATCTCTCGAAACCTGTTTGAATGCTCTTGTGTATACTTGAACTTTCTGAAATGGATCAAGGAAAAGCAGGAGCTACTGCAGAACAAGGAGTTGATGATATGCCACACGCCTGCATCCATGAATAGCGTGAGCCTGTCTAGCTTTGATCTGTCGTCCTGCCATCTCAATGCAAGTACAGTGTCATTCTCAGTGATCACGTTGCTTGCTGCAGTGGTGTTCCTTTTCCTGATTTACAGGTACTACTTCCAGCTATACTACTCATTGGTGCTGCTCAGTGGGTGTAAACACTCTGCAGAAAGGGGTGACACCTATGATGCATTTGTTATCCACTCCAGCAAAGACCAAGAATGGGTGATAAAAGAGCTGGTTGAACCCTTAGAAGGAGGAACACCTCCCTTCCAGCTTTGTCTTTACTACAGGGATTTCCTACCAGGGATACCCATTGTCACCAATATCATCCAAGAAGGTTTTCTGAGTAGCAGGAATGTCATCGCAGTCATCTCTACTAACTTCCTGGAAAGTAAGTGGTGTAGCTTTGAGTTTGACATTGCCCAGTCCTGGCAGCTTGTTGAAGGAAAGGCTGGAATCATCATGATTGTACTAGAAGAAGTGAATACGGCCTTGCTGAGGCAGAGGCTGGGGCTGTCCCGATACCTGAAGAGGAACACCTATCTGGAGTGGAAAAACAAGGAAATAAGTAGGCACATCTTCTGGAGGCAGCTGACAGGAGTCCTGCTAGAAGGCAAAAAATGGAATCACGAGGCGGTGAAGCTCATGTGAAGAGAAAGAGAGATCACTTCTCTCCTGTCTCCCATCCTGGCCATGGCTGATGGCTGGTGCTCAGGCGTTGCTTCTTCTGTGGCTGTTCAGAGTTGGAGGAAGTGGATGGAGGCACTGTAAAAGCACTACAGAAATACCTGCCTTGCTGGTGACCCTTTCTCAAAGGAACTTGCAAGCTAAGGAGTGACAACAGCTAGAAGAGCTGCACGTGCCTGAGCTCCATGTTTGTCTGCAGCTGTCAACCAAAGCTGGTCCAGCAATCCACACAGGTCTGGTGGGTTGGTGAACAGACGGACTGCTCTTACTGTCATTTGTCTGCCTCTGAAACTGAACTTGCATTCTGGGGCCATTTACCCAGTGGAACTTCAGGGTCCGTTGCTTTGAGTGGACCCCAGGATCTCCAGGGGAGAGCAAAGGTGCAGGATTCTTGGCTCTAAAAATGGTGGGAAACAGAAACAAGATTTGAATCCTGAAAGTCTTGGGTCTGCCTCCTTAGGCACCATGACTCAGGGGAAAAACCCTACAGAGAGAAATGGGATGCCCTACAGCCATAAACCACCTGGCAGCTACTTAGTGAAGCTGAGCAGTTATGTTGTCAGTGTGGGGGGAGGTTGCCGTTGGTGGGAAATTTCCCCAACATGTTTATTTTGGTTTTCTTTAGACCAAAACCAAATACTGAAACCCCCAAATATTTCCATCACCTGCAACTCTTATTTATATTCAGATTATATAGCATTTGAGAGAGTGGTTTGAGGTTTTCTTGTGGGATCCAAAAATCAGTGCGACCAGAAGAAGCCATAGAAATGCTTAACACCTTTAAAATCAAGGTATTTCTTTGCTCCAACTGCTTCTCATCACCCAATATTTCTGGATATACTATGTGGGACTGACCTATATGAGTAAGATTGAGCCTGAGCAAAATGTTTTGATGTTTACAGCCAGCCAGTTCTAGCATAAGCTTTTCCACTCTCTGCACTAGCCTTACTTCTGTTGGAAGGTGCTGTAGGAGCTTCCAGCCCGTGGGTTGAAATGGACTTCAGATATGTTCAGACCTAGCAATGAGGCTGAGAGTCCCTCTTCCTTCCCCCCCATCAGTTTGTGGCAGCCTCTGGTCCTGGTAGGCATCTCCACATGTGTGGTCAGCCTTTCCCAGGGTTCAGCTGCTAGGTTGAACAGGACGGTCACTGGACAGGAGAGTTCTGCCTTTGTTTCAATAAGAACGTGCCTGACATTTTGCAGGGAGAAGAGATAGAGGAGAAAAGTCTGGGTTAGCTAAACTAAATGTATCCCAGCACTGCCCTGAATAAAGGGAAGGAAAGTCTAAATGCCACTGAATCGTATTACAGAGCACTCCATTGATGTGTCGAATATTGAATAGTGCTGGAGTATTGCTCTCTATTTATGAAAGGCTTTGGTTGGGATTAATCACTGAATTACTCTAGTTTTAAACTTGCAAATCCTTCTATAATCAATGACGTTCTACAGAGGTAAAACAGAAGCAATTGAGTGGTGAATCAGATCTGATATTTATTCAGAAGAAAGGGCCTGATCCATCTCGCTTTTCTAAGCACCAGTCAGTGACATCTCCGTGGAAGCCAGTGATAAGTGAGATCAACATCAGACACTGTTTGAAAAAGAGGGAGAGCCAGTTCTAGGGCTTGCGCTGGCAAAGGCTGAATCACAGTTCCCTCTCTATGTGTGGTGTCAGTAGTATATTGGGATAACACTACCAAAAAACCCCACAGCCCTCTCTACGTTTTTTTGTGACCCATGAGACGAAGCTTTAATAAAACTAAGCCCGATGCTGTGTTCACTTGCCCAGCATGTTTGTTTTGCATCTGCTAAGTACTGTTGCAGCAATTTCCAACGTGCGGTGCGGTGCGTGCTCCTTACCACTGCTGTGATTGATGGGTCCTGAGCGCTGCATCTTGCCAGCAGACCTGCCTCCTCACCCAGGGGCAGGGGCTGCTGGAGCTGGGGAGGGGGTGCACTAAACCAGGGCACAGCTCGAGGTTCCCTGGATTGAAGCCAAAGGAAAGCACGGAGGACAAAGCAAATATTAGCCTGGATTTCAGCAGCTACAAGTTAAATTGGAAAACAAAAGAAGGAAAATTAAATGGGGTGGGAGTTCCTGCTCCTGAATTGAGCAGCACTGAAGCTACATTTCTCCCTCACTCTTTCTCTCTGTGGCTCCTCTACAAAAATTGTGTATATGTATTCCTGGCACAAAGCACAGAGTCCTATGATTCTTAATTGTAATTATAATAATGAGTTTCAGAAAGCCTGCAAGTGGTTCTGGGCATTATAATAAGGGGTTAGGACAGTATTGTTTAAAAAGCGAGTGTTTGTTGAATATCAGAGCAATTTCAGGAGGAGAGCTGGGGTGATGCTGAGAGGAGGCTCCCAGCTGTACAATTTAAAAAGAAACCAGTCACTTGTTCTTCTTTTCCTATTCAGAGTCTCCACAGCAGAGATGGATACGTGAGTTGCCCCAGGCTTTCTTACTGCCCAAGAGAAAGCACAAAAACCATCATAGCTTCTGAAAGTGAGAGTGAGACGATGCAGTGAGACAGAGACTGAAGGCTGGGGTGTTCAGAAAACAAGGGAATTTGGAAGAGGTTCATCCTCTGCAAACCCCACAGTCACTGTCACTCCTGCTTCCCTCCATACATTTAGAGATTTCACTTGGTCTCAGTGGTAGTTGGTACTTGGAAGACACAAGCCGATTTCATTTATTGCTGAAACCTTCAGCAACAGAACTAGGATTTTTTTTATTTTTTTTTCTGCGTGGCACAAGGAGGCTCAGGAGGACAGGCTGGCTGGTGACATGAACACCTCTTGATGGGATCTGGGTGCCAGGTACAGCCATGTGCTGTAAATGTCCATCCATGCAGCCACGGGCTCTGCTGGGTGAGCGGGTCCCAGCCCTCCCCTCCCTGCACAGCCCGAGGGGTCATTCACCTGCCCTGGCAGTGCCCGTCTTCCATACTTTGTGGTTTATGAGTCTAGGGGGGGACGAGACTGTGTGAACAATTATATTTTCGCCATTTACCCAGCAAAGAAGAAGGTGATTTGGTTTTGGAAGACTCAGAACAACTTTCCCCAATACTAGAAATGGGGAAAATATTGTGGTTCAAACAGAAACACACATACATATTTGCCTTTGTTATAGAAAGCAAATTTCCAAAGGAAAACTGAACATTCTCTTCTCTTCTCTCCAAACATGTTGGCATGCATTATTGTTTGAAAGTGTTCACTGTGCAGCAGGTAGCTTTGATATTATTTACTCGTTTGGGTGAATAAATGAGCAGCCAACCAAACACCCATGCAGGTCTGCTTTCATCTCTCCTGTAAATAGCTGAACACGTTCCAGTTATTAAAGCATCTATTTTACCCAGGTCATAAAACCAGATGGAGATGAAGCTCCAAAGGGCTGTTGCATCCAAGCTATTTCATTTCATTTGTAATGGGGATGTGCCCTGGTTTCACTATGTGCTTAATTTGACCCATGCAAAATGCCAGTACAGATGAGGCTCTGGTCTTGCATTGCAGAGGGTGATGTCTCAGAGGCAGGCCATCATGATGTGCTGGCATCATCGCCAAGATGTGGTTTGCAGTGACGGCTCTGAACAGAGCAAGCCCTCATTAGCATGATTGCATTTGTGGTTTCCACACTGTAGCCGAGACATTATGTAAAAGCTGAAAACTAGAGCCATTTGCATTGATGCCCGCCTGGATCTGGCTGGCTGCAGGAACAGCACTGCGTGAATGCTCCCTTGGCCTCCCCAAGTATTAGCACAGACTTTCAGTGTCAGTTAAAAAATCAACAAAACAAGAAAAAGCAGCTGGTTTCTCTGGACCGACTGATACTTGACAGGAACAAGTTGAAACTTTTCTGGAAGAGTGTTTGTCCTTTGGGAAATACTACTTTGTAGGTGGTTTATGTAATTTAATGAGGTAGTGTAGTGAATCTATGGAACAGAAATTGTCATAGCAGGGTTTCTGGTTTGGTATTGCATGGGGTTGTAATCTTGGAACAGATATTTTGCATGGAAACAGTGATTTTTGCAATGTTTTGGAGGGATTGGAAAAAAGGATTTCAAATAAAAGTTAAATTGCTCCACAACATCATTTAAAAAAATGTTGGTTTAGGTTTATGCTGTTGTTTCTCAGAGTACCTTTTCATTTTGAAATTTCTTTCTATTTATATAATCTGACTAGCCTCCCAAGACAAAACAAACATGTAAAAATGTTTCCACCTACCCAAATTAAAAAACACAAATTTTATTTTGTGGGAAAACTCACAATTTTTCATTTTTGTACCATGCTGAAAAGCAGAACTTTTGACAAAACGGAAATTCCACTTCCATGACAGCTCTTACCCTGACCCTCTGAAAGTTAAACCTTCCCCTGGCTGTATCACACATGTAGTTCGGGCAGTAAAAAAACACTGAAGAATCCCCAGAATGAATTTCACTAAGTGCCTTTTGCAAAACATCTTGAGTAGTTGCAGTCAATCAATACGAACTGCCTGGGACTGAGAGCAATTGAACATGGTAGGAAAGAAGCAATTCCTTAACAAGTTGTTCTTTGCCATCGCAGCTCAGGCTGAGAATTGGGATAAATGACAGCAAAGCATGATTTGCAGAAGAAAAGCCCATCTGCCAGTAGCATTAACCTTCCCCAGCTTCAAGGTCATGTAGAGGACAAAGTCAATAATCCGCCAGCCTGGACCTCCCTGGGCTGCTGCGAGCACAGAGATAGAAACATTGCATAGTTGAGGACAGCTCTGTTAAAAACCTTGAAAATCAAGAAAAAGGAATAGAAAGAATAGGAAAGAGATTGGTGCAGGGTCTCAGAAAAGTGGCCACAATTCAACAGCTGGGTGAATCTCAGCTGCTGGAGGTGCCTCGGTCCCAGGGTTTCCAGCACTAACAGCCTAAAGCACCTCCAAGGCAGAAGTTTTGTGATGAGTCTGTAAGTGCTTTACATAATGGTGATAAGAAAATGTTTTGAAATCAGTACCTCTGGGAAGTTGCTTTTAAATCAGGTTTTTGCATATCAGTGCCTATTCAGAGAGCAGCTAAGGCAGCAGTGGTGTGTCTTCCATCACTCCTGAGAAGAGGGACGTGATTCTGCTCTGTTCAGCAAGTCCTGCCGGGGACACCCCAGATTCAGGACCTGTGAGGTTCTCACCCTGGTGCTTCCTTGCTGGGAGAGCCTGGTTCACCCTCTCAAAACATCATCCTGAGGCATCCCGAATGAAAGCGGTGCTTTGCATGTTCCTGTCCATGTCTTCACAGCAAGGGCAGTTCCCGGAGGCTGGCTCACACTGGGCCAGCATTCACTACCTGCATTAGTCCTGTTCCTACCTACGTGGAGGACAGGGACTGAGTCACCATTTAAATAAATTTAAATACAGATGAAACTCTGGCCTTGATGTCGGTTGTGTACGTGCCTTCATGTGTCCATTAGGGCACCCTTAAACTCATTCTGCAATGCTGTCTATGACCTCAGTCTGCAAAAAGTGTGATTTTAGCTATTACATTACTGCCACTGGATGCCCTATCAGAGAAGCATGACATCCCTTAACATTCCCATGCACCGCTTCCCCCAACAGCCTCCCCTTTTAGCAAATGAAAAGTCTGCACCTGAAAGCATGTCTGTATTTTCCAGCTGCCCAAATTACATCTTTGGGCCACTTCAGCTTTAGCAATGGTATTAATATGTCTTCTGTCCTTGCTGTACCCCGCGGCCCACACTCCAGAGCGGGTATTGATTGCTTTAAGACCTGGGTCTGTGTGGGAAGGATGGAAATGAGCATCGTTATGGGTATCAGCCTTATTCTGCAGGTGACACGGTGGAGCCTGGCAGCCCCTGGGGCTCCAGCTGGGGCAGGTGACTGGAAGGAAAGCACTTCAGCATCTCTGTAGCCCTGCAGAGACGCTGAAGTGCTTTCCTTCCAGTCACCGGCCCCAGCTGGAGGGCAAAAGCAGCCCAGCCCAGATCTCCCTTTGTGCCTGCCAGGCTACCTGATATACAGAGGGAATGAACCAGTACATACGAAAAATCCTCCAGGTCACAATTTGTTATTCTTCACTCTGCTTATAGTCGTTCTCAATTACAGGACATGAGTTACAGGAGGAGAGACAGTCCCAAGGCAACAGACTTCTGCTTGCCCTATCTAACCCAAGTATCTAAGCTCCCCCATCAACAGCACATACCCCTTTCCTCCTGGCCTGTCTGAGCCCCCCTCTCACACAGGGCCTCTGTGCTGTGAACTGACGGGCAAAGCGTGGGCTCCGCTTCCCAGAAGGCTTTAGGCACCCCGCAGCACCCTGCTGTACCCCTTCTTCGACAGCATCCTTCGCTGAACTGCAGCTGAGGTGGTGCACGAAGAGGAGCATTAAGGAGAGGGTTGAAAGGGTGATGCAAATAAAGTCTTGACCACCTCTACAAATTAGATGTATAGCAGGGAGAGGGTATATGGCCCCCCGCACTCCCCAAATCCTCCCACCAGAGCTGCTCAAAACACTCATTAAGGCAGTGGGGCAGATCCTCAGCTGAGGCAGAGGACCCCCCCTGCTCTAAGGGCTCTGGCCCCTATCCCTCCAGCCAGAGGATTTCTAACGCTGCCCGCAGCGCAGTGATAAGAGAACTGCAGCCTCCCCTGCCTGCAGCTCCTTCCTCCCTTATCGCCACATCTTGAGTACTATGCAAATAACAATGGGGTATTGTTAGGCAAAAGAGATTTAATTGCAGCCTACACTCCCAGAGAGGGTAAAATAGGCTTTTCTCCAGGTCTAATCTCCAGTCTTTATCTTTTCTTCTCCCCCTCTCTCATCCTTTCCCTCTTCTTAATGTTTCTCTTTTCTCTCTTTCAGCTCCCAGCCACCAGCGAGTGACCAACCCAAAATGTATGAAAGAAGGGAGGGGTGTCCTTTTTTTTTTTTTTTTCCCCACATTTTTTAAACAGTCTTTAAATCCTTTGGAGTGTTGTGTCCCGCAAGAAGGATTAGCAGTAATTCCCCTGCCATCGCTTGCTTCCGACGCTCTGACAATTCATTCTCCCGAGATCCCCTAAACCCACTGCTGAATACATTAGCCAGAGGACACGAAGGGAGCTTGAGGAGACTGTTATCCCATGGCCCCCCTCCCTACAGCCTGGCCGTCCAGTTTAGCACATCCACCAGAGGCCTCTGGGTGAGCACTTCTTCTCTTTACTAACCCAAATGAGACCCAAACTTGCCCAATGTGGCAGCGCTGGGACAGTGGTTCATGTCCCATGCTGCAGGATTCGCAAGGCGATGCCTGAAAATCACTCTCCTTTCCTCCCTCACGGACCCTGTCTCAGTGATGGAACTAGTGGGAGCCTGTGCCCCCTCCCCTCCTCCTGGGATGCAATCCCTCTGTTTTCTTTTCCGAGCAGTGTATAGTCTGCTGGGAAGGGCACGCTACCATCCCTGCCTGGCTTTGGATGCTGCTGAGCCCCCTTAGATGAGAAATGCTGCCTGTTGTCTTTGCCCCACCTCGTTTTCTTTGTTGGTAAAATGGGGGTCACAACCCGCACACTGTGATTTACTGGAGTGAAGCACTAAGAGGTAGATGGAGTCTAGATCAGAGCTCATGAAAACTGCACTTTCTGTTCCTGAACTCCATTTTCCCCATCTTGGGGTTTTGAAATCCTTCCCTACAGCTCTCCACCATGCCAGCAAATGTGTGTCTGAAGTCAGATCCTTCCAACCCCTTTCCTATCACTGGTCCTGCTCGTGGTC
This sequence comes from Haliaeetus leucocephalus, assembly GCF_000737465.1. Classification (NCBI taxonomy): domain Eukaryota; kingdom Metazoa; phylum Chordata; class Aves; order Accipitriformes; family Accipitridae; genus Haliaeetus; species Haliaeetus leucocephalus. The sequence goes on along the minus strand of NW_010972742.1, from coordinate 7,736,234 downwards.
ACTTAAGTTTTGCTTTCTTTAAGGGAAATAAGTGCACTGACAGTAGCACAAGAAAAAGCAGTATTTGCCCCCCAGGACCCTCTTTGCAATTCTGCCTTAGCAGTAAAGCCCTCCTTGCTGAGGTATTTCTTTCTGCCACCTCTTCACTGAAAGTGTAAATATTAAAATAAGCTGTAATAAGAAAACCCACAGTCTTCCCCCTCTCTGCTCCTCCTGAAACTGTGGCCCATATCTTTCTGACCTGCACAGAGTCAGCAAGTTTCAGTTCCCTGCCGCTTGCCCAACTCTAGCAGCCCATATCTTGCCTGGTGCTGAGCTGGGCCAGCCCTGCTCTACTCTTTGCCGGTTTTCCCCCACCTCTCAGTGCCCCACTGAGGGCAGGTGGGTGACAGGATTCACCCCTCAGCCTCAGACAGAAACTGCCTGAGCTGTGTTATTCAGAGCCCTGATGAAAATAAAAGGATGCCTGCCTGCTAAAAAGTGCCAAGGCTGGAAAGCAAGCCTCTGCTCTGACCGGGGGGATGCTGCGGGCGTCCCCTGTGTGCTGGGGAGATGCCCTCCCCGCATCCCTGGGACTGTGACGGGGAGAGAAGGATGGCAAGATGCTGGACCTGGAGCCTAAGCCAAACCTGGGGATTTGCTTACCCTCCTTGATAGCTGCTCCTCTTGGAAAAAAGGGAATGTTTTCTAAAGAGCCTCATGAAAGCAAAGTATATCATGATTTCAGTGTGAGCAGACAGCAAGCGAGATAGGAGCATCCCCTTAGATTTGCCTGCCGGAGGTTATTTACCTCAGGAAGCTGCTGAATAAAAGATACAAAAATACAGCAGAAAGTAGTATTATTTGCTCCTTTCAAAGCATGATGGGAGGGAGAAAAACATTATAAGGGGTATCTTTGACTCTTGCCAGCCTGGATTTGTCAGGGCAGAGTTTTCACGGAGCACTCTCCGGGTGACCCAGTTTCTGAGACACAGGCACAGACACACACACGTTCACACACACACACTCCGAGCCGCAATCCACAACTTTAATAACTGTGTGACGTACAAAGGAGATTTTGATGCAAAGTGGAGCTGACAGAGAATTGGAAGGAAGTATCTGGTTTTTTTGCCCCCCCCCCTTTTTTTTTTTGCCATCCAGTGCCACATCAGGATTACAGTCAAGGTGGTTTCAACCTTCAGCGAGGACTGATGTTATTGTGGGTTCTGCTTTTAATGACATTTAACAAGAAGCAGTAGCTCAGGGGTAGGGGAAACAAGGGTTTTCTTTTCTTTTCAGGAAGAATTTACTAGGGCTGTCAGGATTAAATGCATGAAGTGAATACATATGGGGCTGCAAAGGGGGCTTAATAGCTTTGCTGCTGGGAACCACAGAACAGCTCTGAGACGGGGTTTGCCAGCCCTGTCATGCATCTGATGAAACATCTGTGTATGTGGAAGTGTGCATTTGAGGGCATGCCACGGCAACGTGGTCATGCTGGGGTGACTTTGTTGTCATCTATGGTTTTCTGGCTGTGGGTATGGTGTGGGTGACATGAAGGAATAGTTAAGTAGCAGTAACCTCTGTTTCTGAAAACTTCCCCTCAAGGATGAAGTGGTGGCTCCTCCAGTCCAGGTGACGAATGTCACTTCTCTCACCATGATTTTTTCAGACTTTTCTATAGGGCTGTGCAGTGAACAGGCACATATGAGCCTGGGTGGATTTGCCAGGACCCCAGGGCAGGTGCTAGCTGGAGAGATGCTCCAGGTTGGGTACCCAGCTAACCAGCTCAAGGTTGACCTGGAATGGGTCCAGGCATCCCAGAAAGCTCACGTCCTTCCCTAAATCATGCCAGGCTGTTGGACTGAGTGCACCCAGACTGACTCCAGCTGATTCCATGTCCTTAAACCAAAACATAGAGACTACTTGTTTTAATATTGCAGCAAAAGGCTAAAAATGAAACATCCTTATAAAATCTGGGGCTTAGGAAGGAACTATACATTGGAGGGGAAGGAACAACAGGCAAAACAACCAAAGGAGATGAATGCTGGGCCAAAGTGCACCCCTTCTTGAGCTTTTCCAAGATTTGTTCATGGCAGTGAGAGGCCTTTGAGTGGTGTTTTGGCTTGGACCTCCATTTAGAAAATATTCTTTAACTGTAAATAAGCTGGTGATGCCTCGTGCCCCTCCAGGACATTGTAAGGGGCTAGACTCAAACTTCTGGAAACCCAGCAATGGAGAAATGGGGAAGACAGCACTATCGCAGAGCTACCGCAGCCCTAATTGTATGAGCTGGCAGAAGGCAGCGGGCATATCTCAGTAGAGGTGGTGCCAAATAAAGAGGGAAATAAAAGGAGAAGGTGCTATTGTCTGTGCTGTGTGATGATGATGCAATTCCCACATGCATTTCAGTCATGTGAACTTTAGCAGATGGTAGACATGTTTGCTGGACTAGGTTGGGAGACCTTGTCAGAAATCCCCCCATGTCTTGAGGCTTCCAGTCTGCTCCACTGAAGAGATCCAGATGCTGAGGCTCTGGCGGGGACCTTTTCCTCCTGGGGACTGACAGCTCTTTTGTGAAAGGACCTGGCAGAAGGTGCACAGCCCATTCAGCAGGAACATCTGCTGGCACCCTGGTGAGATAGCCAGCTAAAGAAAATGAGCACTCACATGCCAAGCGGGTCGTACACCTTGAGCAGGGTGGTGGCGACTTGCTGTAAGAGAAATTTGGTGGTTTTGACTAATGTGGGGGAAACCCATTTGTCTTATGGTGTGGGGAATTTTTAATGAGCCATCATGGGGCTGTGGTGGGGAAGAGACAGTCCTCAGCAGTGGGTGCAGAGCCACATCAGTGAACATATAACAGTGGGTGGGATGTGTGTGTGCTGTGGAGATGCAGCCTTGAGCTCCTATTTCTCTGCCCAGCCCCTGTTCAGATGGGGACCCCTCTCTCCCCACCCCTCTAGCTGGAGGCGAGAGCACCCACCAGGCCAGGGACCCTCTCCCCCATGGGACAAACTGGCTGAGAACTCCTCAGTCGCTGTCGGAGCTGAGCTCAGAGCCGATGCACCGGGCCACCAAATGGGCTGCTCTCCTCTGGCTTAGTGCGATGGAGTGGTGATAACTGCGTGCTTCGTTGCTGCTCTTTGCATCTGATATCCAAACACAGCGCAGGGAAATGACAGCAATATGTGTCCCCCTGACACCCAGAGAATATAACGATATTGCTGTGAAAATGAGTCTGCTGCCGCACAGCTAAACTCTGAACTCTTCCCTCTGTGAAGGAGCTATGATTAGAATCTCATCTCACTCTATAATGCACAGCACCTGCAGAAGAAAATCCCACCCAGCAGCATGTAACTATTTTTAAAGGCCTTTTTCTAACGGGCTGGGAGATGGGGCTGGTGAGAATCCTGCTGGTGCCATGGATTTCTTTCAAACCGTTGCAGTAGAGGATGGAGCTAGACTTGGGGAACGTGGCTCAGAAAAAAAGGAAGTGGCAGAATTATTCTGCCAAGTCTGAAGTTTGTGCCAGCTCTCTGCATCGGAAAGCTGAATTTCAGCATTTTCTGTGTCTGTTAATTTTTTTAGGTTTGCTGTACCTAAGTCAGAGGCATGCCCCAGCTGTCGGAAACTTGCTGTGTGAGACTCGTGTGCTTTGAATACACGTCCAGACACGAGGGGGGTGCAGGGGTCCATTTCGTGGGAAATGTGGGCAGGAGTGTGTCCCAGTGATGCTCTGCTCTCCCATTCAGGGCTATGGGTCAGTTGTCTGCAAACAGGCAGAGAAGACCAAGGGGCAAAAAGAGACATGCCCTTTGGATGTGGGACATGATAAGCTGTGAATTTTGGGCTGCCAATGCCAAAATGGCCCTGGACATTTTGTAGGTGAATAAATCTACCAACAAGCCCCAGTGGCATCTCGTAATGGAAAGGGAGCATAAGTGCGAACAGTTTGAAGCAAAGCCCCACTTTCCACTTGATATGCTGCTCATGGATGGAGTTTTACGCTGTTCAAACATAATTCGCTCTCCCTCTCTGAATGGAACCAGAGAAGTGTATTACATTTATCTTAATAAAACAAGTCGCTTTGCAAGCAGTGGAACGTAGAAAGCCTGGTTTCCTACGGTCGTCTCCCATGTGGGTTCTCTGGTGTCTGATAGAGTGGCTGAGCTCATATCACATCCTGGGAGTGGGATGGAAAGTGGAAGGGCCATGGGAAGAAGTGCTAATTTGAGTATATCCTCCCTTATAAAGCTTGTTAGAACTTAGTTCCTCTGAGATGTCTCTTCTTCCGTCAAATCTGATTGCAGGCCAGCAGGTTTAGAAAGCTATTATGCACTGCCTGTGGGCCAGCTAGCCCAATCAGATAAGCCTTGTTTCCTTGGGAAACTGTGTTAAAAAAATAAACAGACCTGACCTGAAATCCCTACAAAATATTTGTCGTTATATCCCACAGAGTTTGACCCACATACCTGTGCTTTTCATGGCTGACATTTATCACCAGGACTCTGTAGCTCTAATGGAGATTAGCATTAACCTGAGAAAAAGGTCCTGCTTAGTATGTGCCATTGACCATACAGTTTGCAGATTGAGCATGCAGCATTAAATAGATGTACCCAGCCACAAAACCACTTCCCATTTTGTATAATACAGGCCAACAGAGATTTGAAAAATGTTCCATTTCTGTACAGAAAGACTATTTTTAAAATTGAACAGTAAGTTAGTCCTCTATTGACTTTCAATTTCCATCTTCTTACATTTCCATAGCAACTCTGGCCATTTATGCATTTACCTTCGTATTTAACTTTCCTCTTTCATATCATTTCAAGTGGACTCAAGTGCTGCGAAAGGGTTAAACCAGCCTTTCAAATATCTCCCTGTTTTTAAGCAATTACTTGAAAATACATATATATATTTTAGGTTAAATTGAAAAGTTTGTGGTTTAATGAAAACCGTCTCTAGAATATTTGCCCTGAAAAATCCTTCAGGGTGATAACAAGAACGAGTCACAACCTCTCTCCTCTCACCTTGCTTTCTATTATGACTGTGTTCAAAATTCTCATACAGAATCTGAACTTGCAGCTGCAATAGCTGTGACAATCAAATCGCTGGGTATTGGGTAAGCTTACACTTTGGCGATTCTGGCTTTTTTTTTTTTTTTTTTTTTTTTTTTAGTATTTACATGTGTCTTTGGGAATGGTGAGAAAGCAAGCGCACTTCACATATTTTATGCTTCTGGGCTTGGGGCAGAGGTGTGAGTTCACTGTGACCATCTACAGTGCATGGTTAGAGTTCCCACCAACAAGTTGGAGGGTGTTTGGTGGGAGTGTAGTATTCTCCTCTGAGACAGTGCTGTCCAAGAGAGCTTAGGTAACTGCAGTAAGCCAAGTGGATATCCTTGGGCACAATGGTGAATCTCCACGCATGACACTGGAAAGCCTCACCAAGTAGGCATTGTTGGCTGAACTCCTTGGAGAGCGGATTGGTCTTGAAGTCTTGGGTAATGTCTGCATAGGGCACTGGGAAGACAGCTTTTAGGTCAGTAATCCTCTTCTAAGTCCAGGTTTTCCATTTCCTCCCTATAGTTTCATGGTGCTTTTAGCTGGAAACTCTGGGGGGCTTTCATCCTGGCAACCTCTTGGCTTTCAATTTACATTGTCAATGCTGCTTCTCCTTTAATGTCTTCCCACCCCTCCTCCATCCAGTTGATTATTCCTACCACTTACTGGGGAAGGATGTCCCCTGTCCCCAGGAAAACAACGGGTGACTTAATTGCAGCACAGAGAAATATGGGACAAGTTTCCCTGGAGACCTGGTGACACACTCAAGTTGAAGCACAAGGGAGAACATACTGCTTTGGGTAGGCTTTTTCACTCTGTTCACCTTGGGCACTGATAACTCACAGTCGCTCTGCAGCAAAGACCTACCTAACTGACCAAGGTGTTGTAGTGCCAAAGGCAGTTTTAAATTTTTATTTTAATGGGCCTGGGAGTCTAAATCTCATTGACTTTCAAATCGACTGTGCAGATCAATGCACAATGCCCTGACAAGGCAAGATGGTTTCCTACAAAACGTCCTCCTGCACATCAGCCAGTCTACTTTTACACTGCTCCCGCAGCTTGGGTTTCAGTTCTAATCTTCTCCTACTGGGGGATTTCTGATGAGTCCTAGAGCCAGACCTTCAAGTTGTTTTGTGCAAAGATGTAAGCAAGCAGCTGATGGAACTGATGAAACTATTTAAGTGCCTAACTCCCATTGAAATCTGTTGCCTAACCTGCTTAGATGCATCTGAAAATCCTATTAAAGTACTTCCCTGCACCTTTAAGCACCTACACACCTTTGAAAATGCATTCTTTGATCACTTAGGGATAGAAGGCCAGAGTGTTTCCAAGGATTTCTGCTCCTAACTCACTTGCTGCTCCCTAAAGAAATCTCCGGTTTTGTCTGCATTGTGCCAATGTCCCATGTCACCTTCCCCTTTCATTCCATCACTTGTGTTGTTCCTCAGTGAAGGACTCTAAATAATTCCTCCCCCTTCCTTACTGTTGACACCTTCCCGAGTATTTGCAGGCCGTTATTAAATCACCTCTTTACTCATCCTTTATCTGAGCTGTACATAATTAGTTCCTTTAATCTTTCCTCGTAGGTCAATCCTTCTAAACCCTTAATCATCTTTATCTCCTTTTCCTGGAGCCCCTCCAATTTGCTGACACTTTTTTTTTTTTCATCTAATTTTGCATCAAGAAGCAGCAAAACCCACAAGTTCCGAGAGCTTTTGAGACTGACTGAAGGCAGTGTGGGGCTGTGGGTTTCCCATTTTTGCTTCTGGCACAGCCTGGTGAACAAAGCTGGTGTTGGAAAGGAACAAACCACCTCCTGATAATAGCGATTTGGCTCTGCTAGCAAGGACTGGCTCTCCACACCCTGTTCTTTGCTGTCACAAAATCTGCATCCCTTTCCAGCTGAGTGCTTTGTGTGACAGAAAGAGGAGTAAGAGTTCTAAGGTCACAGTCCAAGAACAGAAGCTGAGCTGCTTCATAGCACAACTGGTCTTGGATGCATCCAGCTCGTCCCACTAAGGATGCTCAGACCTGGCAGGTAGGTCCTCTGCAAGAAAGGCAAGGAACGGGTGTCCTGGCAGCTCTGGAATGGACTGGAGGTCCTGGACTATGGGGATGGGGGAAGGCAAGAACCAGCACTGGCAGCTGGTAGGAGAGAAAGACTCTTTTATTGCTTGCTCCAGTGCCAGACATAGAGGAGAGGTGACGTGTCATGCATTTCACCAAAAGGAGCTCTTTTTTACCAAGGTTTGTGTCTCTACTAGATGAGGTTATCAGCACTACTATCCTGACAGCCCTTTGCAATGCAGATGAGCTGTAAGAGTCTAGCACTTCTATCCACGTGGGCCACAACACCAGGCTGTTTCCCTCGGCTGTTAGTCCCATACCCCTGCGACTTTCCACAGGCGGGAGCTCCAATCTACCTGTTCTTGCCAGGGAAGGATCCTGCTGGGTTCCCACCCCTGGTACTGCACCCCAAATACTGACACACCATGCCAGCTCCTGCCCAGCTCTGTATTCCTGCCCAGAATAGCATGGCCTCTTTTGCTTTGCTCATAAGAACACTATTTCTGTGCTTTAAATTTTTTTTTTTTTTTTTACATTATATTTGTCCTCAGTCCTTCCCTCCAAGGATTTGTGAACCCTTCTCAGCTGATACTGCATTCACCTTCACAATATCCTTGGCTGGTAACAACAGGATGGGGAAACTGAAGCACCACAGAAGGGATGGAAGGCAGAGCCCCGGTTCTCCAACCTGTCGGTGGTCCTACCGCCTGTGCTGTCTGAAAGCACATGGCAAAGGCCCCAAAAAGAGCAGGCTTTCTGGGGGAACATGGTGGAGTAGTGGCCACTTGGAGTCTATTTAGGCAGTGCTTTGCTTGGCTGTCTTATCCTAAATGAACACTTGCAATTTTCTCACTGGGAAGCACAGCTTCTTCCTTCTCCTGAGCAGGCACACCAGGGTGCTCCCTATCACATACTTTGCTGAAAAGCAAAGGCCACCTTCATCTCCTTTCCTTTTATTAATCATAATTTGCCTCTGGATTGGACTGATTGCAAAACAAAATAAAGCCATGAGAAGATGGGAGAAATTTTCAGCTCAAACCTGTCTTGCGGTACTCCTGAAACATCAAAAGCCTAAGCCTGTTCCACAGACCTGGGAGCTGCGAGTGACCATGACCAGCCCTGGGGAACTGTCCCACTTTACAAGTTCCTGTCTTCTTTTGTGCAAGAGAGCACTGACAAAGCCACCACAGTCACAGCTTTGAAGGTTCTCTGCACAACAGTGAGGACTAGACAGTCTGACAGAGATGATAAAGCCTGCATCTTAAGGTATCTGTCATTCTGCAATGAGTTTGCTTTCCCCTTTTGCACCCATCCCAGCAAAACCTTGCAAACGGAGCATGACAGTCATAGTGACTCCTCAGAGGATGACTGGGAGTTTGACGTGGTCTGGCGTATTACAAGCAGGGTGAGATCTGGCTGGTTATGTGGAAACAAGCCATTTTTGTGCTGTGGTATGCACATGTAGTTTCCAGTGACCATTATGTGCTCCAGATATGGTGTGGTGGTATGAGCAAAGGATAGGGCTGTGGCTCTTGGTTGATGTGGGCTGGTGGAGTTGTGACTATCTCTTAAATCTACCTACAGGTATCCACTTGTGCCTAACAGGGATGTAAAGCTGCATGTTTACGCAAGTACTCCTGGAGATCACGGAGGAGGCTGCTGACACAGAAGTTTTTGCTTGACAGGGATGTGAAATACTTGATCAATGTAGCAAGGGTCACCCTCAGCCTAAGCAATGGTTGGGAGCAACGTGACCTTAGAGAGGAGATTAGACAAGAGATCAAATGTTGCCATCCCATTCCTGTGCCCCTCCCAAAGGCTAACCGAACAGTCCGAAGCCCTCAGGGAGCCCAGAGCACCCACCCTTCACCTACCCCTGGCACCAGCAGCAGGCAGGCAAGCCCTGCGACGCCTCTAGCGCACTCCTTCGCTAGGGATTTCTGAGCCCATTCCCTAGAGCTGAACATGCCTGGTGAAAAGAAGTCCTCCAGGCCATTTCCAGTGTAGGGGCCTTGGAGGGACTCAGGAAGATCAGATCAGCTGCTCTGCCTGGGGTGTTCTGCATACACGCACGTACGCGTACACACGTGCAGGGGAGGTGCACACTAACTCTGCCCCCCAAGCGCGCTGCAGGCACTCCACGCTTGCATGCTCTTTCAGGAGCCACGCTGTGTCCTCTCCCTGTTTCTGATGCAATGGGAGATGAGGACTGCCTGTGTCATATCCTTGCAATGGCTTTTATGAAGCCCCATACATCCATCTCCTGCTGCTTGGAATTGCCAAAACCACTTCTAGCCCCCTCTGAGCTCTGATGTTTCCAGATGGGACTATTAGACCCCCTAGGAGTGCAACTGTAAATATCTGCAGAAATGCCACCCAAGCACTGCATTGCGGGAGAACCACTAACACCAGAGCTGCCTTGCTTCTGCGCAGCTGTCTTTATTCATGAAAGGGGTTGTGACTCCCCAAGGGCTCAAAATCAGCAGTGTTTTGCAGCAGCTCTGTTATCAAGGCTTGCACTCCATAGCAAGAAAAACAAAGAAGTGGATGCAGTTAGTGCATGACTGGAGTGGGACAGAGCCATCCTGTCTCTGCCACTGATGTCTCAGGTGGCCATGGTCACCTTACTGCACCCAGCTGTTTTGGAGTTGCATGCAGATGAGTCCTTGGAATTGGGGGATGTCTTCTGTAATGTGAACAGCATCCAGCACTGAGACTAGCCTAATTTGCAGTGGAACCTTTGCCATAATGGTAATAATAAGCTTATCAGTGTCTTTTTTTTTCCTGCCAATAAAAGTAGCTGCTTTGCGCCCTTCCTCAGATGCTTTTTCTGCATATTTCCTTTCAGTGGAGAAGCATAGCTGCATTGCTTCTTCCACCCAAAAAAGATTCTGGTGGCACTGCCAGTGCTGGATTTCTCGAGGCAGCTCACTGAAAGTGAATCTGCTTTTTTAACCAGCAAAACAGCTGTACCATTAACTGACTTCCTGCGCCACTAGCAAGTGCGCACTGTGGTTTCCCTTCTCCCTCGTCCTCTCCTCACCACTGCAATGGCTGGCTATTGCAAACAGTTTCTCAGAAAGGGTGAAATCCCAGACTATACTCAGCATGGTTACAAAACTCCCAGTGACTTCAAATCTGAATACTGTGTCTCCAGCATTTTAAGGAACGCAGCAGGGAGAGCCAGAAGCAGATGCCTCACTCTGGGAGCCATTTATTTGGAAGCATTCAAACTACCTTGTTATGTTTCACTTATGGTGCTGTTTCGCAGAGCTCCTCCAACACAGCATGCTCACGGCTCCTTGACACCCTCCCCTTTCCTCTGTGCATCAGGGCACAAAGTGGGGTGACTAAGACCTTCTCCTGACATGCAGACAAGGGCTTCTCCTGGGCTGGTAATGCAGCATCCTTGTAGCAAACGTTACTTTCTAGCGGAACACATGCGTGTTCCCAAATCACTGCTGCCTGAAGTCACTTTGAATGCCTGTGCCCAGCCCTCCAGGAGAGAGATCCCAGACACAGCTGTTACTGTGATGTGAGCCCATGTGTGACTTGGGAAAGACTGTCTTGTCTACCAGCACCTGCAAGAGGCCGGGGGACTTATTACAGGATCATCTTTATTAAGAGTGGATTTTTTAGTAAGACTGAATAGCAGAAATTACTCAGAATCAGAATTCTCACTTTCCTTTTTGCAACCTGGGAAACAAATTTATTTTAATGCAAAACTTGCCAGACTTCATAACTACTCAGAGGACTGATTTGGCCAGTAGAAAGATGACTTCTTTTCTCTTTTCTTTTTCTTTTCTTTTCTTTTCTTTTCTTTTCTTTTCTTTCCTTTCCTTTCCTTTCCTTTCCTTTCCTTTCCTCTTCTCTTCTCTTCTCTTCTCTTCTCTTCTCTTCTCTTCTCTTCTCTTCTCTTCTCTTCTCTTCTCCTCTCCTCTCCTCTCCTCTCCTCTCCTTTCCTTTCCTTTCCTTTCCTTTCCTTTCCTTTCCTTTCCTTTCCTTTCCTTTCCTTTCCTTTCCTTTCCTTTCCTTCCTCTCCTCCCCTCCCCCCCCCGCCCCTCCCCTCCCCTCCCCTCCCTTCAGTCTGAATTCTACAGTGTGCAATTTTGCATGCCCTCAGTATGGAGACAGAGTTTCTGGTTTTGGCAGACCGATGACTTTCCAAGGGCACAATGCAAAAACATTGTCAGAAATCTTTGAGGGGCAAATGTTTGTGTGTAATTTTTCAGCAATGCACTCCCCAGATTCATGATGCTTTAGGTCCCAAATGTGCTCCCATGTCTCCTGGAGTTGCATTTCACCACATATCAAATAGATGGCATGACTGGCAGAAATTTAAAACTGCTTTTGACGTGTGGAAACAGACTCCACAATCAGTGAGACTGTAAAGTAGGTACGTTCATTCAGCGCTGGGCAGCACGGTGGGTAGTCCCACCAAAGTCGTGCGTGCCTGACTTGGCAGCTCACTTTAAATTTATACAATCAAGTGTTACATATACATAGAGTTTCACAATACGCCTATACATAAGCATGACCTATCCCCGCTTCATATTAAAGTTAGTTCCAAGAAGTGATTTCCCTAAGTTCTTCCCAACTGCGCCTGCGCAGTGCCTCCTTGTGGTGGTCGTCGGGGGTCGCGAAGATGAAGGCTGTATGTCTTCTTCGTGGTGAACTCTTAACCTTTTGTTCTGGTGTAGATTCAGTCGCTCCCTGGCATTTATCCAAATCCCAAGGCCGGTCTTGGCTGGTTCTTGGGGTCAACTTCTGCTTCTTATCAGGGACTATGTCCTGCCCCAGCCAGCCTCAACGATGCAAACGTTAAACATCACCTCTCATCCCCTTGGGCCATGTCTACCTCTATTGAAATTCCTTTAACTTCATTACAAGCTAGATAATTATTAAACAGTTCCTATCTACATCCATATATCTACTATATCTACTAAGGTTCCTTTGGCTCCCCGTCTCACTTTAAAAAATACGTGCCAGCATCAGAAGTCCATTAGGGGCTCAGTCCTGAAGTAATCTGAGACATGGTCACTCCAAATCCTGTGAGTGTCCAAGTAGTCTCATGAAGTAGGTTGATGTTTGAGCATTTTCTCATAGGGAGAAGACAGAGATGGGGTGGGAATCGCCGTGTTGGAAGCAGTAATCTTCATGTTGGTTGAAGTCACAACCCTGCCGTGCTGGTCCTGAGGCTGATCCTTTGGGGACATGCTTGAAATAAAAGGGGCATTTTCTAGCAGTCTAACCTGGCTGCTGATTCATACCTTGGTTTTGTTGCTGGTTTTGGGGGTGGGGGGTTGTTTATTTCCTCTGGGTTTAGCAGGTACCAGTTTGGAAGCAAAGGGACCCCTATTGCATTAAGGGACTAGGTTAAAGAAACCTCTGTGGAGAAGCTGTAACTGGCCCCATCTTGGGGCAGGGAGATAGCAAAGTACAAAGTGAAAGGCCAGCTTTTTCTATGTGCACTGATTCACTTACCCACAAGAAACTGAGAGACCCAAATGAGGACTCCTCACGTGACTTCGTTTACAGGCAACACTTCTCAAAATAACCTTTTTCCAAATAAGCTTCCATACAACAGCAGCTTCTGTAGAGCTCCCAGTTCTGTCACCGTGGTATGGAAAGCAAATAAGTAAAAATACCAGCAGCAGCTCTGGTTTATAAAAGCAAAAGTCACCAGTGAGTTCCTCAAATCCCTGATCCCTTCAGTGAGGGACAGCAGTGATGACCCTGGGATCTACCTACCTCCCTGGAACAACTCCCCGTCGTAAATACTTTCAAATAAATAGCTAAGCAGCAAGAAACTCAAAGCCGGGGAGATCTGATAAGCAAGCATTTGTCCCCTCCTTCTGAGTATTGATGTGCAAATAGTGTCTGAGATTTCCAGCCAGCGCAGAGTTGCGCTGTTTTCCCTCAGACTCTCACACAATCCTAATAAGAAGAGCTGAAGGGATCTCTGCGGGGAGCACCGCGGTTACACGAACGCATGTGAACTGCCCCGTATTAGCAAACTACATTTGAAATGGGCTTTAAAGCCACCCGTCCCTTTCAAAATGCTACTTTGAAAACTCAGAATCCCTTGACTCTGTGGGCTGAAGTGAGACACTTTCACGCCTTTGAGAAAATGGCTTATAATATATATATACGAGAGAAAAATAAAGGATAAAGACTATTCTCTCGTCTGTCTTTTTTCTTTCTTTCTTTCTTTTTTTCTTTATCCCCTTTTCTTTATTTACCAAAAGTACCTCCAAGGCTAATGACATTTTCTTTGGCCACTGGGAGCAGAGAAAGATTGAAGTCTGAAATATGAAAGCTTTTCTCTTGGTTTTTAACAACTTTGGATCACTCTAGTTAACTCTCAGTTCAAAGCAGAACTAGAAACTGAAAGGCTGGTTCTGTTTTTCTATTAGAAGTGAGCAATAAATGATTTCTCATCCAGGGAAGAAACATAGAGGCTTAAAATTCCTTGTCCTGGATGAAAAGTCAAAATCACTAAGACTTCCATGAGCTGACAAAAAAATAAAAAAATTGCCTGCAATACTTCATTTTGATGATATCAAAGTGTTTCATGTGTGACCTCTTTTTCATTTAAAAAAAAGTTTTTATTATAATCAGCTTAAATTTCAAAACAAAATTACTTTGAATAAAAAGTTAAAACAGGTTGTCTTAGTCTCAATTTTTTTCCTGACAGAAGAAATTCATCAAACTAGCTCTCTTTCTTCCAAGCATTTCAATTGAGATGAATCAGCCTTTTTCAAACTGTAATAGATGTCTTAACAAGATATTCCTGCCCAGCTCTTGCTGTTCCAGAGATAGTGAGTTTCTTGGGACAGGCATGCATGATGATGGTAGTGCAGAGGACAGAAATTTTGGGGCAATATTAGGCTAGGATTCAAAAAGGAGAATATAAGTCTTAAGGAGCCATTTCTAAGGGTGACAAGGATTTCAGCCTTTCCCAGACTTTGAGGACTTGGAGGTCCTAATCAGTCCTAAAACTCAGAGATGGGTGTGTTAGTGCTGCTGATCATACAAAATCTGTGGGATTCCCAGCTTGCCTGCTCTGGTGCAAGCAGGAAATTTGCTGTGAATGGCCTTTGACATGTGATTTTTGGTGTTCTCCCTCAGGATATAAAAGTCCAGAAACAGCAATATTGGGCAAACTAATCAAATTCCTTTTAGCCTCTGAAAAACTCTGATATTTCTATCTGAGCTGTCTGGATTTTGCCCTTACCTTCACAAAGCTGGTTTGCTTGGCTCAGGCAGCAGCTACTGAAGGAAAATGCTAGTATTTGAAAGAAGGAAGGAGCAGTTTGCTAAACCTTGGTGCTTCGGTGAGGAGTCATTCTGCTCCTGTGCCTTACTCACCTTTCAACAACAGAGGGTAATAGGGATGTATAAGCAAAGTCATATGTTCGGTGTTAGGAGGATCATAGAAATTTTCTTGCCTACCAGTTGATTGTATCACCACTTTATTTTTAAAAGTCTTAAGCACAGAGCGACTTGGCTAGGAGCCACTCCAAGGATTCAGTGCTAGACAGAGAAATGACTCTATGCTTTAATCTTTGCTCTTCTTCTGACCTTAATTTGCTCCATGATCATGAGCTGTTCATGTAATCTCCCTTGGGCATAGGTTCTCCAGGAGTGGAATGAGTATTTAGTTGTAGAGGAGAGCTGGAAGAAATATCCCTGAAGTTAACCTGTCCAGCCAAATTGTGGCCAAAGATGAATGAAATTTATCACTCCCAAACCAAGTGTCCTCTGGATGTATAGCTTGAACTGCTAATAGGAACTGACTCATTTCTATATTACCCTCTTCTTCCAAGTTTCATGTGTCCCAGGATTTCCTAGATCTGGCAGATCAGCTTTAGCTTTTCATGAATGTGAGCCCTGGCAAAGTGGACAAGTAGGGTGAAAGGCTTTCCCCAGAGGGCACTGCTTCACAGCATCTGCAAGGGGGAGCTGTATCTGGAGTCAATACATTCATTTTTAGCTCTGGTTGAATTTGTGAATGATCTAGGGGAAGTGAGTTAAAAAAAAAAAATGGGATGAAAGAACCCCAAAAGATTTGACAGGGAATTAGTTTCCACTTAAGAGAAGAGCTATGCTAGGAATAGTATAGAGGGTGGTCTCTGGGGAAGTAAGAAAATAGAAGGGAGAGGAAAAAGGAGCATCCTTAAGGAGATGAGGCCTTAGCCTCAGCTATGGAAAAGGGTGATTTCCCAGTATAGACAGATAATAGGGATGAGGATCCAGGGAGCGTGGCAGCTGGGTCTGGTGAGATTCAGCCTGGCAAGCTAATACCAGCGAAGAGATCGCAAATGCTTTCCCTCTCCTCCTTGTTTCCTCCTTCCCCAAAGTTTAAAGTTTACCTGTTAATTCCCTTATCAGAAGTTTGTGCTGAGAACTCTTATCTGGATTTTACAGGCAGCTCCTGGCACCAGACCAAAATTGGAGGAAAGCATTTCATTCTTCTCCAGTTGTTAAATGAAAGCAACATTATAAGCCAACAATATTATTCTCATTAATGGGAAGGGACTGTTAATGATGGGAACATATGTGTTTGGCTTTCAAATGAGACTTGCCATCTATCCCTGCTTCTGACCTGGTGCAGCTTAGCAGAGCTAAATCGCTTTTTAAAGCTGAACAGAATGAACCTTAATTGAGGCATTAAAAACACGTTCATTTGATCTTCCTGGGACCCACAGCCCTACCATTGCTGATGGCTGGCTTGGGCTGGCCCGGGCAGGCGAGAGGAGCATCCCGCAAGACAAGAGCAGTGCTTGAGAGCGTATGGGTTTGTCGGCTTTTTTTCTGTCGTTCCCCCCAGCTCTCCCTATTTTTCTCTTTCAAATGTAATTGAAAGTCATTCTTTTAACTTTATTTATTTATCGGCTTGATACATTTGAAATTGCAGGCGCCTTCATCTCAGCATTCATTTCCTTGCCCTTTAATGTGAACCTGACTCAATTCCCCATCTCCTTCAAAGCTCTTTATTAGTTCTGTGGTGTTTTCCCCCCACCTTCCCTTCCCTAATTTCTCCTCTGTCTTCAGCCGCAGTGGAGACAAGTGGTCCAGCAGCTCAGTGCCAGGCTTGGCTGGAGATGCCCGGCCGTGGTGCTGGGGAGACCTCAGCTGTAAAGGTGGGGGCATTCCCCTGAGTCTGTCGTGATGTAGCTGAGGGAAAAGGCAGCCCCAAACCAGCTCTTCCCAGGTCGTGTTGCTGATAAAATCACCACTACGCTGCTTGGTGGAGGAGCCCACCTTTCTCCTCCCTTCACAAGGGTCAGGGGGCTCTCTCCCCCCAGGTTAGGGGGGCAGCTGGGTCTCTCCTCCCCTCCTACCAGTTGTAGTGTGCCTTCCTCCAAAATAAGTCATTTTTGCACCCTTTTTTTCTCTTTGCTAGCAGCTTTTCAGTGCCTGATGCTACAAGGCTTCTGCCACGAAGGGCAGGCAATCCAGCAGGGAGGCCAGCAGAGGAGCAGACTGCAGAGAATAATTCAAAACAAACCCCAAAAGGTCCTTTATCCCCAACTTCCTCTATGTGGAAGGACGAAGTTAATTTTCTTCTCTTCCAGCTGGGGAAACTGAGGCTTGGAGCAAGGAGGTGATCTGCTCAGTGTAGCTGGGATTATATCCCAGGCGTATTTTCTATTAAATACCTCGGCCTCCCACAGCAGGACCTGAGGTCCAGCTACAGAGCACCAAAGGGTTATTTCTGCAAAGCTCCAAGCTCTGGCCCTGCCTGGCTTTTCCCAGAGCTGAAGCTGCCTGCAGAGAAAATAAACAACCTGCTCCGGATTTGTCTTGCTGGGAGTCGAGTTGCTTTTTTGCCTTGTCACCAAGAAGTGGCGATTAAAGAGATCAACTGTGGGGCTTGGGGCACAGTGAGGGGACCCAGACACTTTGTGAGCTGCCACCTCACACTGTCGGGGTGAGTCTGGTGCAGAGGAGAGCTGTGATAAGGCAGCTGCATGATGGGCCGTTCTGCCTGAGGCACTGTGAAAGAGCCCATGAACCTCTTCTTACTGATGAAAATGGCTCCTTTATTTTGTTTCATTTTGTTTTATTTTATTTTGTTTTATTTATTTTATTTTATTTTTTTTTTTCCCTTCCCCCAAGCCTCTTTTCATCCCCTTATCTTCACTGGTAGTTAATAGATTAATGCATGTCTCGGGAAGATAAATGTACTTTCAGATCTTCAAAAGGCAAGGCAGCCTCTGAAACCAGTGTTTACAACCTCTTTGGCTAGTGACAAGGCAGGCAGGCAGCATGACATGACCTTCAGCTCAGCCTGCAAGGTCGAGCTGAGATTCCTGGTTGCCAGGAGCAGAGTAGGTACCAGAGATCCCAGTAGCACGGCTGGACCAGTCAGCTATGTGGTGTTTGGTTTACCTCTATTCTCTGCCAGGGCAAACTCTTTTACCTCTGCCTACTCTCTTTCTTCAGGCATTGAACGAGAGTTTTGGGATGGAGAAGGAAAGAGAGAGGGAAGATGGAGTCAGGGGGAGAGAGCAAGCCAAAACTCTCCAGGATTCAGGACTATACAGATATTGAGACTTTTACTCAGCCCTAAATCCTGGATCTGGACACACCAGATAGAAGATGTCCAGCTCCCCATGTGCAGTGCCCCTGCTGTTCTCCACCAAAGGCCAGATGACAGCTGTTCTTGCACTCCTTGAAGATCTGAAGCCAGATACAGGTCTGTCTTGGCCATCCCTGAACATCCCGTTATGCATTAGGATGTCACCCAAGGGTCTGTGATTCTGATTCTAGCCTGAGTTTTCCAGGCATGCTTTAGCTATGTGGCTAAGCCACATTCAAAATACTTTTTTATAGATTACCTGAGTCCCAAGATGGCTTTAAAATACCCATTCCTCTGTTTTCACTTCACTTCAGCTCCTTCCCTAGCCATCAGGAGTCACAGTTTGGCATCCCTGGCTGCCAGCTTGCCTGATGCTGCAGAGCGGAGGAGGGCTGGGGGTGGCAGGTTATGAAGGGTCGGGAGGAGCAGGGCTTGTATTTACAGAGCTTAAGTGGTGGCTCCAGGGTGGGAGAGAATGTAATTCTGTTTGAGCAGTTCATAGGCATTTCGAAGCTCGTCCCTGTGAATTAGGGACCGAGTGAAGTCATTAAACCCTAATCAAAAGCAGCTAATCAGGAATCAGTGGGAGATCTTCCAATTAATCGCAGCTGGAGCTAGCAGAACTGCAGTGCTGGCGGCTGGGGAAGGAGGATGGCAGTAAGGAATTAACAGGAATGCAACACCTTCTGCCACTGAGACACCCCAAGGGGTCTGTGCCAGCTCAGAGCAGCACATGAGAGGGCTGGGGGCCTCAACAGTATTTAGGGGACCTCAGAAAATACCTTGGCTATCTAGGAGTTCCCTATAATTTCAGAAATGTACTTTGAACCAGCTGTGGCTTTGTGGATATTCTGCTGACCCACTGCGATGGAGGTCTTTCAAGGCTTCTCTGCCTTTTGGAGGGGGACAGCAGCTCTCACATACAGTTGTTAGCAGAGGTCCATTACCCCACATATCTTTACATCTGAGAGTCTCCAAATGCTTTATGGATTTCATAGGTAAATACCAGCATCTTAACTTTAGAGGAAACTGAGTGACATGCAAGAAGTGCTGTGACACCCCAGACTTTGTGCATACTTTGTTCGCAGTCCAGTGAAGATTTAACTGCAGCTAATATTTTAACAGTTTATGTGCTGGATGCGAAATCATTCTTGGCTCTGCTGTAATGCCCTGCGAGAGAGGGCATGCTCAGCTGATGTTTTCGTCTTCTGCTAACTCATGTTGATAGCTAAGATGACAACCTGTCTCTGTAGACAGTCACAGATGGACAGTTAACCACTTCGCACAACCCCTAGGCACTAATCTTCTGATGGGACCATTAACTGGAGCAGCAATGTCTGCATCGCATGGTCTTCTAAGTTCAACCGTGGTGATGGTTTCCCACCATACCCTTCTAGACCTAAAGTCTTTCTCCTTGTCATCCTTGAAGTTAGCAGGCAGTTGTATCCCATGAAAGCAGAAAGCATGTGGTGTGGAGAATTAGGGTGTATGAAGGTGCCTGGACCCCTGGACACCTCCTGTGCCATTGAGTCACTGGAACACAATGCCACCTGGTGCTCCTTTCTATTTTATGATAAAAACCCCTCAAGGATATGGTAGACTCCTCTCACCATTGAAACCAACTGGGGAAAAGCAGAGGTATTCTGCTGCTTTTGGAAATTCCCTCACTTCCTGCTCCAGAGAAACGTCTCTCTTCATAAATCTTATTGTACCTATAAAATCCTTTCCTGTTCTTTAGCTTCTGCTTGACTCCCTCTAACGTGACTGTTACACTATTGCATTCAGGCTGCACTATAAAAGGAATAAAGTGTATTGTGTCGGATCGAGCACAGCTGTAAATCCTTGCCAGGTTGGAGTCGACACAAATTGAATTCTATCATGGCTTTTCTTCAGAGGGTTTGCCGACTACCTTTTAAATTTGCCAGGGATGAGATGCAATTTAGTTTAAGTAACTAAAGTGAAAAAGTGCACAACATTGTTGTAGAGCATTAGCTGCTGAATTTCAGGTCTGTAGGAGAAGGGGCACTTCTCTGTCCAAAAAACACTACCCAGAAATGCAGATGAATCCAATCAGCAAGCCTGACTTCACATCTGCAGATACGAACTTAATATTTAAGCCCCAAGGGACGCAATTTCTGGAAAGCCCACCTCCTCACTAGACAGCAAAGTGACAGCAAAGTCTGATACAATTCCCCAGTGTCTGTAATATTGCTGCTCATCTGCTCACCCCTTTTTGTGTGTGTGTTGTAGGGGGAAGCTGCGTTCATGAAGGTTTTTCATCGAGGTTGAGATAAGGGGTTTTAATCCAGGTCATAATCTAAACCAATTCCTGTTTTATTGCATAGCTCCACAAATAAACATGTTGGCATTATTGAGGAGAGTGGTAAATCATGGACGAGGACTGTCTGAGGGTCTCTTGTACTGTCTTTGTGACCAGTGGACTTTGCTGTGGAGCTTCTGTGTGAGAAACCTGCTGACTGAGACTGGACCTGGGCTGACATCTTCCTGGTAATCTGTGATGTTGGGCAGTCTGGGGCTCACAAATATCCCCACAGACCTGGCCTGGCCTTCTCCAAACCCGGGGTGCAGCAAATTTTCATCCCTGCTGGTGGGGCTGGGGGATTTCCAAGGGTCTGAGGACTTCCTAAATGGCATCACTTGCCCTGTGCCCTCCAGGGCCAAGACTGATGCAGGACTCTCAAAACCAGCACACCAAGCAGCATGAGTGCGGAGGTTAAGCATTACCAGGGCACATAAGTTCTCCCAGGGCTTTTCTTTCTGACTTAGACACATCTTCCCTTCCCCATGTGTTGGTTTCCAGCAGCCAGAGGATGACTTGCCACCAGCTGCAATATGCATAGAAATCTTCTGGTTTAAAATTGTGCCGGTGTTGTCACAAGGATGGCATCCCTTGCGACATCTGATGTCACTCTCCTCCCTCCCCTGGAAGCTTGTTTCCCTACAAGGTTTTCTTTCCTGATCTACCGTCCTGTCTGTCTGCTGCTTTCCTCATCATCTCTGCGACTGTACTGAGCTATTGATTTCTGCCTTGCTCATTTTGTAGATTTGGGGAAGGGGGAGGGATGCCTCAAGGGAAGGTCAGGATAAATTGGCAATTTGTCTCTGCCTTGGCTTCTGCATCCCTTACTCGAGGTCTCCATTGCATCCTTGTCCTTGTTGCAATTTTTCTGCCAAATGCCATTTTTACCCTCCTCACAAGTCCCAGGAGAGCTGTTATTTATGGCTGGTGAACAAAACCAAACGACACAAGCTGGTTCCCAGCCTGCAGGAGGATATCCATCAGTGGGGACTTTAGAGAAAGCCTTTTGTTTAATTATGGGATCACTCATGTTCTCTCCAGTCTCTTGCCCCTCCCGGCCTCCCCTTGCATCATATCAGTGAGAAGTCCAGGAGGTACTTCCTCCTCTGGTGACTGATGGTTTACTCAAACAATTTCTAGATGTTCTCTGTTCGTATTCCTGCTGGTGCGAACCCTTCTTCATTGCTCAGAATACTTAATACCTGGGAGGAGAGGGCAAAGGGACATCCCATCATTCATTCATAGTCAGTTTGGGAACAATAAATATTATTCTATGAATATTTTTGCAAAAGGACATGCAGTGTCTCTTATTTCTATCTTCTTCCCCTCCTATGTAATCAGGATTTTCTTTTACTAAAAAGAAAACCAAAGACCCTAAGTGTTTCATTGAACGAGTATGAGAATAATTTTTAGCAAATCCTTTCCTATTTACTGTTTCCACTATGGCAGGTGCCTCAAACAGGTTTTTTCCCAGAACCCAGACAGCACTGTCTGGAAATGCATCTTGGCTGAAGTTTGTCCTCTGTGGCTCTGACCCTGGTAAGTCACCTGCCAGTGATAATGTGCAGGTAAAAACAACCTTTGGTTGAGTCCCTGCACAGGACTGAATCCAAGACCTCTTTCTCTGCGGCAGACCTCATTTATTAGGGTCTGGTAGTTATGAGAAGGAGGAGCAGGTATTTCTTGTCTGGACCTCTCAGAGACAGAAAAATGGATCATGCTGGATGGGGCAAGGACATTTGGTTTCTCTGAGGCGCTGACATCTTCTAGGTGGTGATACGAGGCAACAGGAATGGAAAGGCACTTCTTTAGGAGAGGGAAAAGCCTGTGAGCTCAGACTCTACAGTAATTCACCTGGCAGTGTGTCTGGCCCTGAGCCCCAGGAACCCTTTCCAGCTCTGCTTTGCATTTTGTGAATTGTTTCTAGAAATGACCGGTTTTCATGGGCATGTCGCAGTGTGATGAATGACTGAGGACGATCAGTGAGGATATCTGTCTCCACCAAGGCTCTGTGAGTCAGCTACCCCATGTCTAGCTGCTACTTTTCTGCCTTAAAAGCCTCAATATTCTCCACTCAGCTCACCTTCCTGCTCTTTCCTGGTCTCCAGATCCATTAGTCTGTCTGGGCTGGTACCCATTAAACTGCTGAACATGGACTACTCCAAGCAATCTAATCAGTGCTGCAGCTATTAAAGGCAGAAAGAGTAAGAAACCGAGTCACCAGAGCAGGCAGTCTGGCCCTTGGATTAAGAGAGAAGTTTTGTGAGGGTTTGTCATTGTTTGTGGAGAACCACAGAAGCTGCTGTGGACAATATTTGATTGCTGTGACAGTGGTTATTAATAAACAGTTTGCTAATGCAAACCAGCACTATTCCTAGATCCAATAGTCTTGAGTTTTGCAAGGTTTCCAGTACCAGTGGTCTCTGTGCCACCTCCTAAATGCAGGGAGGCTTGTGCAATAGGGGAATATTGCTACCTTACACATGCAAGTGGGGAAACTGAGGCACGGGGTTTTAAACCATTTGGTGCAAGGTCGCCCAGGCAGTCAGTGATAAAGGCATTGCCTAAGGCAAGTAGATCTGCACATGTGCTAGGAGGACCATCACTTGACTGAGATGCATTTTACACTGGCACGTATAGTTTTTTCTTGTACAATTTACAACGAGGATTTCTGGAGTGTTTTTCCTGCTGCTGATAATGGTACTGAAAAGAACGCCAAAGCCCCAAAACCTTGGGACTACTTATTTGTTTAGTGCCCTAGGTGGGATGTATTACACTGGGGAAGAGGTTTGGGGTTTGTTTGGGATGCAGCTGCCCATAGCCGGCATTTTGCTGGCCTGGGCACATCGGTTGGGCATGCTAGTGCTCCTACTTTGCACACCCATCAGCTCAACTCTTGTTTTAAAGTGTAAATAAGACTACAGGTAGGAGCTAGATGGAGAAGACTTGATTTTGTGTGCCTTAAACAAAAAAATCATGCTGAGCCAACCAACCATGATTAGATGGTACAAGCAGACCCTAGTGAGGTTTTTCTGGCTGGGGGCAATAATTTTATAATTACTAGGTCTGATGGGAAGGCAGGGCGAAATCTGCCTTTTATGCTGAATTTTCACCTATGTTCAGAAGTTTACACTTAAGGCCCAACTGGACCATTTTAGCCCTGAACCTCATGGTTGTTCTGTGCCACCCTTATTCCTGTTTGGACACAGATTTATCTTAGATTAGATCCCACCTTTTCTTAACTCTATTTCTGTGCTTATTTGTTCAGATCATCTGTTAAACTCCTTGGGATGAGACTTTTCAGAAAGAGATGTCTTTTTCTTTATGTTGTGTGAAAGAGAGAATCTTAGTTGATGTCTCTCTGAAGGCAAGAAAAGCAGTTTTATGAATCCCAACTCTGCTTCTGGGTAAAGTTCAAAGGTTTGCCTGGACACCTATCCTAGAAAGCAGCTCTTCTACCAATTTCTGCCCCTGGAAAAAAATTGCTTTCTCAGTTTAATTTGCTCTCAGTTCAGCAAGCAAACTGTGGAAAACTGGCCAAGAGTTTTATTGGCACATCTAAGTAATAAAAAAAAGAAAAAAATTTTAAAAATCTATTTACCCTTTTAACTAATATAGCTCATGCTGGCCAAACTTTTAAGAGTACACTTGGCCTTTATCTGGGAGTGCTTTAAAAATACAATAATGGCGTGTTGAAATGAAGATGTTGGACCACAGGTTGCTCCTTGCTTCAGAAGCTCCCAGGTAAGAATTTGCTCACTGGTGACATCCCATCCATCAGAGATGCCGAGGTTTTGTCACACCTCCCAGTAGAACAAATTGTCACATAAATCAGAAAAGGTGGAGCCAGTCAAGACATGGGATCTGGCTGCATTTATTGTAAAACTAGGAGTTGCGTGCTGAAAATTTCTGGTTTATGCCCCCTCATGTTAATTTTAAAAGAAAATAAGGCAGTTAATCCTCATTTTGGAGGTGAAGATATCTGTTCAGTGGATTGAAGTGACTGGAGATTTCCCCACACACATTATTTGGCATGTGCACATGATTTAGTTATTTCACACTTGGCCTTTGGGAATTATTGGTATAAATCCCTTTGCACTGTGTGGAACTACATAACCCTTGAAGCCTGAAGATATGTTTTTCTGGCCTCCCAGATGGTGTGTGAGTTACCCCACTGGCTGGCTGGCTTCTTTCACAGCATATAGCCACAGCCCTAAGAGATTCTCACCAGAAAGGACGGTAATTGCTGTGACTTTACTTTTTTGTTTTTAAGCACAGGAGGTTTTGGGTATTCAGTGTTTTTCTTAAATCCCTGGGAAGGGGCTGCTTACAGCCAATGGACTGCTAAAAGCCCTTACCTCCAGCCAGAAAAGGACTTTTGAAAGATGTGCTGAGGGCTGTGGGATCAGATGTGCCCAGAGAACCTGGGACTGGATTTCCAGGTGCTTAAAAACCACCATTAAAGCAAGTTCTCAGACGTGACCAGTCTGAATCCAGCATGAAAATTAGCTGTTAGTTTAGAAGCCTTAATGAAGACTGGAAAGCTGCCTAAAAAAGCTACTGTTTGGTGAGTGGTCCTGGACTTTTAATTGGTGTTCATTCAAGACCTTTTGACTCTTTGGGGAGTTTGCTTTGAATGTGTATGAGACACTGAAATTTGGAACTTTTCTATGGAACAGAAGTTGTCACATTTTCAGATTCAGAACAGCCAAGAGTTTCATCCAGCCCATTTGTAATCCCTTCATTTAGATGGAATGAAGCGTTTCGCTCTGATAAGGTCAAAGCATGAAAATATGAATATATTAAAATACGTGTCAAAATGAAGGTAATCAAAATGAGAACTGGAGCAAACACTGTTCAAGTAATTCACTTGGGTTCCCCCACCCCCCCCCCCAAAAATTACAAGCGCGGGGACTAT